>NC_082641.1:176346146-176648200 GCF_028023285.1 Balaenoptera ricei | reverse complement strand
TAGCCTTGCCAGCGGTTATATAGAAACCTGAACACATCTCCTGCACAGGATTTCCCACCTGCCCCGAATCAAGAAGCAGAGAGGAATCAGGTCTGGTTCCCTGTTTCCTGGTGGAGACATTCAGGTCTTCTCTACCTTTCCACCCTCTCACTTGCTTCAGACCATACACAACATGCAAAATTAGTCTAGTCTCCCAGTATTTCTTTTATTTATTTGAAAATGTTCTATGCTTCCTGCTCTTTATAAAATATTTCAGCATCAAGAGCCATAAAAGAAAAGATTGAAAACTTAGACTTCATAAGGTTAAAAACTTCTGGACGGCAAATGCATCACACAGAGACAAGCAGCAGACTGGGAGAAAATGCCTGCTCCCTATCATCTTATTTAGAGCTGCGCTTCTCACACTGGGTGATTCTGCCCACCTCCCCGCCCCCCAGCCCCTGGGACAGGGGCAGTGTCTGGAGACACTGCTGGCTATCAGGACTGGGGGTGGTGCTGTGCCGCTGGCATCTAGTGGGTAGAGGCCAGAGATGCTGTTAAATACTCCATAAGGCACAGGACAGGACAGCGCCAACCAAGAATTATCTAATCCAAAGTGTCAGTACTGCTGAGGTTGAGAAAAGTTGATTTGGGGCATCTGCAAATTAAAAAGAAAAAACCCACATATCACTAGCAGAGAAGTGGACAAAATACATGAGCTGCAACTAATAGATGCTGGCAATTCATAGAGCTAATAAGCCATGAAAAGAAGCTCAAGTTCACAAACAATGAGGAAAATGCAAAATAAAAAGAGATGCTACTTTGTGTCAGTCAGATGGAATACAATCCAGGATGGATAGAACCCAGTGTAAGTAAGGGTAAGGGGGAAAAAACACCCTTATACACCATCGATATGAGTGTGACATGGTACAACCTTTTGGAAGGATAACATGGCAGGTGCTATCAAAATGTTTAATGTGAATGCTACCCTCTGACTCAGAGCTGTAGGAAACTGCTCTACAGAAATAATCATACATATGCAGGAAAATATGTGCGAGGAAAACACCGACCCCATGGCTGGTAAAGTGCTGGACACAATCTAAGTATGTCATTAATGGGAGATGGTTAAATAAATAACAATTTTCAGTAGAAAGCAAGGAATTAACGGGTTTAATCAGGAAAAACTCCACAAATCTATTAAACCTTCTGTGGCCATGAGGCTTTAAGATAGATCATTAGCTCAAAAACAAACAAACAAACAAACAAAAACATTTGTTGAAGCCTGAACCAAAGTACAAGGGTTAACTCTGAAGAATTCTAATGCACGCTGAAATTTGCTCAAAATGTGACACACACATTTTTCTTCCTCCTTCCTCTTTTTTTCCTTTATCCCCCTCTCTCTTCACTCTTGTTCTGAGTTAGGCATCCACTCTTCTGCCTTTTCCCTCACCCTGCTTTCATGGAAGATAAACTGGGCAGTAATTACCCCATTCTCATTATCCAGAGTGGGGTGTCCTCTATGCCTGGTAAAAAGTTAGCTTCCTAAAACAGTGGTTGGCAAACCATGGCCTGCAGGCCAAATTTGTTCAGTCCACCTCCTATTTTCATAAATAAAGTTTTATTGGCACACAGCTACTCTCATTTGTTTATGAATTGTCTATGGCAGCTTTTGCACTCCAGTGACAGAGCTGAGTAGTTGTGACAGAGACCATATGGTTCACAAAGCTGAAAATATTTACCATCTGGCTCTTTACAGAAAAAGTGTGCCGACCTTTGTTCTAAAATGTAAAAAATAGAAAAATTTCTTGGAGAAAATCTTTGCGACACCAGGTGAGGCAAAGAGTTCTTAGATACCATACCAGAAGCCAAATTCATTTAAAAGAAATTGATAAACTGGATATCATCAAAATTTAAAACTTTTGCTCTTGCAAATGACACTGCTAGGAAAATTATAATCCACAGACTGGAAGAAAATATTCAAATCACATATCTGAAAAAGGACTTGTATCCAAAACATATTTTTTTAAAAAACCTTTGAAACTTAACAATAAGAAAACAAACAACCCAATTTTAAAATGGCAAAAGATGTGAACAGATACTGAGCCAAAGAAGATATATGGATGGCAAATAAACACATGAAAAGTTGCTCAACATTACCAGTTATTAGGAAAACGCAAATTAAAACCACATCAAGGGAATTCCCTGGCGCTCCAGTGGTTAGGACTCCACACTTTCATTGCCGAGGGACGGGTTCAATCTCTGGTCATCAAACTAAGATTCTGCAAGCCGTGCGGTGCTGCCAACAAACAAACAAACGAACCACATCGAAATACCACTACTCATTTAGGAGGCCTGAAACCAAACAAAACAAGCAAGCAAGCAAACAAAGATGACAAAACAGACAATATCAAGTTCTGGTGAGGATGTGGAGAAACTAGAACTTTCATGTACTGCTGGTAGAAATGTAAAAACATTACAGCCACTGTGGGAAGCAGACTGGCACTTTCTTATGCCTAAACATACTCTTACCATATGACCCAGCAACCTTTTCCTAGCCCTCACGTACGAGAAATAAAAGAGTTTTGTTCATATAAAAACCTATGCAGGGCTTCCCTGGTGGCGCAGTGGTTGAGAATCTGCCTGCCAATGCAGGGGACATGGGTTCGAGCCCTGGTCCGGAAGATCCCACATGCCACGGAGCAACTAAGCCCGTGAGCCACAGCTACTGAGCCGGCGCGTCTGGAGCCTGTGCTCCGCAACAAGAGTGGCCGCGATAGTGAGAGGCCCGCGCATCGCGATTAAGAGTGGCCCCCACTTGCCGCAACTAGAGAAAGCCCTTGCACAGAAACGAAGACCCAACACTGCCAAAAAATAAATAAATAAATAAATAAATAAATAAACACAAAAACCTATGCAATACCGTTTATAGCAGCCTTATGCATTTTTTAACACTCGGTTTTTATTATTTATTTATTCTTTTTCATAGTCTTTTCCATTATGGTTTATTACGGGATATTGAATATAGTTCCCTGTGCTATACAGTAGGACCTTGTTTATCCATTCTCTATATAATAGTTTGCATCTGCTAGTTCCAAACTCCCCCTCCATCCCTCCCCTCTCGCTTGGCAACCACAAGTCTGTTCTCTATGTCTGTACGTCTGTTTCTGTTTTGTAGATAGGTTCATTTGTGCCATCTTTTATCATTTTTAAAAATTTATTTATTTATTTTTGGCTGCACTGGGTCTTCATTGCTGTGCGCAGGCTTTCTCCAGTTGCAGCGAGCAGCGGCTACTCTTCATCGCGGCGTGCGGTCTGCTCATTGAGGTGGCTTCTCTTGTTGCAGAGCACGGGCTCTAGGCTTCAGTAGTTGTGGCACGTGGGCTTCGTAGTTGTGGCTCGTGGGCTCTACAGTGCAGGCTCAGTAGTTGTGGCGCACAGGCTTAGTTGCTCAGCCACATGTGGGATCTTTCTGGACCAGGGCTCAAACCCGTGTCCTCTGCATTGGCAGGAGGATTCTTAATCACTGTGCCACCAGGGAAGTCCCCGTGCCATATTTCAGATTCCACATATAAGTGATATCATATGATATTTGTCTTGCTCTTTCTGACTTACTTCATTTAGTATGATCATCTCTAGGTCCATCCATGTAGCTGCAAAGGCATTATTTCATTCTTTTTTATGACTGAGTAATATTCCATTGTGTATATGTACACATCTTCTTTATCCATTCATCTGTCAATGGATGTTTAGGTTGTTTCCATGGCTTGTCTATTGTAAATAGTGCTGCTATGAACATAGCGGTGCATGTATCTTTTTGAATTAGAGTTTTGTCTGGATATATGCCCAGGAGTGGGATTGCTGGATCATATGGTAACTCTGTTTTTAGGTTTTCTGAGGAACCTCCATACTGTTCTCCAAAATGGCTGTACCCATTTACACTCCCACCAACAGTGTAGGAGGGTTCTTTTTTCACCACACCCTCTCCAGCATTTATTATGCGTAGAGTTTTTAAAATATATATATTTTTTAAATTAATTAATTAATTAATTAATTTATGGCTGAGTTGGGTCTTTGTTGCTGCGCGCGGGCTTTCTCTAGTTGTGGCAAGCGGGGGCTACTCTTCGTTGCAGTGCGCGGGCTTCTCACTGAGGTGGCTTCTCTTGTTGCGGAGCAGCACGGGCTCTAGGCACGCAGGCTTAGCAGTTGTGGCGCATGGGCTTAGTTGCTCCGCGGCATGTGGGATCTTCCTGGATCAGGGCTCAAACCCGTGCTCCCTGCATTGGCAGGTGGATCCTTAACCACGGCACCACCAGGGAAGTCCCATGTGTAGAGTTTTTGATGATGGCCATTCTGAGTAGTGTGAGGTGGTACCTCATTGTAGTTTTGATTTGCATTTCTCTAATAATTAGCAATGTTGAGCACCTTTTCATATGCCTATTGCCCATCTGTATGTCTTCTTTGGAGAAATGTCTACTTAGGTCTTCTGCCCATTTTTTGATTGAGTTGTTTTTTTGTTATTGAGTTGTATGAGCTGTTTGTATATTTTGGAAAGTAAGCCCTCGTCGGTAGCATTATTTGCAAACATTCTCTCCCAATCTGTAGGTTGTCTTTTTCATTTTGTTTATGGTTTCCTTTGCTGTGCAAAAGCTTATAAGTTTGACTAGGTCCCACTTGTTTGTTTTTGCTTTTATTTCTATTGCCTTGGGAGACTGACCTAAGAAAACACTGGTACAGTTTATGTCAGAGAATGTTTTGCCTATGTTCTCTTCTAGGAGTTTTATGGTGCCATGTCTAATATTTAAGTCTTTACTTATTTTTGTGTATGGTGTGAGGCAGTGTCTTAACTTCTTTGATTTACATGCAGAGCAGCTTTCTTCATAATCACCAAAAACTGGAACAACTCAAATGTCCCTCAAACCTTCAGTGGATAAACTATAGCACACCATACAATGGAATACTACTCAGCAATACAAAGGTACTATATTCACGCAATTTGTATGAATCTCAAATACATTTTGCTCAATGAAAGAAACCAGACTCAAGGCTACTGCATGATTCCATTCTGGAAAAGGCAAAACCACAGGGATAGATCAGTGGTTGCCGGGCGCAGGGAGCAGGGGAAGGGTTGACTACACAGGGGGAGCATGAGGAAATACTTTTGTTTCCCAGGTAATAAAATTTTCCACTATCATGATCATGGTGGTGGTCACATGACTCTACTCATTTATCAAAACTCAACTCTACACCAAAAACTGAATTAAAAAATAAATTTTAGAAGATTTAAAAAGTGAAGCTTCTGCACGACCGCCCTGCTCCTCGGCATGCTGACTCCTCATGACTGACGGGCCCAGTCGAGGCTGAGCAGCCCCCGGCGGGCCCCATTCTTGGTCAACTGGCAACAATGAAGAACCCAAACACCAAGAGCACAGTTTCTCGGTGCTTCAGTGCCACCCTGCCATCCAGGCCCCTTTCCAAATCTGCATATCCGATCCAGGGCCAAACCAGCTCTGTTCCCACAAGTACCAACTACAACCTGGCCTTGGCACCTGCCTGACAATCAATGACTCCCAGTCACGGCCACCTCTGGCCACCTCTCGCTCAGCGTGTCTCTCCGCGGGGCAGTCCTGTGGACTCCTCCAGGTCACCGCCCTCAGCCCCATCAAGCTAGCCCCTCCCCCGGCTCGCCCTGTCAGTGGGGTCACCACCTGCTGAGGCCCAGAGGTTACATGACTCTGCTCGGGGCAGTCATCACACTATTAATCAGTGGCAGGGCCAGGCCTTGAGCTGTGGCTACAGAGCAGTCTTTCAAGGATGAAACACCAGGCCCTTAGCGATGGCCCCTGCTTGACCCCTTCTCCCCTCACTTGAGCTCCCCCAGCACGCCGCAGACCTTCATCTTCCTGTGCCTTTGTTACGGCTGCTCCCTTGGCAGGGACTGCCCTCCGTCTCCACCACCTCCTCACTTGTCTTTAAAGAGTCTCCCAGGACGCTTGGTTGCTCTAGTTCTCAGTGCTCGCATACCACTGGCGTGAACCTTTATTACTGCATGAATCACTCCAACTCGTAATTAGTTGCTTTTCACCCACAGCATTGGCGAAAGCCTCGAGGCCCAAGGCTTCATCACTGTCGCCAAGGGTCCCCAGGTAAACCCAAGGTACCTGGCAAAATGTAGGTGCACCATGCAGGCACACACAGGAGAGGGGGACGGACACAGGGTCTCAGACTCACCTGGGAATCATGTGTATTTGGTGCATTCTTTTACATTAAAGAAGGGTGGCTGGAAATTGTACTGACAGTCTATTAATACACTTAGTATATTACTTTTTTAGAATCATCCCATCCCATCCCAACCCACAGAATCAAAGTCAATTGCAGGGAGCAAAAGGGAAACTTAGTTTAGCAAAGCAATTCCTGCTGATTTGGAAATGTTTCTGGTAACAGATATACCATGCAGAAGTCCTGTTAGGATGATCTCTGAGGGTTTTCAGCCCTACTGCACTATTTTAAAGAATCCTGGTTGTCTGTGTGACTTCAGAGATGTTGTTCACATCAGTAGTATACCTACTATGTATGTAAGGAACAGATACAACATATATGTGCGTGTACGTGTGTGTGTATATATATAAATATAAATGACACAAAAACATGTGTAGATGGTACATATGTAAAGGAGCAAGACCGGATTCCATCAGGCACCCATGAGAATCTGTCTCATTTTATAGTCACAGAGCAGGCTTTCTCAACTACTTGGGCCCGAACAAAACTAGAACAGTCAAATATAACCTCAGGCTCAACCCTGACACTTCACACATCATACAACAGGGCTTGGACTCAATTATTTCTGCAGTCCTTTCCAGATGTATAGTCCTGAGTTCTTCAAGGTGAAAGTCTTAGGAATGCAAGGTCACCCAAGAAACGCTGTGGTGCCAGAAAAAAACTGAAGGTACCACCTGACCCAATTATAACTGCTATGCAAGGTGAGGGCTCATTCAGGTCGACTTGGTCCACGTTTCCTTACCTGTCCCTTCCCACTGCCCACAGAGGGGAAAGCTGCCCAGTGGGGGCAGCTCATCTAAGTCACAGCAACTCCACGCCTGCCAGCCTGAGAAGCCCAGGGGAGGGGCAGAGCAGGTGCCCATCAGGTGCAGCCCAGTGTCTGGCCCAGTCAAAGTGCCCCATGGGTCCCAAGGGGACCTGATCAGACCCAGAGCCCTGTTAGGAGTCCTGGCTTCTTTCTGTCTGGTCAAGGGTCCTCCAGGGCTCTCACAGGGAACTGCAAAGCAACATGGCACAGCGGGAAAAACCCACGGGCTTTGACAGACCTGAGTTCCAACACTAACCCTACTGCTAATCAGCCGAACCATTGTGGGGACGTCACTTCCTTTCCCTGAGCTTCCGTTTCCTTGCCTGCAAACTGGGGTGTTACCCACTGCTCTGCAGCTCTCAGCACGCTTCCCGACACTTGGTGAGCGCCCACCTCACCACTCACCTCAGGTTTACTAAGGAACACTTTGACCCTTTCCCCTTGGGACCCTGGAACCGATCCACACCTTTGAGGCCATTTCTAATGGGCCTGGGTTCCACGGAAGCCACATGCGGTTCTACCAGCCTGGGCCCACGAGCGCAGCGCCCCACGGAACGTGGAAGATCTCGTTGGTAGTCCTGCTCAATCACTCATCAGTCGCACACATAACCTTGGACGAATCAGCGGGCCTCCTTATCTGTTCACCAAAGATATGAACCTTATTCAAGTCTTGTCCCCCTACTCTTACTTTATCAACAAAATGAAGGTGAGCGCGTGTCTCCCTGCCCTCCCCACCCTCAGCTGCAAACACCCTCATCTCCTCTCCGCCGGTCCTCGCCCCCCTCTTCAAACCTCCTCCTCCCCCGAATTACTTCATTTGGTGGCACACGCACACACTTGTCCCCCAGGCCACCTCTGTCCATCCCCAAACCTAGGCACCAAGTTCTGCCAGTTTTACATCTGAGATGTCTCACTCTCCCCCCATCTCAGTGCCATCATCCTTGTTCAGGTCCCTGTCACCTCTTGCCTAGACTGACTCCTAACTGGTCTCCCCACCACACGATTATTTCAAACCGCGAGTCATTTGGTCTTCTCCCTCCAGATCACTCCTGTTCCTTCTGTCTCCCCATTTCTGTTCGTGGTGACTGGATTGCTCTGGACTGTTCCCTCTCCTGTAAATCTTTCCTCTGGCATGAATGTCTGTCTGACGGGCAGCTGGATCCAGTCACTTCTGAGCTCCTTTCTAACTCTTCCTTCGCCCAGCACACACGGAGTGCGACCACGTGCCAGCACGAGCAAGGCAGTGTGCGTATAAGATAAAGAAGCAGTCACAGTCCCGACCCTCAAATTCAGGCCAGTACGAGACCATCTCAGTACCGCAAAAGCCTTTGACTGGTCTGTCCATCCTTACCTCTCACTCAGAAAAGCGATCTTCTGAGCTCACCTCTTGACTGTGCCCAGAAACCCTCTACCACCTGACCGTGGCATACTTTTCTAGATTTATCTCCAAGTCCACCTTCTTGACCCTTTGCCTGCCCAAACTGGTCCCCTCAGGCTTCCGGACCTGTTTGCACTCGCCTCGTTTCTTACTCACTCGGGCTGCTGGCCGCACCTGGAAACTGTTGCCTACACCTCTCTGGTCACAGCGACCAGTTTGGACACCGGCTCTTTCATCAAGAACAAAACCCAAGCAACGGACAATCATTTCTTTCAGTAGTCTCGATGCTGTCACCACCCGTGGCTTCCTCCTTTCATTACTTTAATCTCACACATCTATGTCTTTTCTCCCCAATTCAGGGTGTAAATTCCTTGAGGAGGCAATTTCTTCCACTTCTCCCCGTTCCCCACAACAACAAGCAAGCGGTAAGGTTACGTGTGCTCAGTCTATAGAACTGTGCTCACTGACTTGGCCAGTACACGCAAGGCCCCGGGTCAAGTGAGGATGGACAGCGATCATATAAGCGAGTCCCGTCAACACATATGGACACGGACAGCACCTTCTGCCACCTTCCCACTTCCTGTCTGTATATCCACGTACGCGCACCCTCCTCGAGTGATGTGCTGTTTTGTCCACGTCTACATTCTAAACTGCTCCTTCTCCTGCCTTCTCTGTTTCTCTTAGTGACCGTGTCCGTCTGCCAGGCACTCAGGCAGGGACCCAGAATCATCCACCCATGTTTTCTCTAGCTCACGTCCCACAGCTAAACACCCACTGAGCCCTGTGTCCTTTACCCCCTAACCGTGTCTCAAACCCACCCCCTCTCTCTCCCGACCACTACAGCCCTGGGCCATGTTAGCGACTTTTCTGCTTTATGGGAAAGTAATCACCTCCTCAATGGTTTGCTGGCCTTCAGCAATAGCCCCCTCCAGCGTGCAAAACTGACCCCTTCACTTTGTGGACTGAAACTGCCCAACAGACACCCTTGGCCTGGCCTACAGGCCAACAGCCAAGCCGTCTGCACACCAGCTGTGCGAGTCCTCTTGCCGCCCCTGACTTCACCTTTCTTACCTCTGAGACACCAGACCCCATGTGGTTCCCTGAACCAACCTAGATGTTCCCGCCTCCGTGCCTTTGCGGGTGCTGTCCCTGTCTCCTGCCAAGCCCTTCCCCGCAGTCTTGGCCTGGCTAACTCCTCCCCTCACGCTTCACCTCCTCTGGGAAGCATTCTGTGATCTCCTTTGCCCACCAAGACTAGGTTAACAGTTTCTGTGCTTCCATCAGCCAGCGCATAACAATCACCACACTCAACAGAGTGGGCTAAAACGATCTATGCACACATCGCAATCACCAGCGCCTCCCCAGAGCCTAGCACAGGACCTGGGACACAGTAGCTGAGCGGAGAGAGTTGGTTAAAGGCGGGAAGCAAGCCTAACTTCCCTTCCCTAGGCTGGTTTCCTCTGGTCTTCCCCTGACCCAAAATCTCAGGTCGGCCTCGCTGCTTCACTACTGCCACCTAGGGGTGAAAGGAGGTAACTGCACTTCTTTCACCATTCAGCATTTAATTTGATTCCATTGAATGAGATGGGGACACAGGCGAGGTAACAGTTGACTCCAGCGTGGGTAGAGAAAGAGTGGCAGTCAGGGGAGGCTTCAAATGGTGAGTGAGCTCTGACCTGGGCCACACAGCATGAGAAAGAGATCTCTAGGTGGAGGAAAACGGCATTCCAGGCAGTGGGGGCAACAGGCAGAGGGTGTCAGAGTTTACGGCCTATGTGCAGGTGAACTCAGAAAGGAGGGGAGCGTTAGAAAGTGCAAGACCTGGGATCCCAAACTTTAGCTTTTAAGCCACCTAAAAAGGTTAAAAAATTAATTTTTTTCCACCCAAAGACTCTTAATTGGGAGTAACATAATCAGATCTGCATTTAAAAAAGACAGCTCTTGCTGGAGTGTGGAAAGATGATAGAGATGGGAGGTGGGAGTGAGAGAGGCAAAAGCAAGGCATTAGGAAGATGGTATTTTCATAATTCTCCTCTCATTTTCCACTTGCTGCCCCATGACCTCAGATTGAACACATCCAACCTGAAACTCCGCCTCCTCAAAACCAAGTGCTTCCACATAAACGTGATTTATTTCCACATTTTGAGATGTTCTTATATCTTGGCTTCTTCATGGGCCTTGAAGTCGCATAATTTTATAACAGATCCCAGCACAGAGGTTTGCACACTGAAAGTGCTCAATGACAATTGAATGGAATGTCTCTCGGGGTCCCCCAGGCCCTGGGATTATAAGAACAGTAAAGCCCAGTAGTTAAGAGTAAGGACTCTGAGTCAGAGGGCCTGAGTTCAAATCCTGCCATCAGCCACTTTCCTGTGTGAGAGTGGTCTCGTTAAGTGACCCATCGAAACCTCAGTTTCTTTGTCCCTAAAATGGAAATTACAACACACAGCACCTACCTCAAGGGCTGGAGATAAACATCTGTGAGTAGAAAGCACACAGTAAATCCCCACTAAATATTACTGTCGACTACTTATAACATTATAAATTCAGTGTCTACCAAGCACAGGTCACGCACAATGCAAGGGGCTTCCCACACCCTTAAATCTGCACGGCAATATTCTCATCCATCCCATTTTACAGATAAGAAAACTAAGGCTCCCACAATTGAGTTTGTTCAACGTCTCGGGAGCACTGGATTCCAAGGCATCAGAGATGGGGCTAGGGGACCTTTTAGTGGAAGATCATTTAGTCCAGTGGTGGTTCTCACACGTGTGAGTGTGTATGTGTGTGATACTTTGGGCAATGTCTGCAGATATTTTTGATCTTCACAACTGGGGGATGAGGACGCTGCTGGCGTCTAGCGGGTAGAGGCCAGGGATGATACCCAACATCCTACAATACACAGGACAGCTCCCCCCACCCCAAACCAAGAATGATCAGACCCAAAATGTCAGTAGTGCCAAGGCGGAGAAACCCTTCTCTAGTGAATCCTCCTCCCCATCGTCCCACTTCTGGAGCATTGGCTATCCGGATCCCCCATGAATACTTGCAGTAAGGGGGAGTGTGTGCTCTATTTCTCCAGGGACAGCACCTGCACAAGTCCTTCCCCACCTGCCCTACACACGGTAGGTATTAGAACCCATTTTAATAAGCCTAGCAGCAAAGGACGCCGGAAAAGGAAGAGCATCCATCCCCCATTGTTCAATTGCGTGCAGTTTGTGTTTTCAACACACACACACACACACACACACACACACACTTTGCAAATCCAAACGTCCCACGCCCCAAAAATTGTTTGTTAGAGATGGCGTTCAAAAAATATATTTTTTTTCTAGGACTCTCATACATACTGAAGGGTTTGCACACTTCTAGGAGGACCTCAGATCGGCCGCGGTCCTCTGACAACGACCACAAAAGAATGTGTAGGATTTCCCGGGGGAGCGAGCCCGTGGGCCGTGACCTCTGCGCGCGGAAGACGCCCACCCCACTCCCTCGCCTCTGGCTTCGCTCTCCCGCCCCCGGATACCCGGCCTGCAAGGCTACTCGGGCCCGGCCTCAGAACCCGGCCGCCAGGCGCGTGCCCACGCCGTGCCCCCCTATCCCGGCCCTCACGGCGGCCGAGGAATCCAGCCCGGGGCCTGTCGCCGGCGCCCACACCGGCCGGCCCCAGCCCGCTCGCCCAGGCCCGCGCGCGTCCCCTCCCGGCCCGGCGCGGCCTGGGCCTCGACCGGTGCAGGCCCGCGAGCGCCCGCGGCCCGGCCAGGCGAGCTCAGGCCTGCCGCGGCCTACTCCGTCGGGCGCCGCCAAAGGCCCCCGCCTCACCTGGAAGCGGGCGGGCGGGCCCGGGTCTGCTCCGGGGCGGGCGGGCGGCGGCGACGCGGCGCTAACGGCTCCGCTCGGCCTCGGTAGCGGTGGCGGCAGCGGCGGCGACGGCGACGGCAGCGGCAGCTCCTCCTCAGCGCGCACGACCCGCTCCGGCCCACGGCCCGGACACGCCCCCCCCGGCGCGCGCGCCCATTGGCCGGCGTCCGCCACGGCGCGCTCCTCATTGGCCCGCGTTGCTGTCGCGGCGACCCGGGGCGCGCGGCGGGGGCGGGACTTCCGTCTGGCGCCGCCTGCGAAGGGCTCGGCTGCAGGCAGAGACGCGGGTGGCCATCGATGGCCGCGGAGGGGGCAGGCTGGGGCCTGGCCCACGGAGGCCGATGGAAGGCGGTGGCCGAAGAGCCATGCCCCTTGTCGAGGGCATGCTGTGGGTCTCGCGCCTGTCTGTCTCGCCGCCGCCGCGGCCGCCGTCACCACCCTGCGAGGTAGGAATGGTAAGCGCGCCAGGGCTGTGGGGACAGGACCCGGGTTCGAATCCCGGCCCCGACGTTTCTGCACTACGTGTCGTTGGGCATGGGCTGACGTCACCTCGCCAGGCCTCAGTTTCCTTATCAGGTGTAGTGAGGAGGTGGGGCCTGGGACGTGATCAGTATTCCATCAGTGTTGATTATTAGAGCTAGCGGGTTTCCAGAGGCTCTGCCTAACATCCATTCATTAAAATTTAATTGAGCGCCTACTATGTGCTAGTCACTGTATGGACAGTGGACAAAAATACCTGCCTCTATTTGGCTGACATTCTAGACTGGCACTGTCATGACAAATGTAAGCGAACCACAAATGTTACCCACGTGCATAATTTAAAATTTCTCGTAGCCATACTAAAGGAAAAAAAAAAAAAGAGAGAGAAACAGGTGATGTTAATTTTAATCATGTGTTTTATTTAACCCAATTTATGTCCAAAATGTTATTTCAGCGTGTAACCAATATAAAAAGGTATGAGATCTTTTTACATTCTCTTTTCTTTTCATGCCTTTGAAATCTGGTATGTCTTTTACACTCACAGCCCATCTGAAGTTAGACTGGCTGCGTTTCAAGGGCTCAGCAGCCACAACTGATAGCGGCTACCGCATCGGACCATGCAGAGCTAGATGGGGAGGCAGGAAAGAAATCAAGTGGATTCCACACCAAGTGGTGAAAAGTGGTAAGACTGAAAAGTAAATTGGACATAGGGCAAGGGTGGGGGGCATGGAGGTTGCACTTTGAAAGAGGGCTGTCAGGAAGGTTGAGAAGATAGGATTTGCAGAAGGACCCCAAGGAGTCAAGAACACTGAACCAGTAATTATGCCATTTATTGTTTTGTGCAGTGTTTGTCCAATAGAACTCTCTGTGATGATGGGCATGTTTTTTTGTTTGTTTTTTTGTTTTTTGTTTTGTTTTGTTTTATCAGCACTGCCTAATTTAATAGCCACTAGCTCCATGTGGCTTTTGGGCCCTTGACATGTGGCTGGTGGCACTGAAGAAGTGAGTTTTTAATGTACTTAACTTTTACTTAATTTAAATTTGGTCACCTAGAGCTCGTGGCTCCCAGGGTGGATGGCATAGATTTAGTAGAATGCCGACGAGTCCAGTGCTCTGAGTTGAGCTTGTGCTGTGTGCTAAATGCTTTATGTGGGACCTGTGGAGTCCTTACAATAGCTCTGTGAGGGGGCAGCTATAGTCACTGTCACCATGATGAATAATGTAGTCTTTCATTCATTCATCTGTGCTTTATCCTTGCTATCATTAATAAGACTTTATTTCTTAGAAGAATTTCAGATTTGCAGAAATATTGCATAGAAGATACAGGGTTGCCATTTTCCCCATACCCAGTTTCCCCTATTTGTAACATCTTTCATTAGTATGATACATTTGTTACACTTAATGAACCAATAGCGATACATTATTGTCAACCACAGTTCATGTTTGTTTAGATTTCCTTTGTTTTTACCTAATGTCCTTTTTCTCTTCCAGAATCTCATCTAGGATACCACATTACATTTAGTTGTCGTCTCTCTCTAAAAAGAGATATAATTGACATACAACATTGCATTAGTTTTATGTATACAACATAATGATTTGATACATGTATATATTGCAAAATGATCACAATAAGTTTGGTTAATGATTAACCTCCATCACCACACATAGTTACAATTTTTTTTTCCCTTGTGATGAGAACTTTTTAAGATCTATTCTTGGGACTTCCCTGGAGGTCCAGTGGTTAAGAATCCGGGCTTCCACTGCAGGGGGCATGGGTTTGATCCCTGGTCGGGGAACTAAAACCCCACATACCGCATGGTGCGGCCAAAAAAAAAAAAAATCCCTTTTTTTTTAAAAAAAAATATTTATTTTTCTGGCTGCACTGGGTCTGAGTTGCGGCACGTGGGATCTTCGTTGCAGCTTGCAGCATGCGGGATCTAGTTCCCTGACCAGGGATTGAACCCGGACCGCCTGCATTGGGAGTGCGGAGTCTTAACTGCTGGACCACCAGGGAAGTCCCAAAATCTGTTCTCTTAGTTGTCCTGTCTCTTTAAGCTCCTCTTGGCTTTGGCAGGTTCTCCAACTTTCCTTGTTTTTGATGGTCTTGATGGTTCTGAGAAGGGCTGGTCAAATATTTGGTAGGATGTCCCTATATTGGCATTTGTCTGGTATTTTTCTCATGGTAATACTGGGATGATGGGTTTGGGGGAGGAAGACCAAAGAGGTAAAGTGCCATCCTTCTTACATCATATCAAGGATACATACTATCAACTTTATTTATGCATGTTGATATTGGCTTTCATCACCTGGCAGAGTTAGTATTTGTCAGGTTTCTCCACTATAAAGTCACTTTTCCCCCCTTTCCTTTGGAAGGTAGTCACTACGTGCAGCCCACACGGAGAGTGGAGATGTCTGTTCCCCTCCTCAAGGGTGGATATCTACTTAAGTTATGTGGAATTCTTCTGCATGAAAGACTTAGCTCTTCTTCCCCCCATTTATTAGTTTAATCAATCTTTTTTTTTTTTTTTTTTTTCTTTTGCCGCGCTGCGCAACTTGTGGGATCCTAGTTCCCCAACCAGGGAACGAATTCCAGCCCTTGGCAGTAAAAGCACTGAGTGCCGAGTCCTAACCACCGGACTTCCAAGGAAGTCCCCAGGTTATCCTTGTTTTCTCTCTAAGCACATGCTCTGAGGGTCCGTGAGATCAGGAGACAGAACGATGACTCAGCTTGGGTTCCTGCTCTTGAGCACATCACTGCTGCAAGGGAGAAGAGGACATGTAGACACATAAACCCAGTTAGTGTGACGAGGGCCAGGCACAGAGCACCACCTCTCATGAGGGCAGCGTCTGGGCCAGAGGACAGCAGGAGCAAGGGTCTACCAGCCAGAGGATGTGGGAAGTGGGGCTTCCAGATAGAGGGACCAGCCAGAGCAGAGGCACAGCTTTTGTTCCCGAGCGTGGTTCGGGAGCAGGGAGCGGTGGGACACGCCAAGTGCAGGTTATGAGGAAGGACGACGGTGAGATGGGACTGGAGAGGTGTCTGTCTCCAGCTGCAAAGGGCCCTAGAGAGTCAGGCATGGAAGGTGGGATTTTATCCATCAGACCAGGAGCCGGCAGACTACAGCCCGATTCCACCCACGCCTTTTTTTTTGTACAGCCTGTGAGCTACAAACGATTTTTACATTTTTTTTAATTATTATTTTTTTAATAAATGTGTTTATTTTATTTATTTATTTTTGGCTGCGTTGGGTCTTTGTTGCCGCACCCAGGCTTTCTCTAGATGCGGAGAGCAGGGGCTACTCTTTGTTGTGGTGGGCGTGTTTCTCATTGCGGTGGCTTCTCTTGTTGCAGAGCACGGACTCTAGGCGTGCGGGCTTCAGTAGTTGTGGCATGAGGGCTCAGTAGTTGTGGCTCGCAGGCTCTAGACCACAGGCTCAGTAGTTGTGGTGCAGGGGCTTAGTTGCTCTGCGGCATATGGGATCTTCCCTGACCAGGTATCAAACCCGTGTCCCCTGCATTGGCAGGCAGATTCTTAACCACTGTGCCACCCGGGAAGTCCCTACATTTTTAAATGGCTGGAAAAAACCAAAAGAAGAATAGCATTTTGTGACATGGGAAAATTACATGAAGTGCAGTTTCAGCATCCATCAAGTTTGATGGTAACACGGCTGCACCTGTCGTCCATGTGTTGCTGGTGGCTGCTTTCAGGCCACAGGAGCAGAGGTGGACTTGCTCAGGCAGGGCCCGCTTTCTGGCCACATAAACGATGCAGTGACACAGGGCCCTGCACTTCTACTGTCACTGTTCTGAAATTCTTAATCTATGAATGAGGAGCCCCATGTCTCTATCTTGCACCAGGCTCTATAAATTGTGTAGCCAATCTTGGCAACAGAGATCAGATGGCCCACAAAGCCTAAAATATTTACCCTGGGGCCCTTTTCAGAAAAAGTAGGTTGGTCTTGCTGTGGTGGGCAGAATAACCGCCCCACAAGCGGTCCATGTCCTGGTCTCCTGGACCTGTGAAGATGTTCCCTGACCTGGCAAGAGGGACTTTGCAGATGGGATTAAGGATCTGGAGATGGGCAGGTGACCCTGGATTATCTGTATGAGACCAGTGTCATCACAAGGGTCCTTATCAGAGGGAGGCAGGAGGGGCAGAGAAGGAGATGCAACAGTACTATAAGCAGTGATGCCATTGACGTCTTTGAAGATGGAGGAAGTGGCCATGAGCCAAGGAATGCAGACAGCCTCTAGAGGCCAGGAAAGGCAGGGAAACAGATTCTCTCCTAGCACCTCCAGAAGGACCGCAGACCCGCCAGTACCTTGATTTTAGCCTGGTAAGACTTAACTTTGGACTTCTGACCTCCAGGACTGTAAGATAATAAATGTGTCTTGTTTTAAGCCACCAAGGTTGTGGTCATTTACTGTAGCAGCCACAGGACCCTGATATTCCTGCCATAGGCAGTGGGCACCTAAAAGAATTTGTCTTTCAGCCAAAGAGAATTTTAAATGAGACACTTAACATGATTCTTTGCTTATTTGTTAGAAGGAAGGGACCCAGAGGCAAGCGGGGTGTACACTCTTCAAAAGAGGAAGGCTGTCAAGAAAACCCCTCGGGAGAGCTGTCAAAGCAGGCATGGGGCGGGATATGGAGAGGAGGAGGATTCCAGATGTCTTAGAGGTGGGATCTCTGGGACTTAGTGACAGTCACGTGTGGAGAAGGTGGTGGCCCGAGTCATCAGGCACAGCAATGGGGAAGCCATGACATCTGGACCACTTACAGGGCTCCAAATGTGTGTGGGGAGGTATCTTGGGGACATAAGAAATGGGTTTAGGGAACTTCCTGGCGGTCCACTGGTTAGGACTCAGCGCTTCTACTGCAGGGGGCACAGTTTCAATCCCTGGTGGGGGAGCTGAGATCCCGCAGGCTGCACAGCACGGCCAAAAACAATAGGTTTAAATGTCAGGGGTGCTGTTCACTGGTCAGCCCCCAAACAGAGCCAAGGCATTGAAGCAGAGCACCCATCCTGAGGACAGAATCCGGGCAGCCTGGTCGAGCCCAAAGAACCTTCCGGCACTTGAGCTCTTTGGGGCCCGACTTCAACCTGATTCCATCGCAAGTGCTGAATAGGTGAGTTATTTAGAAAACCAGAAAGCTGTATTGACTTTTCCCTGGACAGTTGAGTTTATTTTTGGGTGGGCAACCCTTTGGAGCTCACGGGCCTGATTACTTCAGTGTTGGAAGAGTGGGTAGCCACGGGCGCTGGCTCCTTCCGGGTGTGGGTCCCCCGTGCTTCCTACTTGTACACATTTCTCATCCGAAGAGCCTGGCCCTGGAGCGGGCACAGAAACACAGGGCTTTCGTCCAGGAACTGCTGTGCTGATAACCTCCCCGAGCCTCCGTGTGCTTATTGGTAAAAAACAGGGGGCACCAGGGACACACGTAGAGCAGGCCCCAAGCAGAGAAGATGATGCCTAGGACAACCGTTGTGGCGCAGGCCCATAAAGGAAATTCTGTGCTTAGTGCCCGGGAGAGCAGGAAGGGCTCCCCAGCTCATCTGAGAAGCGAGGTCCCCAAATGCCCCAGCATGAGATCACATGGGTCACTGGCCTGAGTGAGCGTGGCAAGTGTTGGTTTCCAGAATTACCTTTCTGGATCTGACCCATGCCCCTTCCACTCGGGTGACCTTCCGGCAAGAACAGCAGTGGCATTTTATCTCCCACTGGGTCAAAGGTTAGAACAGGCCCAACAGCTTTGATTCTGAGGGTCACTGTGTTATTGACGATGATCACTTTCACTTCCACCATTACGTCACCCTCCTCATTTCTGCCAGTGACCAGGTAGTAACCGCTGTGTCACTTTTTTTTTTTTTTCCATTTTTAAGATTTCTGGGTTTTTTAAAAAAAATCCAGCTGTTCTTTTTCATGCCATACAGGTTCTCCTTCTTGCTGTCTCTAAATGTTTTACATGTCTCTGCTGGGCTTTTTGCAGTGCTTCTTAAAAAAAAAAAAAAAAAAATTAAGCAGAAATTCAGTGGTTTCTAGTATATTCACACTATCTCATTCCAGCACATTTTCATCACTCCAAGAAGGAACCCCATGCCCATTAGCAGCCCTTCCCCTAGCCCCTGGCAACCATTAATCTACTTTCTGACTCCATGGATTTTCCTGTTCTGATCACTTCACGTAAATGGAATCATACAATATGTGGCCTATTGTGCCTGGCTTCTTTCCCTGAGCATCATGTCTTCAAAGTTCGTCTGTGCTGTAGTGTGATTTAGTACCTCATTCATTTTTAGGACTGTGTAGTATTCCACTGTGTGGATGGACCACATTTTGTTGATCCATTCATCCATCAACGGACGTTTGCTGGGCTGTTTCCACCTTTTGGCTTTAGTGAATCATGCTGCTGTGAACGTTTCTGGACAAGTGTTTGTATGAACATATGTTTTCATTTCTCTTGGGTGGATACCTAGGAGTGGAGTGGCTGGATGACAAAATAACTTTAACTTTTTGAGGAACTGCCAGGCTGTTTTCCCAAAGCTTTTCTTTGTAAATGAGATGGAGGCTGCATGCCTCTCAGTCGTTGGCTCAACTGGCTGTGCCCATTCTCCAGCCCTGTTCCTCGTCCAGCCTCCCATGGGAAGCAGGCCAGGGGCCCGTGGATTTGCCAGGGTGCCTCCCACCTGTCCTGATATGATGGAGCAAGTGCAACCAGGTGTGGGTGTTCCCATTACGGGCCTCTGCCCCACCCTGGCAACTCCCACATTCCATGTAGCAGGAAACCCTCAAACCACCCAGCTCCCCAGACGAAAGGTCCAAAAGCACAGCCGGTGGCATGTCTCGGAGTGCTCCACGCGTGCTAACCTCTGATCGTGCATAGTTACGAGCAAGTTGCGCCAAAGGAAAAGCCAGGTGTGTTATCAGCTATTAAAAGCTCACGCAAATTGATAAGAACCCAAGGAGCAAAGATCAGAAACAGACATTTCACGGGGGGGAGAGAGTGTCAACAAACCTCAGAGTGGCCCTCGGGTGCGGGCTGGTTAAGAAGATCATTCCAGGGCTGCCGGGACCCCCGGACACTGGCTTTCCTCAGGGTGGTGGCCGTGATAATCAGAAAATTCCAAAACCTTTGGAAGATACTTACCCAGCATCTTACGGGGGTCATAGTCTCATAGTCTCACCCTTTGGTTAAACCACTGAAAAGTGTCCTGAGCCCCCAGTGGAAGGGCTATTCTTACAGCCTTTAATGAGTAGGGACTGAACCCAGGCCACGGCAGTGAAAGCCCAGATTCCTAACCACTAGGCTACCGCGGAACTCCTTTCAATGAGTAAAAGGTTGGCAGTGATCTAGACGCCCAGCGACGCAGCTGGCTTGGGGAATTGCGCATCCTCTAGAAATGATGGGCAGGAGCCCCGCGACCACGTGGAGTAAGAGTGCCTCTCAGGCGTGGGCTGAGCACTGTGGGGGCGCAGTTTAATCCTCACCATAAGCCTGTGAGTTGGGTACTGTTGGGTGGGCAGGGGGAAGGACTGAGCAGGACGCAGATAACTCGGGGGTGGGCGTGGGAGCTGGGGAGAGGGGAGGGGCCAGGGGGATGGTTTTCATGGACCACTCTGGGGAAGGAGAACCCAGCTGGGGTGGAGGGTCTTGGGTTCGTGGTAGCGTCTGTGGGGTGTTATTTCCACTCCTCCATCCAGCCAGGGTCCAGCGGCTTAAGATGCTCGAGGGTGGAGGGAAGTGGGCATCCTCAGTGGTGCAGTTAAAGTGATGGCTTCAGGTTCACACGGGAGAAGGAGGAAACCGAGGCCATGGAGAGAGGGTCCATCTTCATCTTTGTTCCCCCACACACATCCCTAGGCACCCAATGGGCTGCCGCCTTCCTCAGGTGCATCCTGGGTGTGTGAGGTCACTAGGGCTGCCAAAAGAAAGCACAGGCTGGGGGCTTAAGCAACAGAAACACATTTCCTCACAGTTCTGGAGGCGAGAAGTCCAGGGTCAAGGTTGGTTTCGTTCTGAAGCCTTTCTCCTTGGCTTGCAGACGGCCGTCTTCTCCCTGTGTCCTCACGTGGTCTTCCCTCTGTGCGTCTGTCTGTGTCCTAATTTCCCCGTTTTATAAGGACACCAGTCATATTGGATTAGGGCCCACCCTGTCCTCATTTTTAACTCCAAGACCTCTTTAAAGACCCTAAATGCAAAGACAGTCATATTCTGACGTCCTGGGGGCTAAAGCTTCAACATATGAATTTGGGGGAGGGGGACACAATCCAGCTCATAACACTGGGGGAGCATGTAATTCTGCCACAGCCCACTGGGTGTGGGCGGGGGAGCTCAGGTGGCCCTCGTCACACACAGGCACCGCCCAGTCTTCCATAGGTCAAGGGGATTCTGGGGTTTGGGTACCGCATTCTCTGGTGGATGGAGCAGCCCTGGGGCTCCAGTGGGTGGACGGAGAGCCATACCTCAGGGGCTCTGACACAGCCAGGGGCCACATGGAAATGCCCAGACGCTGGCCACAGCAGGGGCAGGAGACAGTGGTGGTGGGAGAGGTGGGCCGTCACCCCAGACCAGCCCTCCCCTCCAGGAGCAGGGGTTTTCCTGGGCTCACCCCAGGGAAGTCCCACCGAATACATGCTCGCCTCCCCCTTTTCCCAGGACCACTGCGCAGTTGCGCAGGGGCTTTCTCTAGCCGGGGCTTTCTCTACTCAGATCACTGCAGCCCTCCTTCCTCCCACCCCGCCCCTTCTTCCCACCCCCTCGTCCCTTCCCCCAGAAATGCAGTCACTCTGCTCCCATGCCACCTTGGGAGATGGGGCGCCGTCACAGGGTTTGGCTCTCGGTTCAGCGGTCAGCAGAGTGAGAGCCCTGCCCTCCCCAGCCTCTGCGGGCTCTTTGAGGGAACTGCTGGCCTTATCACCCCCAGCGGCCAGCACGGAGCCTGGCACCCAGTAGGTGTCAAAGGTCTGCGGACCTAATGAACCAGAAGCCAACTTGCTCTCAAGGGCCAACGGCAGTAAGACACCAGCCCGGTTTCACCATGTCGCGGCAGAGCCCACCCCACTCTGTCCCCCCCACCCCATCAGGGCTCCCCTCCTCAGCGGGTGAGATGGGCACCCACTCCCGCCCAGACCCAAAGAAGACCCGTCAGACTCAAGGGGCCCGTATTTGAGGGACGTCACCGACCTGAGCCCTGTAGGGTGGCGGCAACAAGGAGCTGGAGGGGGGAACCCCCGCCCCAACTCACCCCTCCTCCTGTCACGAGCCCTGTCACCTGCTGTCTAGTGTCCCTTGGGTGAACTAGATTGTTCCCCGTCCAATGACGGATGCAGTGTCCTTAGCACACCGTCTGACTCCCTTCCCTTCCCGGTGCTGCAGAGACCCAGAGGTCAGAGTAGGTCAGGCCTGGGGTGGGGATGCGGAGCGGGGGCAGGGAGAAAGCACTACTCCTCAGCTCTGTCTCCCTCCCAGGGCCTCACATTCCAGAGGTAGGAGCCTTCAGCCCACACACAGCCTTCCGTTCTGGGGCGGGCCAAGGGTCAGGAGGAAGTAGAAACAGCTTTTCCCCAGAAAGGTGGGGTAGGGGTAGACGGGCCACAGGTTGCTGAGCAGAAACCCTCCATGCGGAGAGAAGGGGAGAAGCCCCTCTGGGTTCTGAGAGACAGGGCCAGAAAGTCGCCGCAGTAGGGCTTCCCGCTGATGTTAGGGCCAGAGGATTCTTCCTGGTGGAGACAGAACCCCGTGCATTGCAGGATGTGTAGCAGTGTCTCTGGCCCCCCACCTCCCCACCCCAAATGTGACAACCAAATATCTCTCCAGACTTGGGCAGCTGTCCCCTCGACCAGGTTCCTGTGCTGATGTTAAGGGCCCTCAGGTCACATCCAGGTCAGGTGTTCAGGGAGCCTCCCGTTTTATGTGCCCTGTTCCCTCTACCTGGAACTCTCTGCCCCCATCCCCCTCCCTACCTGCCATCTTCCAGAACTGAGTCTACACATCACTTGCCCCCAGGAGTGTTCCCCACCCCCCTTAGGAGGTTGAACCCCATGGGTGCTGTGATAGGCCAAATAATGCCCTTCCCGCAAGATGTCTGCATCCTGACCCCCAGAACCTGGGAATATGTGACCTTACACAGCAAAAGGGACTTTGCAGGTGTGATTAAGTTAATCACGCCTGGAGATGGGAGATGATCCTGGATTATCCAGCGGCCCCAGCGTCAATCATGGTGGTCCTTATGACAGGGAGGCAGGAGGGTCTGGGTCTGAGAAGGAGATGTGATAACAGAAGCAGAGGTCAGAGAGAGATTTGAAGATGCTATACTGCTGGCTTTGAAGATGGAGGAAGCGGCCAGGAGCCAAGGCTTGCAGGCGGCTGCTGGAAACTGGAAAAGGCAAGGAAGCCCATTCTCCCCTAGAGCCTCCAGAAGGAACCAGCCCTGCCGACACCTTGATTTTAGGACTTCAGCCCTCCGTGACTGTAA
Organism: Balaenoptera ricei; assembly: GCF_028023285.1. NCBI lineage: Eukaryota > Metazoa > Chordata > Mammalia > Artiodactyla > Balaenopteridae > Balaenoptera > Balaenoptera ricei. The sequence continues at coordinate 176,624,943 of NC_082641.1, read as the reverse complement.
GAGAATACCAGGAGTCAGGGCTTGGGTGGACCAGACCTTCTCAGGCTTAGAACACTGAGATGGAGAAACAGACAAAATGATCACTTTTTCTGCCCAAATTAAAAAAAAAAAAAAAAAAGTTATGCACGTAAAGACCAAAAAGCCCTAATCCTTGCTTCACGTAGTTGACTTTGAAAGGCTTCCCACATTCTCCAACATGTCCTGGACCAATTCTTTTCCCCTCCTCCCTGAGAGAAAACATCTCATTTTTATAGCCATACGTCTTGACTTGGCAGAAGTTCACAGCCAAACAGACATATAGTCTACGAGGCATCTCAAACTCTTTCATCAACAGCTAAAATACCAAAGCAGGGTTTGTGCAGCCTCAGCCCTCCCAAAAAAGAACCAGGGACAGAACCTTGGGAAAATGCTCTTGTCACAGAGATGACGGACACAAAATGGGTTGTACATAAAATTCATCGGTACAGGACCTGGCAGTGGATATAGAATTCATCAGCACAGGACTTGACACGCAGCAGGCAGATTTACAGTTGTGGTTGCAGTATTCACTATTAACAGCTGAGGGGTCACGGCCAAACAGCGTGGCACTTAAAACACACATACGCACTCAGCAACACGGCACGTGAGACAGAAGTGACACTTGGGTCCCCCGATTTCTCACTAGAGCAGTTGTTCTCAGCAGGGGGCAGGGGAGACAGGGACTTTTGTCTAGGGGCATTTTGGGTTGTCACAACCAGGAAACAATGCTTAGCGGCATCTAGTGGGTGGTGGCCAGGGATGCTGTTCAATATCCTATAGTGCACAGGGCGGCCCTTGACAGCACAACACAAAACATAACACAAAAGTATCCAGACCCACAGGTCAGTAGCACTGGTGGTTCTAGGCTTCCATTTTCTTGGCTATTGAGGGTCCCGTGCAATTCCATATGAATTTTAGGATCTGCTTTTCCATTTTTGTGAAAAACCAAAGTAGTCATTGATATTCTCAGGGATTGCATTGAATCTCCTTCTATTCCTAGTTTGTTGAATTTTTTTTTTTATCATAAAAGGGTGTTAGATTTTGTCAAATACTTTTTCTACAACAATTGAGAGGATCATTTTTCCTTCATTTTATTAATGTGGTGTATTAATTGATGGATTTTCATTTATTGAACCACCCTTGCGTTCCTGTGATAAATCTACTTAGTCAAGTGTATAATCCTTTTAATATTCTCCTGGATTTGGTTTGCTAGTATTTTGTTGAGGATTTTTGCATCTATGTTCATTAGGGTTATTGGTCTGTAGTTTTCTTGTGATGACTTTGTCTGGCTTTCGTGTTAGGGTAATGCTGACCTCAGAGAATGAATGAGTTAGGAAATGTTCCCTCCTCTTTCTCCTGGGAAGAGTTTGAGAAGGATTAGTGTTAATTCTTCTTTAAATGTTTGGTAGAATGAACCAGTGAAGCCATCTGGTCCTGGACTTTTCTTTGTTGGGAGGTTTTTGATTACTGACTCAATCTTCTTACTTGTTATAGGTCTTTTCAGATTTTCTATTTCTTCTTGAGTCCGTTTTGGTAGTTTGTTTTTAGCAGTTTGCCAGTTTCACTGAGGCTATCTAATTTGTTGGTGTACAGTTGTTCATAGTATTCTCTTATAATCCTTTTTTATTTATTTCTAAAGCTCAGTAGTTATGTCCCCACTTTTGTTTGACTTTATTTGGTTTTTTTTTTCTCTCTTCTGGGTCCCTGTTTTGCATCATGTTAGCATTCCTCACATGCTATTGCAACCCCTTTGTTAGAAAAACAAAAATGAAAATTCTCCACGACAGTAGGCACCAGTCTGTCTTGTCACCGCTCTAACTACCCAACCTGGCACATAGTAGACCTCGGTAAATATTTCCTGAGTTACTTCTTGCTAAGGTAGGGCATGAGAAGCACTGGGAAAGAGGCTTCCCCACAGCCCTCCTGGGAAGACAGCCTGGCGACTGTTGAGTCTTCTTGTGCCTGAGCTCATGCCCCTCCAGTGCATCTTCCACATGACCTTGGCAGAGCTGTGACACAGGCCTGACCACAACCCTCCCTCTGGCTAAATCCCTCAGCAGCACCCCAGCGCCCTCTGGATGAAGGTGGCCCTTCTTAGCTTAGCACGTGAGGCCCTGAATAGCCTGTCCCCTCCCACCTCATCTTCCACTATCCAACCCCCGCACCTCCGGTCCCCAGCCATCCTGGACTTGGCCGGGTCTCTCTGGTGTCCTGCACCATCTGGCCTCTAACACCTGCTTGTCTTCAGGTCTCCATTCAAGTTATTCCCTCTGGAGACCTGATAGGGTGCCCTCTGAACCCCTACAGCCTGCCTGTGAATGTTTCTCTAGAATGCTGACCATGTAGCCTTGCAGCATCCCACGAACATCTCCTCCACCAGCTGTGAGCCCCATGTGGGGAGTGATGCATCTGTTACCTGCCCTCTGTCTCCAACTCTCTGCATATCACTTGACACCTGTTTTATTTATTTTTATTTATTTTAGTTTTTGGCTGTGCCGCACAGCATGTGGGATCTTAGTTCCCAATCAGGGATCGAACCCATGCCCCCTGCATTGGAAGCGCAGAGTCTTAACCACTGGACCGCCAGGGAAGTCCCCCTTGACACCTGTTTTAAACTGTAGGTTTTATAATTATTCAGGTATGGTGAGGCCAACAGATCAGAAGACGATTGCCACTGAAAAGGCACTTTGTTACTCACAGAGCCCAGGAAGAGGGGGCACACACTGTGCCGTGCAGGGCCACACAGGGAAGCACCAGGGCCAGTCAGGAGGCAGAGGGAGCGAGGGGGAAATGTGGGCAAGAGGCTTTATTGTGATTTCTGTGGGAAGGATTGAGTGAGGCAGGGTAAGCAGGCTTAGGACTGGCTAGTTTGAATAATTCCAGCAGGCTCTGGGGTACAGAGACTGTCCCTAGTTGTCTGGCACCTGGCCCTGGGGTGATCAGGGCTGGAGGATAGTGGCCCTGAGTGTGAGAGCCTGATAGACGAGGGGGTTAGGGTATGGGCTCTGGATTGTCTGGTTTGCATATGAAAGGTGCCCTTATTAGGAAGTCATTTACTATCTTTTGGAATCTGCTAGCCCTGGGAGGGGTAGTACTTCCACGATCAGCAAGGCCCCGGCTGTCAAAACATCAGAATAAAAAACACATGCTGGGAGCACAGAGGATTTTTCAAGCAGTGAAATACTCTGTATGGCACAATAATGGTGGGTACATGTCATTATACATTTGTCCAAACCCATAGAATATACAACAGCAGGAGTGAACCCAAATGCAGACTATGGGCTTTGGATGATAATGATGTGTCAGTTCATTAATGGTAACAAACATACCTATGAGATGCGGCATGTCGATAATGCGGAAGGCAATGCATGTGTGGGAGCAGGGGGTATATGGTGAATCTCTGCACCTTCCCCTCAATTTTGCTGGGAAAATTAAACTGCTTTAAACAAAAGTGTCTTAATAAAAAATAAAAGGAAATGAAGCTAGAGGTAGAACATATATTAAGTTCAAGCACTGTAGTAACCACTCTACTCAATCCCAGCTCTACAACTTACTCGTTCTGTGCTGTTTCCTTATCTGTTAAAAGTGATAAGAGTACCTTGCTCATAGGAACGTCGAGGTTTAAATGAATTAATGTTTCATTTATAGTAGAATCCAACATATGCAAGCCTTACATGCACTGGCTATTTCTCCCAAAATATTACTGTTAGATGGTGTCCCACTTTGGTTACAGAAATAAATGTCTTGGGGGAGAAAGATGATACTTATAAGGTAAACTCTAAGCACATCAACACAAAAATAGGTTACTTTTTCCTCTTACAGATCATTTTTTTGATCACTTAACATTATATAAAGTTCTAGTAACAAGTTTCCTGCCATCTTTTGTAAAGAGAGAAAGAGGAGACAAGTTGTATGAGGGGGAGCTTACATTCTATACCACTCTACTGGTAGAAGAGACAGGCTTAGGCTCTTATGGAAGACCACAGAACCATTAGCAAAACAGTCACGTGTTCATGTATCATATACAATAACTTAGGTTTGTATCAACTAGTGTTTTTCCTGAACCAACGTAACTAAAATTTTAAATGTAGAAATTTAATGTACCCAACTGTACAAACTGCCAGAAACTATAAACTACTTTTCATTTTTAACATTTTGAAATCCTCATTCTCCTACAAACACAAAATGAAGCCAACAAGGAGAACAAATTCTTCATCATTTAAATTTGTGAAACAGATCACATGCTTTGTGGGCATAACCAAAGGTAAAACCTTCAGTAGCTTACATTTTGTTCATGACGAGGCCAGTGTGTAAACACTACCTAAAAACATAGTAAATTTTCCCAAGAGTAATAATAAATATTAAACTAAAAAGAGTTAACAAGCATTCAACAATTCTCAAACAGATACTCATCAAAATGAGGTAAGTCTAACGTGTCATCTGCTAAAGAATTTAACGCTAAAGTAGAAAAAAACTCATCAAAAATATCAGTCTTCATAACAGCACCACTTCTATAGTGATTTGAATTAGTAGCTGAGTTACTAAGGTTTGAGGGTGGCAGTCCTGGGGGAGAATACTTTGCTAGGGACTCAGTACAGCAAAAAATGATTTGTCAAATTTACTCCCAAACCTCCCCCTCCCTTTTTTTCTGATTGCAAAAGTAACGCATGTTTATTGTAAGGAAAAACTAGGAAAATACAGGAAAACACCAAGAATATTTCGGAGCATTCATCTTAACACTTAGTGGTAATAACTACTGCAAACATTTTCATATTTTTATGCATTTAGACTTTAAGAACTAAATATGAGATTCTGTTGTACCTATTTGTTAATGATCTGTGTTAATGTTTAATGAGCATTTTTCCATCTTAGTTTTTGACAACTTTTGGATAGCTATATAATGTTACATTGTGTGTATTACCATTGTTTCACCAATTTATACTTTGAGGTGATTTGTATCGTTTTGGTATTGTTAATTATCCCTATTGATAAAAATTTTCACAGAAAAATAAATAAATAAAAGGAAAAAGAAACAATGTAAAATTTCGAATTGACTGTTACCTGTGGCTGGAAATGCATTCTCCAGTAATATAGACACCAGCCACATGTGGCTATTTAGCACTTGAAATGTACTGGAAATGTACAGTAAGCCATGTTTTGAAGACTTAAAAGGGAAAATATCTCATAAATCATTTTGATTTGATTATATGTTAAAATGATATTATCTTGGATAGGGTTAAATAAAATACATCATTGGAAAAAAAAAAAAGACACACTTAATACAGCACCCAAGCAGTATATGTGGAATGGAGTCAGACCTGGACTTGGAATCTGACCCCCTGCTTACTTGGTCAGGTAACTTAACCTCTCTGGACCTCAGCTGATTGTTTCTTTCCCTGTCAAGTGGGGATAAATATTAATCCCATAGGGTTTGCTGTCACCTCAAGTCACTCTCTTTAGAGGAGCCCAACCCATCCCCAGCGTCTCCCTGTCACGCCTTGCTTCGCTATTTGCTACCTGTCTGTTCTGCACTGCTTACCCTGGTACCCAGCCCAGTGCCTGGCATACAGCAGGCATGCGCTACATGTCTGTTGAAAGAATGAGATAACAAATGGCCCCAAACAGGTGTCTGGTGAGGATCAGTGACATCACCGTCAACTTCCATGCCTGGGACCCATCTCCTTGCTCACTGCGGTCACCCCAGGACTTAGCACATGGCTGGTATGTTAAGAGGTGCCCAGAAAACCTGTGTGGAGGCTGTGAGTGGAGCTCAGTAGCTTCAAAGAGGGACTCACAACCCTATGGGACCCTCTCCTCAGGGCTCACCACCTTCGCTCCCCATGTCACCCTCGCCCCTGCCCCAGCCCCAGCTGGCTCAGCCCCCACGTGTCCAGTAGGAGCAGGAGAAGCACAAGGGCCGAGGCCAAGGCCACGACCAGTGCTGGTAGCCCAAGTTCCCCACCCAGGTCCCCTGGAACCCAGAGGCAGCTGGTCAGTCTGGGGAGGGAAGCCCCTCAAGGCCGGCCTTTCAGGAGGCAGCAGGGCCATCCACATCGGGAACACAGTGAAATGGGTCCCACAGGGCCAGTCTAGAAACCAAGTCCCTGAAAGTCAGGCCAGAGGCTTGCAAGGCATCCTTAAAAAAAAACCCCACCTGTTTTCCCTCCTTCCTCCAGTTGCCTGGTAACCACTCTGCATCAGGACCAGAGTGAAAGGCAGCTGGGTACAACAGGAGTCCAGGCATGGCAGACAGGGCACCCAGGGTCTGGTATGCTCCCCATGAGATGCACGACTATGTGGAGTTGTTGGGGGGTGGGTTCCCAGCTGCTTCTCTCAGAGGCCACCCGAGCTGGGCCCTGAAGGCACCGTAGGTTCAGGAGGGTGGTAGGCAGCACTGGGGTGGGGGGGTGGGGGTCTGATGCAAAAGCAACTGCAGGAGGACCCCTACTTCAGCTGGTGGTGCTTCCTCAGCATCCTTTCTGATGAGCTCTGCTCAATGGCCTTCCCCCATTAGGGCGCTGTCCCCCTTTCCTTCACAATATTTAAGAAATAAAAGTCGGATTTTCCTGGCCAAGAATAAAAAGTTAGAAGGGGGAATGACTTGGCCTCTCTATGTTTTTTCATTTTGGATGTGCCGCACGGCATGTGGGATCTTAGTTCCCTGACCAGGAATCGAACCCGCAACCCCTGCATTGGAAGTGTGGAGTCTTAACCACTGGACCGCCAGGGAAGTCCGACTTGGCCTCTCTGACCCTCGGTCTCCTTCTCTGTAAAAGTGGGTCAACGGTTGAGCACCTGGGAAGTTCCTCCAGCAGAGAAATGAGAGGGAGCCGGTATTCAGTCCTCCCCAGAGGAGCTCACTCCAAAGGCAGTGGTTGGAATTTCCCCTCACCAAGCCCACTGGCTGCCCCACTCTGCAGTACAGCCATCTGTGTGCACCCACTAGAGGCGCCCCGAGCTGAGCTGTGCCCTTGCCCACCCCTCCCCCACCCCGGGGGCACTGCAGCCTGCCCTGCAGTCCTTGGGGTGTGGTCAGCCCCTGCGTCTGGCTCAGCTGCAGGCTGGAGGCCACGCACAACGGCCCCATGCTCTGAGCTGGTGACCGGGAGGAAGCGTCTGTCCTCTGTGCCCGGTTCACACGTGCGGAGAAGAGAGTCCCCTTGCTGGAAGCAGTTTACCCTTAATGCCTCCAGCAGCTGTAGGAATGGAGGCTTCCCCTCTCCCAATTTAGCCCTGACCGTGAAGCAACTGCGGTCCTCCGAACTCTGGGTTTCAACCCAGAGCCTTTAGTCCCTAAGCATCCCGTCCACTGCCGGGACACCTGGGTTCTGAGCCGGGTCCAAGAGCGCACAATCCCTGTCTGCCCCGCGCGCGTGCTGGTTCCTCTCACCCCTTCCTCCCCGTTAAGTCTGCCGGTGGGACAAACTGTGAGGTGCAGGGAGGTGGGCTCGCTCACGGGGGTCCTCAGCCAAGGTTTCGTAACGCCACGTCTTGGCCGCTGACCGCTGGCGGGGCAGGCAGGGACAGTGGGCCGCAGCTGGGAGGCTGGCCCCGGCCCGCCACGCCGCGTCCCCACGCCCTCAGCCACGCGGAGCCGCGTCCTGGCCCAGCCTCACCCACCCCGGGAGCAGCCACTGCCACCGGCACAGGACCGCTAGCCTGGCCGCCGAGTCTCCGCGGCTCTGGAGGGGCGGGGCGGGGCCGTAAGCCCCGGCCTGGCCTAAGCCCCACAGAGAAAGCCCCGCCCCGGCGCCCAGTGCCTTTCATCAGGCCCTGCCCCCTTGCTAAGCCCCACCCACCCGGCCAGACCCCAGGGAGTGGGTGGCGTGCCCCAGCCCCTGACAGGGCCTCCTGGTGGAGCGCGAGAGATGAGAAAGAGGTACAGAGTGTCATAAATACTCAGGGTGGTCCATAGCTAAGGATGCGGACAATAAAAGGTTAAAAGCAATCAGCTGCGAGCTCTCTGCAGAACCCCCTTCCCCTTCCCCGACGCTCCCCACCCCGCCACCCAGATCCCCACACCCCTGTTCCGGGTGGGCCGCGCTAACCCAGGAGAAAAAGGAACTACTTCCAGATGGGTTTTGCTTTGCTTCCTGCCTGCGTGGTTACCTGGGGCTCCCGCTTTTCTTCCAAAACCGGAGCATTGCTTTATTGTTGTGGTCGTTAGTAACAGTTTTATTGAGATTATTCTCAATGTAATATTAGGGAAAATTCATGTTCCATACATTGCACTGATAAAAGAAATTTTTACATATTGAGATATAGGGAAGCCATTCTGGCTTATACATGAGTTAACTTGCATTTTATGCTAACTAAAATAGCCTGTTTGTGGCCTATCAAACATACACTGCAGTCTGCTTTAATTATTAAAGAAAAGGGCACATTGACCAGAAGTAAAGAATGTCCATGTTAAAAATAAAGATTAAAACCCCTCTTCCTGGGATGCCACGGCTGGTCCTCCTTTGATGATAAGACTCCCTTCCAGGTGCCAAGGTCATACTGACTTGCTGTGTACATGCTGGTCTGTTTTTCTGAAACCTTGAAGAAATGTCTCCCCGACTTGTTTAATATTCTTTGTTCTGACAAGATATAAAACTGCCCTGAAAACCCTGCTTCTCCGGAGCAGTTTCTCAGAGTAATCTGGGAAGCGGGCTTCTGGTCTAGTCCTCAGTTTGGCTCAAATAAAACTCCTTTCTATTCTTTTCTTTTTTTTTAAAATTAATTAATTTGTTTTTTGTTGGGTCTTCGTTGCTCCGCGCGGGCTTTCTCTAGTTGCGGCGAGCGGGGGCTACTCTTCATTGTGGTGCACGGGCTTCTCATTGTGGTGGCTTCTCTTGCTGCAGAGCACGGGCTCTAGGGCGCGCAGGCCTCAGTAGTTGTGGCTCGCGGACTCTAGAGAGCAGTAGTTGTGGTGCATGGGCTCAGTTGCTCCGCGGCATGTGGGATCTTCCCAGACCAGGGATTGAACCCGTGTCCCCTGCATTGGCAGGTGGACTCTTAACCACTGCGCCACCAGGGAAGTCCCCAAACTCCTTTCTAATCTTAATATTATCTTCACCGACATCACCCATTGAAAGTGTACCATTCCGTGGTGTTTACTATATTCTCAGAGTCCCTTGACCATCACCACCATCTAATTTCAGAGCAAAAAGAAACCCATACCTTCCCTTTCGCCCTCACCCCCTCCCCCATTCTCCCCTCCTCCCAGCCCATGGCAACAACTGATTTTACTTTCTATTTCTATGGGTTTGCCTGTTCTCAAAAACAGGGCTTTTCTGTGACACGATAAGTCATCCCATTGTGTGGAAGGAGAGAAAAATGCGGTGAAGTCCGGGCCCCATGGCAACAGGCGGCTTGGGAGTGGGGAGCAAAGGTGGAGGCTGTCCCCCCGCTCTAGGCTGCCTGGGTCCTGCCCCTGGGAAGCCAGTATCCACCTAGAGGTGCAGCAAGAGAGGGGCCAGGACGAGGAGGAGAAAGGACCCTTCAGGGAGAAAGCTGGCTGAGGGGCCTGGGATAGGGGGCACGTGAGCCTTCAAGGGGGCTGGTTGAGGTCAAGGCTGCGTCTGTCCACCTGCACCCGTCCACCTCTCATCACTGAAGGAGCCAAATCCCTGTCCGTCCCCCCCGTCCGAGTACTTAGTTGAAGGCGTCATTGTTTCCTGCCCAGCTCTTTGATTTGGGTCCTTTTGCCCCCTCGCACCCAACTTCCAACAGGTGCATCCTGACATTGGAGAGAGGAGCTAGAAAGAAATGGGGAGAACAGAGGAGGGCAGGGCGGGAGGGAGAAGCCAGGGGGTGGAGTGGGAGAGGAGGTGGGGAGGGAGCGGCAGGGCGGGGCTCCATCTATAAAGGGTGAAGCCTGCTGGCCTGGCAGGCAGGAGAGCTTGGGTCCACTTCAGCAGGTACCGGCTCCAGGGACCCCACTGGCTTTGGTGAGTCCTCCCCCCCCCGACCAGCAGCAGGTCCCTCCAGCACACTTGTCCCCATCCTATGCCACCTGCCTCCCTTGCAGAGGGCCCTGGCTTGAGATGGGGGTGCTCCCATGCCTGCCACTGCCCATGTTGGGTCCTCATCAACCACCTACCCCCCCTTCCTAGTTAACCCTCAAGGCGCCGGAGGAGGAGGACCAGCCTGCACTATGAATCCGTGGCTCCTGGTCTGCCTGGTGGCCTGCTTCGTGGGTGCCTGGGCTCCCACTGTCCACGCTCAAGGTACTGTCTCAGACAATACCTACCCTCCCCCTTGGAGTGCCCCTCTCCCCATCCTTCTCGTGCCTCCCCTAGCATGTGCCTGTCTCCTCCTCCAGAAGCCTCCCCCATCCCATCACCATTGAATTCATTCTCGGGTGGCCAGCTCCCCCCAGCAGGCATGCGAAAACTCCCAGCATTTGTGCAGCTCCTTAGGGGTGCATGGTCCTCAGCCCCTCCTTTCAGAGCCCCTGGGTGGCTCCTCCACAGTCCATGACCCAAGGCCTCCCTCTGGACTCCAGCCAGCCCAGGGACTGTGCGGAGCGGGGCCACTTACCCCTAGGGACACACTGCAGTGACCTGAACCTGCAGAGCCAGGGGTAGGGGTTGAGATCAGAACCTGGGAGACCAACAAACATGGGTCTCCATCTCAGCTTCCCCTACTCCGGCTATCTGTGCGGTCCGGCTGAGAGTTGCTACTCAGCGTTTATGAGCCCCAGTTTCCTCATCGGCAAAGTGGGGCTCCAAACTCCTGTTGCAGAGACAGGACATGAGGATCCGATGGGCTGATTCCTGCAAAACTCTTGGCCCAGTGCCTGGCAGCAACATTGATAACCATTACTGTTATCAATGGGGAATTCCTCTCCTCCTCTCCCTAGCGTAGGCATTTGAGGATATTGGTGACCAAAGGTTATTCTGGATGCCCCCAGTGTCCCCCAGCTCTGCTGCTGTGTTCTGCATCCCGGTGGGCCCGAGGAGGCAGCTGAGCCCCAGTAGCCGGCCAAGCAGGGCCCCTGGCCAGGTGGAAGCCCCATGGCCCCACCCACCTGCCCCTCATTAGGTCTGAGAGGCCCTAGCCCTGCCCCCAGCAGACCTTACCCTTTGCCCAGGAGGGGGCTGGGCTTCGTTCCCATTGTCCTGCTATTAGAGGCCCATTTCAGGCGCCAGGCCCAGCCTGTGCCCTTTGATCCTGAGGTCAGCGGGGCCCCCAGCCCTGGGGACCTGCCTGCCTGGCACTGCAACACAGGGTCCATCTGACTCCACTGCCCCTTGCTCTCGGGGTCAAGGTGGGGGATGGAGGGAGCCTCCAAGCCCTCCCCACGGCCCTCCCAGAACTGAGATGTGGCCCCTGGAGGCACGGGTGGGCAGAGGGACGGATCCCAGAGGACCCTGAAGGCCCAGCACCGTCTCCACATTAATTCATCCTCTGCTCATTCCACCTGCTCATTCTTCCAGAACCTTCTGGCACCAGCACCTCCTCCTCCTCCAACCACGCCCCCCTCCCCTTCTCAGGGCGCTGCAGCCCCTCCTTGCTCTCCGACCCAGAGCAGGAATGGAAATGGCCTTGGTCCCCCATTTATTTCGTGGTCCTGGGCCCTACCCAGCGGGGGCCTGCGGGGCCCTCTCCAACTCCCGCTTCCTGTCCCCTTATCAAGGACCAAAGGTGAGCCGAACGGCCTCCTTACCGTCTGGGCTGTCCCCGGGCCTCCACAGGGCGTGGGACGGTTGTGGCGTGCGTGCGGGCTCGCGGGTGCCCAAGGCTGTGGGCGTTCCTGAAGAGCGCATGCGCAGCCGCACACGCACGCGTAGAGACGCGAGCCTGTGGGCGGCCGTGTGGTCGCAGGTGCTTTTGAGGACTGCTGCCTGGCCTACCACGGCCCAGCAAGACGGTCCATGCTCCGGTACGCCCAGAGTTACCATCGCCAGGACGTGAGCGGGAGCTGCAACCTGCCTGCGGTGATGTGAGTGGGACCATGGGGGAGGGGGTGGGGACTCTCACGCAACTTTGCTCCCCGCTTACACCCCCATCCCTGCAGATTCTTCTTCCCCCACAAAAACAAGATGGTGTGTGGGAAGCCAGGGAGCAGGTGGGTGCAGATTGGGATGAAGATCCTGGATGCTCGGAGGAAGACCCAGTTAAAGCCCCACCACGGCACCCGGAGAAACTTCCAAGGTGGGTGAGACCCCAGCCCAAAATCTAAGGGGCCCACCCTCCCTGCTGCGGGCCCCTGAGCTTCTCAACCCCCAAAGGAGGGGATGGCAGGCCAGCATCTGACAGCTGCCTGCACCCCAAGAAGAGTCAGTGGCTTGTGAGTGGGAGGCTGAGTGAACGTGCAGCTCTTTTAGTCAAGACACCTGCAATTGCTAGAGATGGAAAATACAGGCAAATGGGAAACTCATTGGCTCAAATAACCACCCAACGGGCGGCATCAGGCTGGGCTGGATCCAGGTGTTCCAAAGGTATTGGTGGAGCTCTTATCTATTTCTCTTGCCTTCTCTCTGACAGTCCCTCATTCTGGGGTGAGGAAGTTGAGCTCTGGAACCTCCACGCTACCATTGTCGAAGTTTAGTGGTCCCACCAGAAGCAGCAAGAGGAAAACCTCCCTCCTGACAACAGCTAATCCAGGTCAGGACGCTTGAGCATGTGACCATTCCTCCCCTCATCACTGCTGAGGAATGAGGGCTCCTGATCAGTCCAGACTGGGTCAGAGGACTCACCTCCAGGACCACGGAGGGCTGGCTCTGTGGTCAGCCCCACAGATTCACACGGGAGGGTCCTAGAGGACTGTTCATTACCCTGCTCTGGCCCAGGGGGCTCCGGCAAGTGCTGAAATGAAACGCCAAGTGTGTGGACCGAAAACTTCAGGGCCCCCGACTCCACTCCAGCCCCCCTCCCGTCCCTCCTGCAGGACCATGAGCCCGCACTTCTCTAGGATCAGCCAGCATGAGATGGGCTGGACCTCTGTATGCCACAGTTATCACCCTGCAGCCTCGACTGCCCCAGCCGCTCTGTGCTTCAGGGCAAATCTCAATCCCCGCACCTGAGGCTGCATCAGTTCCCTCCCTGTCACCCTGCTACCTCCTGCTCCTCAGATAGCTGGAACAAGGGAGCTCTGTTATTTCAAGCCCCGTGCCTGCTCCAGGCACCAGAGTCATACCTGCCTGGGCAACGATTCTTGGAAAGAACCATCACTATAGTTGCCTACCTGTAGGGACACACCTGCCTGTGTCCCTCTGGGTCTTTGCAAAGCTTCAGTTCTCTCCCAGGATGTGCTTCTCTGTAACTTTTAAATAAACCATTGGTGGGACGTCATTCCTGTCTCTGTCACCTTTCATTGTGGGGTGCGAGTCCCCAGCCTGTGTTGAAACCCACGTGATCCCCTCCCACCCCAGGATCTGTGCTCTCAGCCTGGGGTGCTGAGCACTGGGGCCTGGGGCCAGGGTGCAGACTCAAAGGAACTTCCAGGCCCCACTACACTGTGCGGGTACCCAGAGCAGATGCCATAAACTTTCTGAGCCTCGGTCTCCCCGCTGTAAAGCAGAGATGATAACACTGCCTGCCTCATACAAGTTTGTGGGGACTAAATACACTGCCGTTTGTGACATACAGCACACGCACAAGCTACATGTTAACACAGTGAGTATCCCATCCACTGAGCTCAGCCATCAAATTCAATCGATCCAGTCCAACCTGGAGCCAGGACGCTGGCATGGCTGCCCACCTTTGAATCTGGTTCTTCTACCTGTAATCTGGTGTCACCTCGGCCAAGTCACTTAACCTCTCTGAGCCTCAGTTTTCCTATCTGTAAAATGGGGATGAGAATAACAGTATTGATTCCATGGGGTCATAGTGATGATGTAATAGGGAAGAACTTTTTATATTCTATTACGTTAATCACTAAAGGGATGTTGCCTATAAGCTTAAATTATACATAATGGCCCATCTTGGGCCAGGAACCCTGCTTCCCAGGTAATGAGCACTAAGCTAAAATACCTTTGTTTAGCTCACAGGAAACATCCAGGCCAGGCCCACCTGTGAATGTCTGCAGGAAGGAAGAAATGAACACATCCCCTCCAGAAGCTGATCAGAACAAGGAAATTGGTTTGACTTTACTCCCTCCCCTTTTTGTATAAAAGAAGCCTGAATGCTAACTCAGGCAAGATGGTTCTTTGGGGCACGAGTCCAGCACCTTCTCGGTTTGCTGGCTTTCCGAATAAAGTCGCTATTCCTTGTCCCAACAACTCGTCTCTCGATTTACTGGCCTGTCGTGTGGCGAGTGGTATGAGCTTGGACTCAGTCACAAGGACTGAATGCGTCAGTAATTGTACAGTACTTAGAATGGTGCCTGGTACATAGTATGGGGTCAGGGATCATGAGCCATTATTATCAGTAATGGTGAACCCACAAGGGATCCAACGGTTGCCACTTGCAGCCTGGCTTCATGCCAAACTCCCAGGTCTGAAGTTGGCAGAACCTACCTGCACCCTGGGATGGTGTCCCCCACCCCCAGGTGCAGGATGGTCTTCACCCACCTCTCCCGTACACACGTTCTCTTCGGAACCCTAGGCAGAAGTACATCCTTTCCAAAGCTGCTGCCCTCCTGGGGCCTCCTGCTCCCCCGCCACGTGAGCCTTGCCCGGCCCTGCCAAGGGCAGCGTCTACTTACTGCCAGAACTTGCCAAGGGACGGACTTAACCCAAAATAACTTTATTGTTGTCTCTACTTCTGATAGAAAAGCATCCTCAGAACCCTAGCCCAGCTCCCCGTGGGGACGAACATGGCTGCGTGTCAGCGACTCTGGCTGGGGCCCCGTGGGCCCTTCTGCTGGGAGGGACGAGCCCTAGGCCCACCCTAGCCAGCTGTTCCCATGTCCCGCCAACCCCCAGGGCTGAGCGCCCATGCAGTGCAGAAGTTTAAGCCTGAGACTGACCAGATACAGTGAAACCCAGGGCCCTCCTTGACCCTGGCCGTTGAAGTGGAGGGGGCAGGCCACAGCAGCTGCCAGCTGTCTCTAGGAAACACCGAATGGTGGGGTCCCTCGGATAGAGGCTGGGCTAGCTTGAGGTCATAGGATAGCATTTCGCTCTTCCTGAGTTTTGGGGTTCCACCTGGTCGGCCACTGCCGCCAGGGATTGATCCCTCCCAGCTCTAGAATCTCCCGCCTCTGGAGAGGAGGACCACATAGGGACCCTGGGGCCCATCGACGCCAGGGCTTGTCAAGGGTCTCTTGGGGGCGGGGGGGTGGGGAAGGGGTATAGCAAACAGAGTGACATCCTGTGGAAGGAGGCAGGGGCGGGGCGGTGCCGAGGTGGTGAGTCTGGAAAGCGGGCTGCGGGAGGGGCCTGGGGCCAGGTGGGAGGCATGGGTGCCTCTGGACTACATGAGCTGCAGCTGCACCTTTAGCCGCAAGGCCCGGCCTGCCGGCCCCCACTCTGGCTGGGTGCCCCAGGCCCCAGCCACGCTCACCACCTCCAGCTGGTAGGTTCCAGGCCCCGGTCTCCGACGCCCCAGCTGCAGGGAGCTGAGGCCGCGGAGGTGATGCATGCGGAAGAAACCTTGCTCGTTGCCACGGGCAATGATGTAGCGGACGCGGCCCCCCAGACCCTCCAGCGCCGGCCGCAGCTCCAGGATGTGCTCGGCCCGGCCCAGGCCGGAGAGGTTCAGGCCCAAGGTCAGCGGAGCCTCCGAATCAAGGCTGGCCAGGCTCGCCTGGGGAGAAAGACCAGGTGGATGATGGCAGGGGCTGGGAGAAATCAGAATGCGGTGGGTAGGGGGCCAAGAGGAGAATTTTAGGCAATCTCTAAAATGGAGGAAAACACGGACCACTCCCTGCCCTTGACTCCTGTCTAGCCCTCCCCACCCACAAGGCCAATGGTCAGCTTGGGCTATAGTAGAGGATGGAGGTGGAGGCTAGTTCCCAGGTGGCAAGCAAACTTTTTCACAGGCTGACTCCAGACCCCTTGTTTCAACTGAGGGGCCTTAGTTAGATCCCTGCCAGCCTGGTGGAGGAAATGGAGAATTTTCTCTCAGATACCCAGACTGGGAGGCAGTCAGATGGCATCTGGCCCCAAAGCACCCAAGGTCACTCAAAGGTGGTCTGGGGTGGCTGGAATTATGACCAAGGGCCTTGCAGCACGAGCCAGCCCCAGACACAGCGAGAGAAACACAAGACCCTGCTGGGCCATACAGAGGAGCTGCTCAGTAGCTATCCGGTTCCTGGAGGCCGGCTGCACTTCCTGCATCTGGGCTCTCTGAGAGCCCCCCTGTGTGCAGATGACAAACTCCTCTTTATCTGAGCTCCTCGGAATGCTTCCTGGTTCTGGCAGCCGGACAGGGCCCTGAATAAGCCAGCAAACCTCAAAGGCAGGCTGTTGGGGGCTGGGTGATGTATCCAATCCCACAGGAGGTTATCTGTGCTTTCTTATTCTTTGCTCTGGGCAGAGCTGTCTGTTCTGCCTAATTTACATGCTGATGGAGTGTTTTGCTGTTGCATGAAAGTGAAAACTATTCTTGTTTCCCAGACCTTCACCAGGACTGCTGCTCAGACATGTGCTCTTACTGACACCTGCTGGCAATCCGTGGGTATTGCAGGCAAAGCCACAGGACCCAGCCTGCCTCTGCCCAGATCTGCTTGTGTCCATGCCAGGAGTCCTGACAACCTCTCCACTCACTCTTACTGAGTACCAAGGGCTGGTGACACAGTGGCAAACCTGAAAGACACTGGGCCCTATCCCTGTGATGCTTACAAAAATAACAGTAACAATGGGAATAATATGTACACACACTCTTTTTCCCAGAAAGGGGAAACAACTAGAAGGAAAAGGAAAGCAAAGGAACATTCATATTTAGATAATCTACTATTGAGAGCCCCTCAGACCCAGCATTCCTGTCCCACTTCTGCCTTCATTTTTTTCCCCATAGCATTTATCATGTAGCATATTTATCACGTTACAAAATAAGATGTGTTTTACATATTTCTTGTCTGTCTCTCTATTAGAATATCAGTCTTATGGGGACAGGGACTTTTTGTGTGTGTGTGTGTGTTTTATGTGTTGTTCACTGTTGCTCCATTTTTTTGGTTGTTCACTATGAGTCCAGCACACAGTAGGTGTTCAGTAAAATCTATGGAGTGAAGGAGTTTGGTTCCAGATGTGGGTAATGGCTTCTGTGCTCAGTGATTTTTTTTTTTGAAATAACAGAAAGTAATGACCTCAGAAGGTGGTGGGTGCAGAGGGGCCCGGGATGACTGCCATCCTGCTCTGCCAGTTTTTAGTTCTATAACTTGGGCATGTGACCTAACCTCCTGAGCCTCAGTTTCCCCATCTGTAAAATGAGGATAATAGTGGTACCTACACCTCCCAGGGCTGTTGTAAACATTGAGAGGTTGTGAATGAATGCAGAATGCTTGGAGCAGCATGTGTATCCAGCAGGTGCTTAATAAATGTTTAGCTTTCAGATTCTTTGGGGGATAGTGGCAAGACCAGCCAGCAGTGGCCTCAAGGACTTTTCAGCTGAAGGACAAGCAAGCTGAATTTGTGACAAAACTGCCCTCCCTGCAAAACCTGGTGGGGTCAGGGTCATAGCTGGAGTGGCCCCAGGGGACAGAGGGACTAAATCACAGGACTGCTCTACTGTTCTTGAGAGCACGGCGGGTGGGGTGGGGGAGAGACAAGGAGCGTTCAGGAGGCCTGAGCATAGCTCCAGGAGCATTGTGGGTGCAGGAAAGAGGTGCAGAGGGTCTGAAGAAAGGAGATGATGGAAGGGGTTAAGCTAGCTGCTCTGAGCGCTATTGGTGCTAAATCCAGAGGGGCTCTGAGGGAGGGCTGTGCCAGCCAGGAGGTGACAGGTGACAAGTTCCAGGGTGCAGGCAGGGTTGGGGGGCCCAAGGCATTTTTCCTGCATTGAAGCTCCATGGAAGGGATCCACGGGAGGCATCACACCCAGGGCCTGTGTGGGAGGTGCCTGACTTCTCATCTGGAGCAAGGTGGGGTGCTTGGGGGCCTGTGTCCCCCAGAGAGCTCCCAAGGGGAATCCTCAGGCTGAGGAACTACAGGAAGACCCAGAAAGGCACCATGATTTAGGGGACAAGCTGTGACATGGAGCCTGGTCCTCTTACCCCTGGCCGGTTCCCTGGCTGTCCCTGCCACTCACTGTGCCCCATGCCCAGTGCATTCCCCATGGCACCTGATAGTCCCCATGGGGGCTGCGCCGTGGCCGGTCACGAGGGGGCTGGCCGTTGATCTTGCATTCATAGCAGGCTTCGGGTGAGAGCGGCTCCTCCTCATCTGGGGCATCCTGAGGTCCAGGGCTGAAGCCCAGGCCAGAGACACAGTGCCTGGGCCAGGACAGGGGTGGGCAAGTCTTCAGGGGCAGGCTGATGGGACCTCCCCTCCCACCCTCCCACCCCCTACACTCCATTTGGAGCCACTCTGCCCGTGGGGGCAACTACAAGTGTACCAAGGTGCCAGTGCGGATTTGCATGTGCCTACACGTGTGTGTGTGCATCCCTTGGCTTTCCTGGGTGTAGGTGTGAACCTGCATGCATGCAGGGGTGTAGGATGTACCTGAGTGTACCCAGGGGCGTATGCGTGTATGAGCCTGCGTGCACCGTGGATGCTGACATGCGCTTGCACGCATGTGCACATTGGGATATATGAATGAGGGTGCCCGGGCATGTTGGCACAGGTGTGAGCCTCACACACACTCACGTGTATTACAGGGAGGCGTGCATCCTGCACTAAGCACATACAGGACAATTACTCCACGTGGGGTGTGAGCTTGTGCATCCACAGGTACAGGTGCCACTGGGCCTCTGAACCCATTTCTGTGTTTTGTTTTGGTTTTGGTTTTGTTTTGGCCACGCGGCGTGTGTAGCATGTGGGATCTTAGGATCTCCCCGACCAGGATCAAACCCACGCCCCCTGCAGTGGAAGCGCAGAGTCTTAACCACTGGACCACCGGGGAAGTCCACTGCACCCATTTCTCCATGCACACGTATGTACGTGAACGTGTGCACAGGCCCGTGTGTGTGTGCGTGCACGCGTGCACGCCCAGGGTTCGGGTGTCTGTGTCCACCCCGCTCAAGCCCCTCACCCTTGCCCAGCCCGGAAGTAGCCTCGGGGGCAGCCGCACAGGAAGCCGCCGGGGGTGTTGGCACAGCTGTAGCTACAGGGGCCGCCCCGCACCGCACACTCATCCACGTCCTGGCAGCCCCCGAGGGCCTGGTTGAAGTCAAAGCCGGAGGGGCAGACGCAGCGGAAGCCGCCCAGCATGTTGTGGCAGGAGGCGCTGCCACAGGCCGCGGGTGACAGGACACACTCGTTCTTGTCTGTGGAGGGGGAGGGGGAGGACGGGAGGAGGGGCAGGGGACAGCCTTCGCATCTCCAGATCCCTCCACCTGCATCCCTCCCGTCCTCACGTGGCAACTCTGGTTCCTCCTTCAGAGCCCAAGGCCAATGTCAATACCTCCATCAAGCTCCCGGTGAGCCTCTGGACCAGGTCTGCTGTCCCCTACACTCCTTTATCCGCGCCCCCCATCCCCGCCCCCCCATCCTGTAATTCTCCTTTGAAGCATTTCTCAGAACTTCCCAGGAATGTTCAACGGTGGATGGTCTAGAACAAGGTTTCCCCACCTCGGCACCGTTCTCATTAGGGGCCGTTTCAGTCTCTGTGATGGTGGCCGTCCTGCACCCTGCAGGGTGTTGAGCAGGGCCCCTGGTGCCCACCCACTAGATGCCAGGAGCACCCAGCGCCCAGTTGTGACCATCAAAAATGTCTCCAAGACACTTCAAAACGGTGCCCAGCTGAGAACCACTGGCCTAATTAATCCCTGTCTCCCCCGAAAGACTGGACAATGGGAGGGCAGGGATGGAGTCTGATCTCGGCTCACTTCCATATCCACGGGTCCTGGGCAAACTGTCGCCGAAGGAATGAATGAGTGACTATGTGGAGTAGGCTGAGAAAGAGGGATTGGCAGCAGAGGCAATGGTCTGCAGGGTCCCCAAGGGACGAATGCCGTGGGACAGAGGAAAAGACGGAGAACTTAGCTGAGGACCCACCAGGAGGGGCAGGAGGAGGAGCTGGAGAGAAGGCAGTGCCGAGGCAGTGGGAGGGAGGGGAAAGCCGAGTCACAGAGGCCGTGGGTGGAGAGTCCAGGAGGGGCAGGCAGTGGTGCCCAGAGCAGAGGAGGTGGAAGGCGAAATCTGAGGAGAGGTGATGGAGAGGATGCAGGAGAGTGGTCCCCTACATGGGTACAGAGTGAAGGCCAGACTGCAGAGGAGGAACAAGGAGAGGTGGTGAGGACGAGGCTGTCATTGGGAGGCCCCGGAGCAGCAAACAGAAGGGTGCAGTGGGGAAGGTTGGAGGGAAGGCAGAAGGCTAGTCCCCCAAACCAAGGGCGTCTGCAACAGCTATGACAAAAGATGCAGCATGCATGCACCCATTTCCGTTGCCACATCCATGGCAGACGTCACTAATCAATCCCAGCACCCCTTTCCCAGTGATCACAGATACCATCTCAGAATCTCTCTCCACTGAGCCCTCCAGACCATCACTCCCTAAGAAACGGCCACCACTTTGCCAGGCTGACTCTGCAGACCCTTGACTCCCCAGCTTCCCCAGCAGCAGGGAACTAACTACCTTCCAGACCAGCCCATCGGACCTTGAGGTAGTTGTGCTTATCACAACATCCTGCCATGGGGGTGGTTCCCAGTCGCCCGCTTTGGACAGATTCTGCTTGGGGGGTCGGCTTCCTCCCAGCCCCCTCCGCTCACCCACACACTGGCCCCACTGGGAGTGTGGGGTGAAGCCCTGGGGGCAGCCACAGCGGTAACCCCCCAGCTCGTTCTGGCAGCCGTGTTGGCAGCGATGAGGCCCGTCACATTCATCCACATCTGTGAGACGCCGAGAGGAGAGAAGGCTTGCCTGGCGGCCCTCAGGACCACCCCCAGGGCCTAGACACCACCCAACGCCCGGTTCTACCTTTGCAGCCATGGCCTGAGCTGTCCAGGGTGAAGCCTTGATAGCACTCACAGCTGAAGCTGCCTGGGGCATTGTGGCAGTGTCCACGGGTGCCACATGGGCCAGGCTGGGCCAAGCACTCGTCATTGTCTGCAGAGGACAGAGAATGGGCAGGGCCACCTGCTGGTTAGGGGGTTCATGTCGGGCACTACGATACCAGGCCTACCACCTGATCAACTGTTCCAGGCAAATCTCTTTTATATATATATATATATATATATATATATATATATATATATATACACACACACACACACACACACACACACACATATTTTTTGGCTGCACCATGCAGCTTGCAGGATCTTAGTTCCCAGACCAGGGATCGAACACACAGCCCCTGCATTGGAAGCGCAGAGTCTCAACCACTGGACAGCCAGGGAAGTCCCCCAGGCAAATCTTAACTTCTCTGGGCCTCAGTTTCCCTCTCTGTGAAAGGAGATCCATAACAATTCCCACTTCACAGAACTGTCACAAACACTTGAGATCAAGCACATATAGGACTTTGAATCTCATCTCTACCACCTCAGTGCTGTGTGACGTAGGGCAACCGACTTACCCTCTCTGTACCTCAGTTTCGTCAGCTGTAGCATGGAGATGATAATATCTACCTCATTGTGTTTTGTGAGAATTAAATTAACCTAATCACATGAAGCACTGGGACAGTGCTCACCCTAAGAGTAAAAGATTTAACAAAACCCCTTTTCCTTCTCTGTGGGAAAATGACCTGGGGTAACTGTTGCACTCTGTCCTCATGGAAACCTGACAATTGTGGGATGTCAGCCAGAGTTATGGATTGAATGTGTGTGTCCCCCCACCCCAATGCCACCACTGCCAAATTCCCATGTTGAAACCCTAACCCCCAGAGTGATGGTATTAGGAGGCGAGACCTTTGGGAGGTGATTAGGGTTAGAAGAGGTCATGAGGGTGGGGCCCTCCTGATGGGATTGGTGCCCTTATAAGAAGAGACACCAAAGAGCTTTACTCTTGTTCTCTCCCTACCACGTGAGGACACAGGAGGAAGGTGGCCGTCTGCAAGCCAGGAAGAGGCCCTCATCAGAACCTGACCCTGTTAGCATGTTAATCTTGGACTTAGAGCCTCCAGACTGTGAGCAATGTCTGTTTTTTAAGCCACCCAGTCTATGATATTTTGTCATGGCAGCCCGAGCTAAGACAGGCCTGGTTATCAGGCAACATTGCTATGGTGGTCATGGCACATGGTGGTAAATTGCATTGGGATTGGAGTCATGGAGAATGAACCATACATTTTTAGGGGGAACCCTAATTTAGGATTCCTTGACTATAGAGATTTTTTTTTAAGTTTTAAAAATTTATTTTATTGAAGGATAGTTGATTTACAATGTTATATTAGTTTCTGGTGTACAGCAAAGTGATTCAGTTATGCATAAATATATTCTTTTCCATTATGGTTTATTGAGTGATACTGAATATATCAATACTTCACTGTGCTATACAGTAGGACCTTGTTGTTTATCCATTCTATATATAATAGTTTGTATCTGCTAGTCCCAAACTCCCACTCCATCCCTCCCCTCCCCCTTGGCAACCGCAGGTTTGTTCTCTATGTCTGTGAGTTCGTTTCTGTTTTGTAAATAAGTTCATTTGTATTATATTTTAGAGTCCACATATAAGTGATATCATATGGTATTTGTCTTTGTCTGACTAACTTCACTTAGTATGATAATCTCTTGGCCCATCCATGTTGCTGCAAATGGCATTATTTCATACTTTTTTATGGCTGAGTAGTATTCCACTGTATATATACACACCACATCTTCTTTACTGAGTATGGAGATTCTTGACACCAGGCACATCCCTGTGGGAACCTGGAATCTCTCTTGGGTACAAGAGGCATTGGGACATGGGGCTTCTAAGCCTCTGTGTGCACACGCATACAGCTGCACACACACAAATGCCATAGTAAGTGTGCTCACCTTAGGAAGGAGGGAAAATAACTTGACTGTACAGAAAAAGGAGAAATGCCAGTCATTTCGTTGCTAGGAATGCTCACTCCTCCCACAGATATGCACACGGCTCACTCCTTCACCTCCTTCAAATCTTTCCCCTTTCAGTGAGGCTTGCCATTATTCCTGCAGCCCACCTAGCAATTCCACTTCTGGGCGTATTTATCCAAAGAAAATGAAAACACTAACTCGAAAAGATATCTGCACCCCTACGTTCACTGCAGCATTATTCAGAACAGCCAAGACCTGGGAACAATCTAAGTATCCAAAGATGGATGAATAAAGAAAATGTGTTGGGCTTCCCAGGTGGCGCAGTGGTTGAGAATCTGCCTGCCAATGCAAGGGACACGGGTTCGAGCCCTGGTCTGGGAAGATCCCACATGCCGTGGAGCAACTAGGCCCGTGAGCCACAGCTGCTGAGCCTGCGTGTCTGGAGCCCGTGCTCCGCAACAAGAGAGGCCGCGATAGTGAGAGGCCCGCGCACCGCGATGAAGAGTGGCCCCCACTTGCCGCAACTAGAGAAAGCCCTCGCACAGAAACGAAGACCCAACACTGCCAAAAATAAATCAATAAATTAATTAAAAAAAAAAAAAAGAAAATGTGTTATATACATACAATGGAATATTATTCAGCTATAAAAAAGAAGGCGATCCTGCCATTTGTGATAACATGGTTGGACCTTGTGGGTATTTTGCTAAGATGAAATCAGTCAGACAGAGAAAGACAAATGCCGTGTGATCCCACTTATATGTGGAATCTAAAAACAAGACAAGAAAGCCAAGCTCACAGATACAGAGAACAGACTTGTGGTTGCCAGAGGAGGGTTTGGGGGGTGATTGAAAGGGGTGAAGGTGGTCAAAGGTACAAACTTCTAGTTATAAAATAAATAAGTCATGGGATGTAATGTACAGCATGGTGACTGTGGTTAATAATATTGCATTGAGGGCTTCCCTGGTGGCACAGTGGTTAAAAATCCGCCTGCCAATGCAGGGGACACGGGTTCGAGCCCTGGTCTGGGAAGATCCCACATGCCACGGAGCAACTAAGCCCGTGTGCCACAACTACTGAGCCTGAGCTCTAGAGCCCAGGAGCCACAACTACTGAGCCCGCATGCCACAACTACTGAAGCCCGCGCGCCTAGAGCCCATGCTCCACAACAAGAGAAGCCACCACAGTGAGAAGCCCGCACACTGCAACAAAGAGTAGCCCCCGCTCGCCGCAACTAGGGAAAGCCTGTACAGAGCAATGAAGACCCAACGCAGCCAAAAATAAAATAAAAATAAAATAATAATACTGCATTGAATGAGATAATGCCATTTGAAGCAACAAGGATGGACCCAGAGATTATCATACTAAGCAAAGTAAGTCAGAGAATGACAGATATTATATGATATCACTTATATGTGGAATCTAAAAAGATGATACAAATGAACTTATTTACAAAACAGAAACAGACTCACAGACTTAGAAAACTAATTTATGGTTACCAAAGGGGAAAGGTGAGGGAGAGGGATGAATTAGGAGTTTGGGATTAACATATACACACAAAAAAATAGATAATCAACGAAGACCTACTGTATAGCACAGGGAACTCCACTCAATATTCTGTAATAACCCTATATGGGAAAAGAATCTGAAAAAGAATAAATATGTGTGTATGTATTACTGATTCACTTTGCTGTACACCTGAAACTAACACAACATGGTAAATCAACTATACCCCAATATAAAATAAAAATTAAATTAAAAAATCTGTTAAGAAAAAAAAATAATACTGTACTGTATGTTTGAAAGTTGCTAAGAGAGTATATATTGAGTTCTCATCACAAGAAAAAAATTTTGTGATTATGTGATGACGGCTGTTAACTAGCCTTATTGTGATCACTTCGCAATATACATAAATATCGAGTCATTATGTTGTACACCTAAAACTAATATAATGTTACATGTCAATTATATCTCACTTAAAAAATAGAATTATATTGCAGCCCTCCTGATTGCCTTCCCCTGCTTTCTACTTTTTCTTTCTTTCATGTCCCACATCACCTTCTAACACGCTACAGTGGTAATTTGTTATGTTTGTTTCTAGTCATTCCCTGACAGACGGGATGGTTCATGAGGCAGCAAGCTTGACCCTTGTGTTCAATTGCTGTGCCCTCAGGGTCTAGAACAGGACGAGGCAAACTGCTTCCGTAAAGGGCCAGGTAGGAAATATTTTTTACTCTGTTGCAACTACTTGGCTCTGCTGTTGTAGGAAAAGCAGCCACAGACAATACGTAAATGAATGGGCATGGCTGTGTGCCAATAAAACTTTATTGACAAAAGCAAGCAGGGGGCCGGGCTTGACCTGCGGGCTGGAGTCTGCTGAGCTCTGGTCTAGAGCACTGCCTGGTACACAGGTGTTCAGTAGGTGTTGGCTGAGTGGATTCGTGGGAGCCTGAATGAAGCCACCCACTTCTAGGTTCAGCCCTTGAGGGAGGTCTGGTTCTCCCAGGTCACAAGACACTAAGAAGTGACGGTTGGATTGCGTGAGCCCCTTGGCTTTTGGGGGCACCCTGGGGAGGCCCTCTGGGAGAGACTTGGCAGGTCAAGGGCGAGGGTAGGTGTCCTGGGCCAAGGTCAGAGAGACTCCTGAGGGTGGCCTCCCAGGTCCCTAGGGCAAGGAAGGAGACCGAGGTCCCAGTTGCCACCAGGACGTAAGCAGCAACAGAGCAAGGGCTTTGTTCTAATCACCCTGTGTCCCCGATGTGTGGCACACACGGTGCATTTGCCACTTACTTGGTGAAGGCTGGGGCCAAGCACCAGCCGCGAGGGCCGAGGGGACTCACCGAAGCAGGCCTGGTGGTGCTGGGTGAAGCCAGGGGGACAGCGACAGGTGAAGGCACCGATGGTGTTGACGCAGAAGAACTGGCAGTTGTGCTGCCTGGAGGAGCACTCGTCCACGTCTGCAGCACAGAGGATCCCAGGGGGCTCAGGGCAGGGCCCGCTGGGACTGCGGGGTTCCCAAGGGAGACACCCTGGAGACAGCACCCGACCCCATGCAGTGGGAGCGTGTGAGATGCCCCTGGGGGGGACAGGGACAGAGCCCCATGGCGCGTGGGTGGGGAGAGAGGGACGTCACCTCTGCAGATCCTGCCGTTCTCCTCCAGCAGGTAGCCTCGGGGGCAGGCGCACAGGAAGCTGCCCTCGGTGTTTTTGCAGAGGAAGGGACATGGCGTGGGGGCCTGGCTGCACTCGTCCACATCTAGAGGGGATGCAGCACTCAGGAGGGTCAGTCAGACATTCCTGGGGGGCTCAGGGGTCCCTACCCCCACCCTGCTGAGGCCTCCTTCCCGGACCCCAGCTACCCAGAATCTGTGGGCTTACACAAGGAACTGGCTTTTTTTTTTTTTTTTCTTCTGTATAAAGCCAGAGAGTAAATATATTTGGTTTTGCAGACCAGACAGTCTCAATCCCAGCTACTCAACCCTGCCTCTGTGGCAGGAAAACAGCCACAGAGGGTAAGGAAACAAATAGGCGTGGCCATGTGCCAATAAAACTTTATTAACAAAAATAAGCAGAGGGCTGGACTCAGCCCTCGGGCAGGAATTTGCCGACCCTGACTTAGATGAACACCTGCTACACAATGTGACTGAAAAATCTTAGGATGCAGCAGATAACAGGAGGAAAGTGGTCCACATGGGCTGGGGGTGGAGGGAAGAAACAAGGATGCTTTGCTTCTGGTCTCAGTTTTTTCACGGGGGTGTGTGCCAGGCGCTGCATGGAGAGGCTCGGGGGGTGGGGCAGGGGGCTCACCCACGCAGGCTGTGGCAGTGGTGTCAGGCGCGTACCCAGCCCAGCAGTGGCAGCGGAAGGAGCCAAGGCTATTGATGCACTCGCCGTGGGGGCACAGGTGAGCGAGCACACGGCACTCATCCACGTCTGAGGACAAGCAGGGCTCGGCTGGGGCCGTCCCCCCTGGGTCACCAGGGCATGCCGCCTCCCTCGGGCCCACCAGCCCTCTCCCGGGAGGCAAGGCCAGCCTCTGCTCCCCCTCCCGGCACCCCAGAGCTGGCGGCCTGGCCCCTGTGAACCCCACCCTGAGGCGAATGAAACTCCTTCCACTGGACGCTGAGGATCCCCGTGGTGGGGACACACCCACACCATAGCCTCATCAGCGACACCTTCTCAGGGCACCCCGTCCACATACATGGAAGCAGAGATGCACGCACAAGCATTGCACACCAGTCACACGCTCAGACGCTTCTGCAGAATCACAAGGACACACGCTCATGGGCTCCTCTGAATGAGACACGCTCACACAGAAATACACTCACACTCGCTCACACACGTACCCACCCTCACAGACCTTATCACTGAACCAGCTCACTCCTTCTCACCCACTTTCTGGCGTGTACTCCTCACTCGGCTCCCACCCTCACTAGCACATGCACACATGCACGTGCACACACGCAAGGACAAGCTCACACACAGAATGCACACCAGCTCACCTGCTCTTTAACCAGCTTGCACACACAGGGGGATGCACACCAGCTCACACGCTCACTAATGAGCCCACACACAGAACAAAGGACACACACACACACATGCTGGCTCACACACCTGCTCCCCCATCCCACCCAAGTTCATGCACACACGCAGAGCGACGAACAGGCTCTGGTTCACGCTGGTCCACACACCTGCCAGCACAGAGGTGCACACACTGGCTCACGTACTCTAACACCGGCTGAGGCACAGACACACAACCGTGAACAGATCCCCACCCACCTCGGCCGTCGGCGGTGTAGCCCGAGCCATGGGGGCACAGCTTCTTGTGGGTGGCAGTGCCGGGCAGGGGACAGAGCTCGCAGTGGGGGCCCCAGCCGCGGCCACCCCCGCAACAGCACTCGGCCCTGGTGACCGCCTCGCCGCCACTGGACTGAGCCTGGCACGTGGCCTGCAGCACCTCGGAGAAGCAGGGCCCTTGCCGGGTGTCTGGAGAGAACGGGTGGGGATGGTGGGTGGGAGGAACGAGCTGTCTGGGTGCCCCTTCCCCGTGGCGTCCAGCGGTGTTGAGAGTCTACACGTGGGCTCCCAGCATCTCCGACGTATCTGTGCCAGTGCGTCGGGTGACATCTTGCAAGCTGTGGTTGCCTAGTGCTGTTAAATGCCCTCTCAGGGCTGGGGCCGGGCTGGGGCAGAAGCTGCAGACCCCAAATCGGAGAGGTACCCCTGGGCTGCAGAGGATGGCTTCCTGAGGTCAGAGGGCAGCATCCCTCTGGCCGCAGAGAGAACAAGGGACAGCGTGGAGGCAAAAGGTGGTGGCGTCCAGGACAGACAGTAGGGACAGAGCGAGGGGTGACGTCCAGGGAAGTGGGCAGGAGGCCATTGGGTTACCCCAGGAGGCTGGCTTGGGGGTCCGGGTGGGAGGTAGGGCATCGCTGAGACGAGGCTTGGGGAGCAAAGATGCTGAGCTGAATCTGGGGTGCATGGGGGATGGGGGTGTCCAGGAGGCAGCTGGATACACATGCTTGGTCTGAAGCTGCGGGGGTGGAGACTGCGCTCGGGGTAGGGGGAGAGTAAAAAGGGAGAAGAGTGGCAAGGACTGTGGGGACAGGGACAGACAAGTCGCCAGGACACACGGTACCACTGGGTCGCCCTCCAGGTTTAGCCCCTAGGAAGTGGTGAACCTGGGGAGGGCCGGTTCCTGGGTATGATGATGGACAGGGCAGGGGGAAGATGCTCTAATCTTCCAGGGGGTTTGACTGAAGGGACAAAGGGAAGCTGGGGGCGTGCGGTGGACACGTGTGTCTGGATTGGCTCAGTGACCCCCTCGGTGCCCCTGGCCCCGTCCCCGCCTTGGGGAGCTCCCAGGTGGCGGTGCCACATGCTGGGTGGCTATGTCCCCCGTACCTGGGCCTGGCCACACTCACCGTGGCACTCAGTGAAGCCAGGGCTGGGCTGGAATCCCTCGTCACAGTCACAGCGGAAGCTGCCTGCGGTGTTGATGCAGCGGCCATTGGCACAGAGGCTGGGCTGGGCACGGCATTCATCGTCATCTGAGGTGGGAGGGATGCGGCAGGCCGGGGTGGGGGGAGGCCAGAGTCCCTTGAGCTGGCCTCCACCTCCAGGGTCGATGCCTGCCCGCCCACACCCTCTGGCTTTGAACTCTCCCGTCCGTCGGGGGCAGGGAGGCCCTGCATGCCTGAAGCCCTCCTGTACCTGTGCAGCCCTCCCCAGAGCCCAGCTGGGGCCGCATGCCCGGGGGGCAGATGCAGGTGAAGGTGCCAATGAGGTTCTCGCACATCATGCCCCGGGCGTGGCAGTCCTGCTTGCTGTCTGCACACTCGTCCACATCTGCGGGCAACCCCAGACCAATGGGGCTCAAGGCCAGACACACCATGGACCAGCTCCAGGATGTGAGGACCTGGACCCCACCCCTCGGTGGCCTCGGTGGGCCAGAGTGAGGTCCTTGAAGCACTGCCAGGTGCCCGTTCCTCCCCTGACCGTCCCAGACCTCCTGGGAAGCCAAGGGAGGGGGGGGTCACAACTGCCCCAAACACTCGCATCCCCTGCCTACATCAGGGTCTGTGAATCTGTCTGGCCTTCACTGTGGTCCCTGGAACACTGACTCTGAAATAGCCCTTGAGGGACCAAGTCGCAGGCCAGGGTTTCTACCTTCGACACTGTGGACATTTGGGACTAGAAAATTCTTTGTGGTGGGAGGCTCTTCTGCACACTGTAGGATATTGAATAGCATCCCTGGCCACTCGATGCCTGTAGCACCCACCCACCCACCCACCCGTGACAATAAAAAATGTCTCCAGGCATTGCCACATGTCCCTGGGTTGGGGGCACAATCGCTGTCCCCACTGTG
The DNA here is from genome assembly GCF_028023285.1 of Balaenoptera ricei. Taxonomy (NCBI): domain Eukaryota; kingdom Metazoa; phylum Chordata; class Mammalia; order Artiodactyla; family Balaenopteridae; genus Balaenoptera; species Balaenoptera ricei. The sequence goes on along the minus strand of NC_082641.1, from coordinate 176,595,096 downwards.
TTAGCCCACTCAGAGCATGTCCAGCCACAACTGGAGAGGCCCCCAAAGCCACACTCACTGTTCTGTTAGATTGGGGAGCCAAGGAGATGCTAGCACCCCCTTTCATAACTATAAAAACAGAACCACTACTCACAAAAGAGCACCCATTGCACCCTCACTTGCCTCAGCTCTCCCCTCACTTTATCACTTATTGCTCACTCCCACCCTTGGAGGCAGAGGTCTTATTTCTTCATTTTCTCTCGGGACTGAGGCATGGGGAGCCCCAGGGCCCTATCCATAGCCCGCCTGCCCAGACGGGTCCTACCTCGGCACATGGCCCCATCCTCTCGCAGGGCATAGCCAGCCGGGCAGGTGCACACGTAGGAGCCCTCAGTGTTGTGGCAGCGGAAGGCGCAGAGCAGGGGATTCAGGGAGCACTCGTCAATGTCTGGGGAGGCCAGTGGAGGTGCCGGCTGGTCGGGGTCTGCCTGCGGGACCCCCTGTCCCTCTCTCAGGCCAGCCCCCCTCACCCCCATCACACAGCCCAGGTCTGGGCAGGCAGGGTCGTACCCTCACAGGTCATCATGGGACCAGGCTCAAAGCCATCAGCACAGGCACATTCGAAGCCTCCAATGATATTGGTGCAGGTGCCTTCCCCGCAGGGGTGTCCGACGGAGCACTCGTCTGTGTCTGGGTGGGGGTAAGGGGGTGGTCAGAGCCTGCCGAGGGCTCCCACCCTTGACATGATCCTGTCTGCCTCCTGCTGACTGCCTACAGACTGGATAGGGCCAGATCTGCTGCACCTTTAGGTTGGACGCAGGGCAGGCATGCAGTATGTGTTCAATGAATAAATGAATAAGTAAATGAGTGAGTGAATGAATGAGTGAAGAGCAAGTAAATGAATGAAAAGTGTGCGAATGCGTGAATGAATAAGTAAATGAATAAATGAATGAGTGAATAAACATCAGCAAGAAGGACGAGTGGGTGGGGGAGAGTGACAGTGGCTGAGCAGCAGGGTGCTGCCTTGGGTGGTGTCTGCCCTCCCCGGCTCCTTCCTCCCCTGGGAAGCAGGCTGGGGCGGGCTGGTCACTCACCCACGCAGCTGACACCTGTGAAGTCCAGGCTGTAGCCAAAAGGGCACTCGCAGCGGAAAGAGCCATCAGTGTTGACACAAAGGCCGTTAGCACAGACGCCAGGGTTCTCCGCACACTCGTTCACGTCTGCAGGTAGCGGAGGTTGCAGGCACGGCATCTGTCATGCCCTGGCCACACTCAGGGTCTCTTCCTTTCCTCCAGGGGGGTGGAGCCCAGGGCTACCCATGGGTCAAGGAGGGAGCCTGAGACTTGGAAACCAGGGTAGAGCCCAGACAGGGCTGGGCGGGAAAGGAGGAGACTGCGGTGGCCCAGGGGGGCTCTTAGCATGTGGGCGAGGGGCTCACCTTCCCGAGAATCATCCGGGCCTGGGACTGCCCCATGGCCAAAGGGGCACAGCTCCTGAAAGGCGGCTGGACACCGAGAGGGGAAGGGAGGTGAGGGTCTGGGGCCACGTGCAGCCCCCAGGATGCCCCTGTGTGTAGGGAAGGCTGAAGGAGAGCAGATGGGGGCAGGCAGGCAGGGTCAGGGGAGACTGGACGGGGGTGGGTGCTCACCACTGCCCTCCTGAGGACACAGCTCGCAGGGGTCATTCCAGCCCTCGCCGGGCCTCTGGCTGCAACAGCACCGGGTCTTCGTGGTGTTGAAAGCTTTGGGTGCCGAGCACTTTCCAGCCTCGAAATGGATGAAGCAGAAACTCTGCCGTGTGTCTGTGGGGTGATTCCCCAGAGAAACGCTAGGAGGGCTAGCCACCCCAGTCCTCATGAATAGGGTGGTCCTGACCCTACCAGCAACCAATCAGAACGCTCCAGAATCACTCCATGGTGATTGGTTCAGGGACGGACATGTGACCCACACCGGGCCAATGAGGGTCAGCCCCGGGGTTTTTGCTGAAAATCTGAGAATCCCTTCCAGCAACACCCCACATTCACATCTGTGGGGGTCATCCCAGGCTGGGAGAATAGTCAAACCTAGCCACGTTACTCTTGGATCAGAATTCCTTTCCTGGAGGGGCAAAGTGACTCATTCCAGAGCCAGAGGACCCAAGATTTCAGACTCCAAATCCTCGTTACTGACTCCCAGTCAGCCCTGGACCACCACCGGCCTGAGATGTCCTTACAGATAGGTTGGGGTTTGGTTCACCACTGGCCCCCATAAAAACAAATACTTGTTGAGTTACCCTGCCCTCTGCCTTGTTGCCCTAACCTGGGAGAGAAGAGGCCAGCTCAGTCTGGGTGAGGCTAGCCCACACTGGACAAGGCTCCTGGAGAGCCATACAAGAAACTGCAGCCCCCTTTCTGGGTGATCCAGCTCTTCCCCCCCCCCACCTCCCACCTCTTCCCTAACCCTGTGTGCTCCCTGGCCCCAGACTCACCAAAGCAACGGTGCCCGTTGTCAGACAGGACAAAGCCAGGTGGGCAGAGGCACTGGAAGCTCCCGGGGCTGTTGGTACAGGTGCCAAAGAGGCATAGGTTGGGCTCTTCCAAGCATTCGTTGATGTCTGGAGGGGCAGGGACATGAGGTGGGTGGGGTGCAGCAGGCCCTCCACTGGGGTGGGTGGTCTCAGCTGCTGGGAGGGGCAGATGGAGTGGGGGGCCCAGCCAGGGAGGGTCCAGGGACTGACGCAGGGTGGGGTCCCCAGGGCTCAGGATTAGCTGGAGCACCAGGTGGGCAGTGTGTGTGGGGGTCTTTCCTAGAAGGTGTCTCCAGGTTAGGGGTCATGGTCTGGAAAAGTTCATCTTTAGAGAGTAAATTTATACAGAGCTAACTAAGACTAGATAAAATTAGCCTACAGTGGTAGAAGTTAGCTTGCATTGTACTAGGCTAGCCCATCTGCTCAGGCCAGATTGGCCCACATTAGCCCAGGCTGTACAAGGCTAGTCCAAGTGGATGAATGGACCAGAAGTGTTCAGGCCAGACTGGTCCTTGACCACCACTCATCAGGTGAGAAGTTCCATGTTTGGTGCAGTGAGACCCACACCCATGCCCATCTTATAGGATTCATGAGGAAGCCTGGGGGCCCCAGAGAGAGAGAGCCCTGAGCCAAGAGAGCATCCTAATAACAATAACAGTATATGGAGCTGTATTGGGCGCTGTGCTAACTGCATCTCTTCACTCACCACCACCCCAGCTGGCATTCCCATTTTACAGATGGGGGAAGAACAGAGGCCCGGAGGTACCTCCCTGGCCCCAGAGCTGGGAGGTGAGGCCAGACACTCACCGACACAGTGGTCACTCTGAACCTGGAAGCCGGGGGGACAGATGCAGCGGAAGGAGCCCTCAAGGTTCTGGCAAGTGCCTGGCAGGCAGGTTCCCGCGAGGCTGAGACACTCGTTGGCGTCTGGGGAGAGGAGGAGGAGGGGTCCCAGCACCAGCTGGTGGCAGGGGCTTGCCAGGGGCTAGGGCCGGCACCTATGGTCACTGCACGATGGCCAAGGCCCCCAGACAAGCCTTTCTGGATCCAGAGGAAGGGCTGATACTCAGGAAAACAGGGACATCTGGAGAAGAATATTCTCGGTCTTGATGGGGGTTATAGGTGGAGCCAGGGGAAGGGGAAGCAAAGTTCCTAATCTCAAGCCACTTGCACACCCCTTTCATGGTTTCCATGGCATCCATTCAACACCTCTATTATACTATACTTCATAAAACTTAGAGCTTCAAGACAGCCTCACCCTAAACCACAAACCCTGTGAAAACATGGGTGTGATGTGCTGGTTTTATATCTTAAAATAAGTGCATGGTTATGAAATGGAACCATGCTCACTCGGAAGTACCAACTGCAGGTAAACTTGGAGTAGGGGCTGGCTGAGATGGCTTCCAGCACCATGGTGAGACTCACCTATGCAGTTCTTCCCATCACTCGTGAGCTCAAAGCCATCCTGGCAGAGGCAGTGGAAGGAGCCTGCTGTGTTGAGGCACTGGCCAAATCGGCACACCTGCCCCACGATGGTGCTGCATTCATCCATGTCTGCAGATGGAAGATGGGCCAGCGGGGTCACCCACATAGCCTAGGGCTCTGAGCCTCCCTTGCTCTTCTGTTCACAAAGTTGAGTTGATGGCAGTGACTTCAATTTATTGAGCACTTATATACCAGCTGTATATTAACCCTCCAACTATCCTATAAACTATCCTATAACTATCCGATAAAGCAGACACCAATATTTTCTAATATGAGCATTTAAGGCTATGAATTTGCCTGTACATACTACCTTAGCTGCGTCCCACAAATTTTGTTATGTTGTGTTTTCGTTTTCATTTAATTCAAAATGTTTTCTAATTTTCTTTATGATTTGTTCTTTTTTCTATGGATTCTTTAGGAGTATATTGTTTAACTTCCAAACATTTGGGGATTTTCTGGATATCCTTCTGTGACTGATTTCTAGTTTACTTCACTTACATTCCAAGGACCTACCTTGTGTAACCTCAATTTTTAAAATTTTGTTGTTTATCTTATGGCCCAGAATATGGTCTCTCCTGGTGAATGTCCACGTGCACCTGAGAAGAATGTATGTTCTGGGATGTTCTATAAATATCACTCAGGTCTAGGTGGTTCACATGATTGTTCAGGTGTTCTATATTCTTACTGATCTTCTACTTGATCCCTCTATTACTGAGGGAGGAGTGTTAAATCCTCTAACTGTAATTATGGATTTGTCTATTTCTTTTTCAGTTCTATCAATTTTCACTTCATGTGTTTTGAAGTTCTATTGCTAGCTGCATATGCATTTATGATTGTTATGTCTTCTCAGTGAAATGACCCCTTAATCAATATACATTGACTCTCTTTATTTCTGGTAATATTCCTTGTTCAGAAGTCAATTTGGTCTGATATTAAGATAGGTAGGTACGACTATTAACCTTCTTTTTACAGAGAAGGAAACTGAAGCACAGAGAGGTAAATGACTTGCCTAGGGTCACACAGCTGGCAGATGGCAAAGCTGGGATTTGAATTCACACCACCTGACCTTGGAATCCACTTTCAACCATTGCACTCAACTGCCAGCATCCCACCACCCAGGTCTTGTATTCACTGTTCACCTTTCTCTCTGTACTGTCCATCTCCTTCTTATCAACCTGAGTGTAAGCTCTAGTGAGGGACCCTCGGTACTTGACAATTGAAGGGGTTTGGAGAACTTTATGGTTAACTAGTTTTCAATCCCCTGAGGTTGTTTTTCTGAAGGCATCCCTGGGGCGAGATCCTTAATTTCAGAGGGGTGCCCTCAAGCCAAGAACCCACTTTTCAGTGGGGGTGCACTGAGGCTTGCCCACCAGCCCGGGCAGCTCACCCACGCAATGTCCGTTGTGTGTCACCACAAAGCCAGGGAAGCAGAGGCAGCTGTAGGAGCCGATGATATTCTTGCAGGTCCCATTTCCGCATGGCTGCTGGTCACACTCGTTGACGTCTGCCAGAGCAAAGCCCCTGATCCCCGCCCAGCTCACCCAGGGCATCGGGCAGCTTGGGCAGTGAGGGCCTGGCTGGACCCAGCCCCCCTCTCCTGCACTTCACCCTGCCCAGGTGGCTGGGAAGTGATGGCTGGGAAATACCCCTATTTATTACTTCCATTCTACAGATGGGAAAACTGAGGTGCAGGGAGGTGAATAAGTCATTTACCTAAGGTCTCAGGTGCCAGGGCTCACAGCTGTGAGTCTGTGAATCAGGATGGACAGAAGCACCATCCCCACCCCAGGGGAGGTGTAGACCCATGGCCCCTCGCCCTTGGCAGCCTGGCCTAAGAGGAAGGAGCAGAGGGGGCTCTCACCCATGCACAGGGTCTGGTCTGCTGAGGCCCGGAAGCCACGGTGACACAGGCACATGTAGCTATCAGCTGTGTCCACGCAGTCGCCATGGCTACAGACGTTTGGGATCTCCCGACACTCATTCCGTCCTGAGGGAGGGCAGGGAGTGTGGTGCCCCCGGAGTCCCCACCCCACAGTGTGTCCCGAGCCAGCACACGTGGCAGTGGGCGAGCCCGACCGCCTACCCATTCTAGCTGCTGTCCCAGGGGAAATGCTTCACCTCCCATTTCACCCTCACGACTCCCCTGTTAACAGATGCTCTCAGCACCCCCACCCCAAAGTACAGCCAAGGAGGGAATTCCCGGGCAGTCCAGAGGTTATAACTCCATGCTTCCACTGCAGGGGGGACATGGGTTCGATCCCTGGTCAGGGAACTAAGATCCTGCAAGCTGGGTGGCACAGCTCCCCCCACCCCGCCCCCCAAAAAAAGTACAGCCAAGGAACAAAGCCCGGACAGAGCCGTGCCCTACCCAAGTCACAGCGGGAGGCAGAGTCTGGCTTTGTCCTACACCCCACTCCCTCACCTCCTGACTGGGGTCCCCACTTACCCACGCAAGCCCCCCCTGGCGACAGCTTGTACCCTCGGGCACACTTGCAGCGGTAGCTGCCGGGGATGTTGATGCAGTTGGCATTCTGCTGGCAGGGGCTCTCCCCGCTGGCACACTCGTCCACGTCTGGGAAGTACAGCCAGCGGGGTGGGGTTGAAAGAGACTCTTCCCTGCAGAATCAAACCCTAAACCCAGCCCTCCCCCCCACTTCAGAGCAGGTGGTCCCTCCAGAAGCAGCCAGAACCACATTGAGCGGGGTGATGTGGGATGGAGCCCCTCGGAAAGGCGTTAGCCCCATACGCAGAGGGGGAAACTGAGGTTCACGGGGTTTAAAAGACTTGCCCAGAGAGCACAGGCTGGGAGGGGGGACCAGCATCCCACCCGGGGCTGGGGAGGCAGGGGGGCGGCACCTTCGCAGACCAGCAGCACCCTGTTGTAGCTGAAGCCCGTGGGGCACTCGCAGCGGAAGCTCCCGATCTGGTTGATGCAGACGCCATTGGCACAGATGGCAGGGATCTCCCCACACTCGTCGATGTCTGGGGAGGGCGCCAGCCGTCAGGAGCAGCCCAGCCCCCGGCAACGTCTGGGGACCCTGACCTAAGAGATCATGCAGTCTAGGAGAAGATGTGTCCCCCAACCAGCACACACTTGAAAAATTCTGCAGTGGCCAAACTATATCTGTTCACACCGGAAAGAAATCAGGATGTGGGAGGGAAGGCAGGGGGAGAGAGCCTCTTTCTCAACAAAAATGCACATTTGCTGTGACCCAGCAAGCCTGCTTTGCGGGGTCTCCGGGAATGAAGCAGCCCTGTGTGTGAGCAGGAAGCTGCAGGGGAGGACCCATGGTGACGTTTAGCAAGAAACTGGAAACATCACCAGAGGAGTGGATGACAAAATGTGGTCCCTCCCTACAAGGGAATACGATTCATCCTGAAAAAGGGGTGAAGCACTGACACGCACTACAACGTGGACGAACCTTGAAAACATGATGCTCAGTGAGAGAAGCCAGTCCCCAAAGGACAGATACCGTACGATTCCATTTATATGAAACGTCCAGAACAGGCAAATCCACAGAGATCGAAAGTGGAATAGTGATTGCCAGGGGCTGGGGGAAGGCAGAACGGGGAATGACTGTTCATGGGGACAGGGTTTCTTTTTGTGTGATGAAATTGTTCGAACTTAAATTGAAGTGATGGGGCACAGCTCTGTGAATATACGAAAACCCACTGAAAAAAACCCACTTTTGATGGGTGAAGTATATCTCAATAAAGCTGTTGTTTATATAAAAGAACCTGGAATCTGCCTATGTGTCCACCCATGGGGGACTGACTTATGACCTGGGATGTGTCCATATATGGAATACTACAAAGCAGGGCAAAGAGGGAGGCAGTGCTGAGTGTAGGAACCTGGCTGGTTCTTCACGACTCTTTGCTGGGTGAAAAAAATAAGTTGCAGACAAGACATAAGAAAGCACAGAATTTATGTCCAACTCCCCAGAAAACAATGCCATGCATTTTCAAAGGTGGATCTCTATGTGTGTTTAAATGGATGAAAAAACAACTAGAAAGAAATACTCCAGGCGTAAAGCATGAATTCTATATCAATAAACCTGTTGTTTATATAAAAGAACCTGGAATCAGCCTGTATCCATCCATGGGAGACTGACTTATGACCTTGGGAGAGTATGAAGGAGACTTAGATTTGAGGGGGTGACTGGAGGGGGAGTTGCTCTTATCTGCTCTGTTCCAATTGTTGAAAATAAGGAGAATACAACCGTAGAATGAAAACAACTGAAAATAGGTTCATCAATTAAACACCGCACAGCTGAAATTTGGCATTCGGGTATCAAATTGTACAAAACCTCATTTAACTTAAAAAGGGAGTGTTCTGCTCCACGCTGCAACACGGATGAACCTTGGGGGCATTATGCTGAGTGAAATAAGACAGACACAAAAGGACAAATACTATATGAATCTGTTTCTATGAGGTCAGATTTAGAGACAGAAAGTAGAATGGCGGTTCCCAGGACCTGGGGGAGGGGGATCGGAGTTAGTATTTAATGGGGACAGAGTTTCAGTCTGGGAAGATGAAAAGTTCTGGAGATGGATGTTGGGGATGTTTGCACAACAGTGTGAATGTACTTAATGCCACTGAACTGGACACATAAAAATGGTTAAAATGGTAAATGTTATGTGTATTTTTACAGAATTTTAAAAAATGAATAACAATTTAATAAAAATACTCTCATTGCTTTTTTTTAAAAAAGGGGCATGATTCCAGGCCTGGGGAGTTGGAAGAGTGAGGGTGTGGGGTGGGGGAGGGTGGAAGGGAAAGAGCTGTGGGGGGAGGGGAAGAGAGGGGTCAGGGCTCTGGGCACAGAGTGACCTGGGGCTACAGGCAGGAGGGTGGTGGTCACTCACCGAGGGGCTTCCCTGTGTGGATGTCAACGACGAACCCGGGAACCTGGTTTCCACACAGGATCTGGTAATCCACTGGGCAAAGGAGAATGGCGAAGGCAGGGCGCTGGGGCTGCAGCCTCCCCGGGTGGACACCTCCTCCTCCTCTGATCAGCTTGTCTATCCCTGTAGCCCAGTGCTCACCTGGCCTCTGATAACTAGTCCCTCTCCCTCCCACCACTCTGACCAGCACTGGGAGGGTTATGGGTGCCATATACCTGTGCGGGGTGATCTTCTAACACATAGACATGACCTCCCTCATCTCTTCCCTGCATGAGTGCCACCAGCCACACCCCACTGTCCTCACCATAAAATGCAGACTCTTCAGTCTGGACCTCAAGAACCTTCACCCTCAGCCCCACCTTTCCTCCAACAGCATCTCCTGCCCTCCTGTTATATGATTTCATTCCATGTCTGGATGTGTCCTGCTCTGTCATACTACGAGAACTTTGCATATGCTGTTCCCTTTGCTGTTCCCTAGCATAGTCCACTTCAACCTTGAGGACTCAGGGCAGCCCACCACTCTGGCCCTGGACAGCTGATGACGCCATCCTTTGGCTCTTCCAGGGCAATTCACTCTCTGACTGTAGCCCACTGCTGACACCAAGATGCTGCTTGCCCGACCTCGATCCCCAGGTGGGTGGGTGTCCCTGGGCCCACCTGACAGACATGGGCAGGCATTTGGGTAGTGTCACCTTTCCCCAGGTCCCTACCTGCTCCTCACTCGCTCTTCTGCCTGTATCGTGATGAGAACAGACCAATCTCAGTGGCCCCTATGCCTAGTGTGGACTTCTGTCTCATCATATGCAACCTGCACCTCAGATTCAGGTGCATAAGATTCAGGTAGGTACCTAACTCCCAGCACATAATTTGTGAGTGACATTTGATCTGTCTTGACAATCTCATAACCATACTTGGCTGTCTGCAGTTTCCTCCCAGACTGCACAGCTTGGGTCTACCTTATTCTTATTTCCTAGAACCCAGAACAGGGCCCGGCACTCAGAGACAGCCAGTAATGACCCCTTCTCATACCACTGCACTGGGTTGAACAATGACCCTCCACCCCCAAAGTTCATGTCCACCCAGACCCTCTGAATGTGACCTTTTTGGGAAATAGGGTCTTTGCAGATACAATCAAGTTAAAGTCATCCTGGATCAGAGTAGCCCTAATGCAATGACTGGTGTCCTTATAAGAAATGAAGAGACATGTGGAGACACAGGGAGAAGCCATATGACTTGAAGGCAGAGATGGAGGAGATGCAGGTACAAGCCAAGCAACACCAAAGAATGCCTGGAGCCACCAGAAACCGGACGAAGCAAGTAAGAATTCATCCCTAGAGCCTCTGAAGGAAGCGTGACCCTGCCCACACCTTGATTTATGACGTCTAGCCTCCAAGACTGTGAGAAAATACGTTTCTGGTGTTTTTTTTTTTTAAGCCATCAAGTTTGTGGTATTTGTTGCCACAACCCTAGGAAACTAATTGTCTTAGTTCAGGCTGCTATAAGGAAATACCATGAACTGGATGGCTCCAATAACAAAGGTTTACTTCTCACAGTTCTGCAGGCTGGGAAGTCCAAGATCAAGGTGCCGGCAGATCTGGTGTCTGCTGAGAACTCTTCCTGTCTGTCTTCTTGCTGTGTCTCCACATGGCAAATAGAGAACCTTTCTTGTGTCTCTTCTTATAAGGGCACTAATCCCATTTAGAGGGCTCCATCCACATGACCTAATTAACTCCCAAAGGCTCCACCTCCAAATGCCATCACACTGGGGGTTAGGGCTCCAACATATGAATTTTGGGGGAACTCAAACATTCAGTCCATAGCACTAGTACACTTGTAACCCCCTAGTTATCCCCTCTACTCACCGCTCCATTCCTGCAGCTCTTTCTGATGCCTGGGCTGGTTGCTAGATCATCCTAATAGGTCTCATCCCAACTGCCAAAAAGGTCTTCTGCTCAGTCCTTCTTTCAGGACTTTGCTCCTGCTGTTCCTTGCCTGGAATACCCTTCTTCATCCTGACCGACATTTCTGTAATCCTCCCCAGAGCTTCTGCAAGCTTGCTCCGCCCGCAGCTCATGGGGCCCTGGTACCTCTAACCAGCTGTGCTTTTCTCTCTGGCCCTAGGCACTCACTCACTGACCCCCCCAAATAATCTGTGAGTGTTCAAGGTTCTTTAGCACAAATGAAATCCTCACTGATCCATCCTGAATTCCTCAAGTCTGTGAAATAGAAGGATGCCTTGCCCTCCTTAAAAGTATTGATTTTTCCATACGTTGATTGGGATGGAACTTCAACTCTTCAGCTCTCATCAAAACAACACAGACTCATCTGGGAGTCCTAAGTGCGGTGTGCCTCATTAAACACTGCATTAAAAAGGGCCAAGCTGGAATGAAGGCCAGGGAGGGGCACTTACGGCTGGCAGGGGTTGGGCAGGCCTCGCAGGGTCTATTCCAGGCCTGGCCAATGTTGTAAGAACAGCAGCACGTCTTCCGGGTCACGTTAAAGGTCAGCTCATTCCGACATGTACCGTTATAGTGCCGGAAGCAGACACTCTTCCTCATGTCTGCAGTTGGGTTGGGGTGAAGGATGCAGGCAAGAGACACCAGAGGAAGAGAGCCAGAGAGATAGGAACTCATTCACAAATCTATTTGGAAATTACTGGCTTGACTTCTCCCCAACACACATGAGGGTGCGCTCCACATTTTAGCCTTTCTCGGGCAGTGCACAACCTGGACAACCATACATGGCAGCCCTGGGTCCCTGAGCCCTGCAGCCTTGTTCACTGCTGCATACCAGCATCTCAAATACACTCACCCTCCCTCTCTCCTCCTACAAACATACCTCTCCACACTCTTCCAAGGCTTGGAGACTCCCAGAAGCCCCTCACACACCCAAGTGCTTTTTCCACAACTGCTGGACTCCCCCATCATCACACTTCGTACCCATGCAGTTATTGCCACCATTGACTTGCAGGTATTCCGCTGGGCAGACACAAGTGTAGTTCCCCAGAGTGTTGTAGCAGGTACCAGGGCCACAGATGCCCGAGTGTGAAGAGCATTCATCGATGTCTGCAGGGGGAGGGAGGAATTGTCTGCATCCAGGACTTGTCTGGATAACTCCCCACCCCAGGTCTGCCAGAGCCACTTCGCTACGCGGTTGAGTTTAGTTTCAAGATTAGGTTAAAATGCACAGACATCTTAGTGATGTATAAAGATATGGCACAGTGTTAGGTGGGGAAAAAAGTTTACTATGATCCCACTTCTATTAAGAGAAAACATGACCTGAGCTCATGAATTAATGATATTATCACCAAGAGTGGGGCAATCATGTGCTTCCCAGTGTGATGCAATAGGAAGCAAGAGCCCTATGAATAAAATATTCTTGAAAGAAAAAAGTTGATTCTCAACCTGATCGATCCCTTAGTCCAGAGGCAGCACACATTTTCTGTAAAGGGCCGGCAGTAAATGTTTTTTTCAGTTTTGCGAGCCAAACAATGGTCTCTGATGAGCTATTCACTTTGCCATGGTAGCGTGAAGGCAGCCAGCCATAGACAATGGGTAAACAAACTAGCATGCTGTGCCCCAATAAAACTTGACTTATGGCCACTGAAATGTGAATTTCATGTCATTTTCATGTGGCACAAAGTATTATTCTCCTTTTGATTTTTTCCAATAACCTAAAAATGTGAAAAGCATTCTTAGTGGGCTATACAAAAACAGGTGGTGGAATATTGGCAAGCTAGGAGTCACATTTCCAAAAATGGCAGAATAGGGAATGTCAGAGCTTTATTTCTCCACAAAAACAACTATTGAGCTGAGCAAAAACTGACAAAATTAACTTTTGAGGAACTCAGGAATCCAGTCAAAAACTTACAAAACCAGGGGATCTGATATATAAAATATCCTAGAGAATCCACAGAATGAAAACTATTAGAGCTAATAAATGAAGTGGCACAACTGCAGAATGCAAGATCAACACACTGACATAGAAATTTCAGTTGTATTTCTACAAACTACCAAAAAGCAATTGAAAAGGAAATTAAGAAAATAATTCCAATTATAATAGAATCCAAAAGATTAAATACTTAAGAATAAATTCAACCCAAGAGGTGAAAGACTTGTACACAGAAAACTATAAAACATTTCTGAAAAAAATTAGAGAAGACCTAAATAAATGGAAAGACATCCTGTGTACATGGATTAAAAGACTCATTATTGTTAAAATGGCAATATTCCCTAAAGTATAGAGTCAATGTAATTCCCATCAAAATCCCAGTGACTTCTCTTTTCTTGGCAGAAATGGAAAAGCTGATCCTAACATTCATATGAAATTGTAAGGGACCCCAAACAGCCAAAACAATCTTGAGAAAAGAAAAAAAAGTTGGAGGAGTCACACTTCCCCATTTCAAAACCTACTTACAATGCTATAGTAATCAAAACAGAGTGGTACTGGCATAAGGATAGAACTATAAATCAGTGGAATAGAATTTAGAGACCAGAAACAAACCAAGACATCTACAGTCAATTGATTTTCAACAAGACCACTCAGTGCAGAAAGAAAAGTCTCTTCAGCAAATGGTGCTGGGACAATTAGATACCAACAGGCAAAAGAATGAAGTTGGATCCCTACCTCACATCATATACAAAAATTAACTCAAAATAGAAGACTTAAACATGAGAGCTAAAACTATAAAACTCGGGCTTCCCTGATGGCGCAGTGGTTAAGAACCCGCCTGCCAATGCAGGGAACACGGGTTCAAGCCCTGGTCCGGGAAGATCCCACATGCCGTGGAGCAACTAAGCCTGTGCGCCACAACTACTGAGCCTGTGCTCTAGAGCCTGCGAGCCACAACTACTGAGCCTGCGTGGCACACCTACCGAAGCCTGTGTGCCTAGAGCCCGTGCTCCGCAATGAGAAGCCACCACAATGAGAAGCCCACGCACTGCAATGAAGAGTAGCCCCTGCTCGCCGCAACTAGAGAAAGCCCGCCTGCAGCAATGAAGTCCCAACGAAGCCAAAGATAAATAAAATAAATAAATTAATTTAAAAAAAAAAAGATCTACCAAAAAAAAAATAAATATATAAAACTATAAAACTCTTGGAAGAAAACATTGGGGTAAATCTTAATGACCTTGTGTTTAGCAATGGATTCTTAGATATGACACCAAAAGCACACACCACAAAAGGAAAAAAAACCCAGATAAATTGGATTTCATCAAAATTTAAACCTGTTGTGCATCAGCAGGCACTATCGAGAAAGTGAAAAGACAACTCACAGAATCGGAGAAACTCTTTGCAAATCACATATCCGATGGGAGTCTTATATCCAGTATACATAAAGAACTCTCACAACTCAACAACAGAAAGTCAAACAATCCAATTTTAAAATGGGGAAAAGACCTAAATAGACATTTCTCCAACCTCATTAGTCATTAGGAAAATACAAATCAAAACCACAATGAGATACCATTTCACATCCACTAGGATAATATTTTAAACAATGGAAAATAACAAGTGTTGATAACGATGTGGAGAAACTAGAACCCTCTTATGTTGCTGGTGAAAATGAAAAATGGTGCAGCTGCTGTGGAAAACAGTTTGGCAGTTCCTCAAAAAGTCAAACATAGAATTACCATATGACTTAGTGATTCTAGGAGTTAGACAAAATGTTTGACAAGGACTGGCTACAGAATTTGTCCAGTGCAAAGTATATGAAGAATTTCAAGATGGCGACAGCAGAGCATTAAACTAAGTGGGGGTGGGGGGGATGGGGGAATGGCACCCTTTGGAGTACAGGGCCCTTGAGTCTGAAAGCTGGGAAATGCTGCAAGCCTTCAGCCCTCAAGGGCACAAACTGGCCCTGCGAGGCTCCACGGCCAAGGTTAACATTCAGGTTGAAGTCTCCCTGCCCTGGGACAGTCAAGAAATGCAGCACAGGGCCATATCTGATGACAGGACTTTTCCCTTTTTCCCTTGAGAGTCTACGGAATAGGGGAGGCAGAGAGGGATGAGATATTTTTCAAGCATTTTGGGTTCTGACTCTGGTTTGACAGCTCCCACCTCCATGTAGAAAGGAAATTGGGCTTTCAATCTTAGATCTCTCCCTTCTTTCACCATTTCCTTGAGTTTCTAAAGAGTGCTGATCAGAGTGAAAGATCTACTGTCCTTGTGTGCTGATGTCAGTGTCTGGTTGCATGCAGGTACTCAGTTAATATTGTTGAAAAGAAGAAAAAGAATGGATTGGTGGACAGATGGATGGATGGATGGATGGATGAATGAAGGAAGGAAGGAATTTCATATATTGCATCAAAAGAGCTCAGACTCAAGGATAAGAATGGCTGGGCTCGACAGTTACAGAAAGATAGAGAAGATGAAAAGGCAGAGGGCTATGTACCAGATGAAGGAACAAGATAAAACCCCAGAAAAACAACTAAATGAAGTGGAGATAGGCAACCTTCCAGAAAAAGAATTCAGAATAATGATAGTGAAGATGATCCAGGACCTTGGAATAAGAATGGAGGCAAAGATTGAGAAGATGCAAGAAATGATTAACAAAGACCTAGAAGAATTAAAGAACAAACAAACAGAGATGACCAATACAATAACTGAAATGAAAACTACACTAGAAGGAATCAATAGCAGAATAACTGAGGCAGAAGAACGGATAAGTGACCTGGAAGACAGAATGATGGAATTCACTGCTGCGGAACAGACTAAAGAAAAAAGAATGAAAAGAAATGAAGACAGCCTAAGAGACCTCTGGGACAACATTAAACGCAACAACATTCGCATTATAGGGGTCCCAGAAGGAGAAGAGAGAGAGAAAGGACCAGAGAAAATATTTGAAGAGATTATAGTCGAAAACTTCCCTAACATGGGAAAGGAAATAGCCACCCAAGTCCAGGAAGCGCAGAGAGTCCCATACAGGATAAACCCAAGGAGAAACACGCCGAGACACATAGTAATCAAAGTGGCAAAAATTAAAGACAAAGAAAAATTATTGAAAGCAGCAAGGGAAAAACGACAAATAACATACAAGGGAACTCCCATAAGGTTAACAGCTGATTTCTCAGCAGAAACTCTGCAAGCCAGAAGGGAGTGGCATGATATACTTAAAGTGATGAAAGGGAAGAACCTACAACCAAGATTACTCTACCCGGCAAGGATCTCATTTAGATTTGATGGAGAAATCAAAAGCTTTACAGACAAGCAAAAGCTAAGAGAATTCAGCACCACCAAACCAGCTCTACAACAAATGCTAAAGGAACTTCTCTAAGTGGGAAACACAAGAGAAGAAAAGGACCTACAAAAACAAACCCAAAACAATTAAGAAAATGGTCATAGGAACATACATATCGATAATTACCTTAAACGTGAATGGATTAAATGCCCCAACCAAAAGACATAGACTGGCTGAATGGATACAAAAACAAGACCCATATATATGCTGTCTACAAGAGACCCACTTTAGACCTAGGGACACATACAGACTGAAAGTGATGGGATGGAAAAAGATATTCCATGCAAATGGAAATCAAAAGAAAGCTGGAGTAGCTATACTCATATCAGATAAAATAGACTTTAAATTAAAAAATGTTACAAGAGACAAGGAAGGACACTACATAATGATCCAGGGATCAATCCAAGAAGAAGATATAACAATTATAAATATATATGCACCCAACATAGGAGCACCTCAATACATAAGGCAACTGCTAACAGCTATAAAAGAGGAAATCGACAGTAACACAATAATAGTGGGGGACTTTAACACCTCACTTACACCAATGGACAGATCATCCAAAATGAAAATAAATAAGGAAACAGAAGCTTTAAATGACACAATAGACCAGATAGATTTAATTGATATATATCGGACATTCCATCCAAAAACAGCCGATTACACATTCTTCTCAAGTGCGCACGGAACATTCTCCAAGATAGATCACATCTTGGGTCACAAATCAAGCCTCAGTAAATTTAAGAAAATTGAAATCATATCAAGCATCTTTTCTGACCACAACGCTATGAGATTAGAAATGAATTACAGGGAAAAAAACGTAAAAAGGACAAACACATGGAGGCTAAACAATACGTTACTAAATAACCAAGAGATCACTGAAGAAATCAAAGAGGAAATCAAAAAATACCTAGAGACAAATGACAATGAAAACACGACGACCCAAAACCTATGGGATGCAGCAAAAGCAGTTCTAAGAGGGAAGTTTATAGCTATACAAGCCTACCTAAAGAAACAAGAAAAAGCTCAAGTAAACAATCTAACCTTACACTTAAAGAAACTAGAGAAAGAAGAACAAACAAAACCCAAAGTTAGCAGAAGGAAAGAAATCATAAAGATCAGAGCAGAAATAAATGAAATAGAAACAAAGAAAACAATAGCAAAGATCAATAAAACTAAAAGTTGGTTCTTTGAGAAGATAAACAAAATTGATAAGCCATTAGCCAGACTCATCAAGAAAAAGAGGGAGAGGACTCAAATCAATAAAATCAGAAATGAAAAAGGAGAAGTTACAACAGACACTGCAGAAATACAAAGCATCCTAAGAGACTACTACAAGCAACTTTATGCCAATAAAATGGACAACCTGGAAGAAATGGACAAATTCTTAGAAAGGTATAACCTTCCAAGACTGAACCAGGAAGAAATAGAAAATATGAACAGACCAATCACAAGTAATGAAATTGAAACTGTGATTAAAAATCTTCCAACAAACAAAAGTCCAGGACCAGATGGCTTCACAGGTGAATTCTATCAAACATTTAGAGAAGAGCTAACACCCATCCTTCTCAAACTCTTCCAAAAAATTGCAGAGGAAGGAACACTCCCAAACTCATTCTATGAGGCCACCATCACCCTGATACCAAAACCAGACAAAGACACTACAAAAAAAGAAAATTACAGACCAATATCACTGATGAATATAGATGCAAAAATCCTCAACAAAATACTAGCAAACAGAATCCAACAACACATTAAAAGGATCATACACCACGATCAAGTGGGATTTATCCCAGGGATGCAAGGATTCTTCAATATACGCAAATCAATCAATGTGATACACCATATTAACAAATTGAAGAATAAAAACCATATGATCATCTCAATAGATGCAGAAAAAGCTTTTGACAAAATTCAACACCCATTTCTGATAAAAACTCTCCAGAAAGTGGGCATAGAGGGAACCTACCTCAACATAATAAAGGCCATATATGACAAACCCACAGCAAACATCATTCTCAATGGTGAAAAACTGAAAGCATTTCCTCTAAGATCAGGAACGAGACAAGGATGTCCACTCTCACCACTATTATTCAACATAGTTTTGGAAGTCCTAGCCACGGCAATCAGAGAAGAAAAAGAAATAAAAGGAATACAAATTGGAAAAGAAGAAGTAAAACTGTCACTGTTTGCGGATGACATGATACTATACATAGAGAATCCTAAAACTGCCACCAGAAAACTGCTAGAGCTAATTAATGAATATGGTAAAGTTGCAGGATACAAAATTAATGCACAGAAATCTCTTGCATTCCTATACACTAATGATGAAAAATCTGAAAGAGAAATTATGGAAACACTCCCATTTACCATTGCAACAAAAAGAATAAAATACCTAGGAATAAACCTACCTAGGGAGACAAAAGACCTGTATGCAGAAAACTATAAGACACTGATGAAAGAAATTAAAGATGATACCAACAGATGGAGAGATATACCATGTTCTTGGATTGGAAGAATCAACATTGTGAAAATGAGTATACTACCCAAAGCAATCTACAGATTCAATGCAATCCCTATCAAATTACCAAGGGCATTTTTTACGGAGCTAGAACAAATCATCTTAAAATTTGTATGGAGACACAAAAGACCCCGAATAGGCAAAACAGTCTTGAGGCAAAAAAATGGAGCTGGAGGAATCAGACTCCCTGACTTCAGACTATACTACAAAGCTACAGTAATCAAGACAATATGGTACTGGCACAAAAATAGAAATATAGATCAATGGAACAGGATAGAAAGCCCAGAGATAAACCCACGCACCTATGGTCAACTAATCTCTGGCAAAGGAGGCAAGGATATACAATGGAGAAAAGACAGTCTTTTCAATAAGTGGTGCTGGGAAAACTGGACAGCTACATGTAAAAGAATGAAATTAGAATACTCCCTAACACCATACACAAAAATAAACTCAAAATGGATTAGAGACCTAAATATAAGACTGGACACTATAAAACTCTTAGAGGAAAACATAGGAAGAACACTCTTTGACATAAATCACAGCAAGATCTTTTTTGATCCACCTCCTAGAGTAATGGAAATAAAAACAAAAATAAACAAGTGGGACCTAATGAAACTTCAAAGCTTTTGCACAGCAAAGGAAACCATAAACAAGACGAAAAGACAACCCTCAGAATGGGAGAAAATATTTGCAAATGAATCAACGGACAAAGGATTAATCTCCAAAATATATAAACAGCTCATTCAGCTCAATATCAAAGAAACAAACACCCCAATCCAAAAATGGGCAGAAGACCTAAATAGACATTTCTCCAAAGAAGACATACAGATGGCCACGAAGCACATGAAAAGATGCTCAACATCACTAATTATTAGAGAAATGCAAATCAAAACTACAATGAGGTATCACCTCACTCCTGTTAGAATGGGCATCATCAGAAAATCTACAAACAACAAATGCTGGAGAGGGTGTGGTGAAAAGGGAACCCTCTTGCACTGTTGGTGGGAATGTAAATTGATACAACCACTATGGAGAACAATATGGAGGTTCCTTAAAAAACTAAAAATAGAATTACCATATGACCCAGCAATCCCACTACTGGGCATATACCCAGAGAAAACCGTAATTCAAAAAGACACATGCACCCGAATGTTCATTGCAGCACTATTTACAATAGCCAGGTCATGGAAGCAACCTAAATGCCCATCAACAGACGAATGGATAAAGAAGTTGTGGTACATATATACAATGGAATATTACTCAGCCATAAAAAGGAACGAAATTGAGTCATTTGTTGAGACGTGGATGGATCTAGAGACTGTCATACAGAGTGAAGTAAGTCAGAAAGAGAAAAACAAATATCGTATATTAATGCATGTATGCGGAACCTAGAAAAATGGTACAGATGAGCCAGTTTGCAGGGCAGAAGTTGAGACACAGATGTAGAGAATGGACATATGGACACCAAGGGGGGAAAACTGCGGTGGGGTGGGGATGGTGGTGTGCTGAATTGGGCGATTGGGATTGACATGTATACACTGATGTGTATAAAACTGATGCCTAATAAGAACCTGCAGTATAAAAAAACAAACAAAACAACTAATACTAAACTTTCATTGGGTTATTTGTATGGAAACATGTTAATATAAATGTTTCAGACATTACATGAAATTTCTAAAAATCTTATATTTGTATTTGTATGGAAATATGTATGGAAATATGTTAATATAAATGTTTCAGACATTACATGAAATTTCTAAAAATCATATTTGTATTTGTATGGAAATATGTATGGAAATATGTTAATATAAATGTTTCAGACATTACATGAAATTTCTAAAAATCTTATATTTGTACTTGTATGGAAATATGTATGGAAATATGTTAATATAAATGTTTCAGACATTAAAAAAAAAAAAAAAAAGAATGGCTGGGCTCAAAGCCAGTTTCAATCACTTACTAGCTGGTATCTCAAGTGACTTAACCCCCTTGAGCCTTAGTTTCTGCATCTGAAAAATGGGGTCATAATAGGAACATCTTTCTCATGAGGCTGTTTTGGTGAATGAACAAATGACAAATGCAGATGCTCAGCACCATGGTGACATGCAATCACAGACACCAGTTAACTGTTGATTGTTACTAAGATGCAAAAGAGGACAGTAAGGAGACAAGTGAAAAGGAAAGGTATGGCTGTTCCTTTGGTGTCTTTCCCTTCCCCCTCTTAGCTCTGGGCCTTGTTCAGCTTTTGCTCAAAGGAAGAAGGGCATGGCTGCTGAGATAAAGCCAGGTCATTTCTGAGTGGGAAGGAGGCTGGAGGTCAGGCAATGGGGAGATGGGGAGGGGGCAGCGGAGCAGAGGGTAGATTGGGACATTCCGAGGAAGCCTTCCCAACCCTTCCTACGGGCCCCAGGCAGCAAAGCAGGTGAGCAGACTCCGAGGGGCATGTGAGGCCCCAGTACCTGAAAAGGAGGTGAGGCTGGGCAGGAAGGCAGGGAGGATGGGGTGGGTTCAAGCTCACCCTCACAGATGCGGGTGTCCTCATTGAGGTGGTAGCCAGGTGGACACTCGCACTGGAAGCTGCCGAAGGTGTTGACACAGTTGCCCCCCTGGCACAGCCCTGGCAGCTCCTGGCATTCGTCAATGTCTGTCAGGAAGTGAGGAAGCTGTGATTGGAAGGTAAATCCAAGCAGAGGACTTGGGGGACACCCATGCCTTGCCCTGGGCTCTCCAGGGTCCTGGAGAGTCAGTCCTGCTTCTTTAAGAATACTCAGGGACTTCCCTGGTGGCGCAGTGGTTAAGAATCCATCTGCCAATGCAGGGTACATGGGTTCGATCCCTGGGCCGGGAAGATCCCACATGCCATGGAGCAACTAAGCCCGCGCACCACAACTACTGAGCCTGCGCTCTAGAGCACGCGAGCCACAACCACTGAGCCCATGCGCTGCAAGCCCATGCTCCACAACAAGAGAAGCCACCACAATGAGAAGCAAGCACACCGCAGTGAAGAGTAGCCCCCGCTCGCCGCAACTAGAGAAAGCCCACGTGCAGCAATGAAGACCCAATGCAGCCAAAAATAAAATAAATTAATTAAAAAAAAAAGAATACCCAAGAGCTGTTGGATATTTGGAGGCTGGACCCAGACTCTCCTGGGTCAATGTCACCCTGAATTCATCCTCTTTCCCTTCATTGGATAGAACATCCTTTCATCCATCCATCCATCCAAGTTCCATCTTGATGGAATTCTCCAATCTCATTACCCCCATGGATAGAAGGATGGATGGATGGATGGATGGATGGATGGAATGATGGATGGATGGGTGGGTGGATGGATGGAATGATGGATGGATGGAATAAAGGATGGATGGAATAAAGGATGAATGGATAGAATGATGGATGGATGGATGGATGAATGGATATGGGAGGATGGATGTGTGGATGGGTAGATGGGTGGATATGAAAAGTGCTAGATGGGTGAATAAGCAAATGGGTCAATGGACGAAAAGATAAATGAGTGGATGGATGGGTGGGTGGGTAGGTGAGTAGATGGATGAATGTACTTATATATATGGATGGACGGATGGATGAATGGATGGAAGGAAAGAAGGAAGGAAGAATGGATGGAAGGAAAGAAGGAAGGAAGAATGGATAAATAGGGAATGGATGTATGGGTGGGTAGATGAGAGAGGAATGGATCGATGGGTGGATGGGGGTTGGATAGAAGGATGAATCAATAAACCAATAGGTGGAAGAGGAGATGGCTGAGAGGATCTGCCCTCAACCCCAAAGCTGCCCAACTCTGCTCCCTGCTGAGGGGGGAATGAGAGGAAGGTCAATCAGTGGACGGTCTACCAGGAACTCACCTTCCAAAATGACGGTGATGGGATTGGGCCGGAAGCCCTCACCCCCTGGGCACAGGGTTCTGTACTCAGCTGCAAGGGAAAGAGGTGCTTGTGAGGGGCTGTGGGATGGGGCATTTGGGCAAAGCTCAGGGGAAGCAGGGGAGGGGAGGTCCCCTAGAAAGGGCTCAAGAGTGGGCCTTGCATCCCTTTACCACAGAAACTACATCCCCTTACCTCCTCAGCTTCTTGGGGCCAAGAGACATTGATCCAATCCTGGGGTATCCAGTGTGTGCGTGTGTGTGTGTGTGTGTGTAAACATGAGCTCACAATTCAACATGTGAGCAGATCGATCTTGTGGTAGTAGCTGGGGGTAGGGAGGGATTCTTTGTGATCCAAAACCAGACCCTAGTGTGACCACAAGTTTCCCCCATGAAAGGAAGACCCTGGATGTACACACACACACACCTGAATAGGTGGACAGCTGCCTCCTTACTTCACACCTGACGACTTTGCACATGCCCTTCCCACTGCACCCCACATCCTTTCCCCTACTCTGCCTGGAAAACTCCTACTCATCCTTCAAAACCCCATTCAAGTCCCTATGTTGGGAAGGCTTCCCTTACCCCCTTCCTCTCCATGGCTTCCTCCTGACCCATCACTATGCCTCAAACAGACCCTTAGGATAGTTCCACTCTCAACAGTCCAGGGACTGTTGGTTTATGGGTAAGGGGCAGTGTGCAGCGGTTGTGGTTCATCCTTCTCTAGGTCCCCACCCCTAGGAAAGGACACAGAGGAATGCTCAATGTTTGTTGATTGACTGAGTGAGCAAGTGAATATAAACACACAAAGAATTTGCAGGAAGAGATGGCAGAAGGAGACTTTGGGGAGAGACCTAGACGATGAACTGCTGAGAATATGCTGTGTGACCCAGGGCGAGCCCTCCTCCTTCTCTGGTTCCCAGTGTCCCTCCCTTAGCAGAGATGACCCCCTAAGCCCTGCAGGAGCCTGGACCAGGGCTAGGTCTCTGCCTTCCCCCGCCCCCACTCCCCCAGGGACTCACTGGTATTGGCCAGCGGGCACAGCTCACAGGGGTTGCCCCAGGCCCGTCCCAGGGAGCAACAGCAGGATGCTCGGGTGACGCCAACCCCGATCTCCACACTGCAGGAAATGCCACCGTCCCCTCGGTCCTGTGTGTCCAGGAAACAGTTCCCGACCCGGGTGTCTGAACAGGCAGAAAGGGATGGTTAGCAAGTGGTGGGGGAGAAATGGGGTGTGTGTGTGTGTGTGTGTGTTTGCACTTCTGTGTATGTGTAACTGTGTGTTACTCTATGTGTGTCTGTGTGTGCATGGGTGTCTCTGTGTGTGACTGTGGAATTCTGTGTGTGCATATTTCTGTGTGCATGTGTGACTCTATGCATATGTCTGTCTGTCTGTCTAGAGCAGAAGATTGTACCTCAACAGACAATCGGGATGATCACTGTGGCCAAGGGCCTGTTTGTCAGGAGCAGGTGGATCTGGGTGACCCAGGCTATAGCCCCATCCAGCCCACTGACCCCAAAACCCCACCCGGAGTGGAGTGTGTGCTCACCCACGCAGCCCACCCCGCTGGGGTTCAGCTCAAAATCCTGGGGGCAGTTGCAGAGGTAGCTGCCGGGGGTGTTGACACACAGGCCGTTGATGCAGTTCACGGGGTCTGCACACTCATTCACATCTGTGGGGTGGGGGCACCATCAGCAGGGAGCCCTCCCTTGACCCACTTCCCTCCTGCCTTCTTCCCAGGGAGTCAAGCCCTGGCTGTTGGGGGCCAGGCTTAGGGGCAAGGTCACATCCTCCCCCGGGAAGAAAGCCTGATGGGACAGCAGCCTCTGGGGTCTGCCCTGTCCCAGGCGACCCCACACCCTCCCCTGCTCTGTTCTACTTGGCCTGGAGGTTTGCCCTTGACAGCTCTCCCTGCCCCAGATTCCACGAGCTAACCTACAAAAAGCAACATTCAGGACATGTTTTGAGCCAGGGGCTGGCAGACTACAACCTGTGGGCCAAATCCGGCCCCCTATCTGTTTGTGTGAATAAAGTTTTATTGGCACACAGGCACGCTCATTCATTCACTTATCGCCTGTGTCTGTTTCTGAGCAACAGGGCAGAGACTGTATGGCCGAAACCTGAAAATATTTACTGTCCGGCCCTTCATTGAAAACGTCTGCCGAACCCTGTTTGGGACACACAGGTGGGAGACCATTTTGATGGCTGTGGTGGAGGGAGCTCGACTTTGTTGATCCACTGCATTTATTCAGGGGATGATAAATGAGGATGATGAAGGTTAACGGGGCAGGAGCACTGCTGGAGATGGCGGTCACACAAGGCCCCCTCCATGAGAGGACATGTGAGAAGAGATCCGTGGGCAGTGAGGGAGTGAGCCGCACCGCCCCTCCCCAGCCCCATGGACCCCACACCTGTGCAGTTGCCGCCTCCGCGGTCCAGCTCGTAGCCCTCATCGCAGACGCAGCGGAACATGCCTGGCAGGTTCTCACAGCTCCCGAACACACAGAGGTTCCCGAGAACACACTCGTCCACATCTGGGGGGGGCGGACCCCAGCTCAGCGCGGCCCAGCCCACCTGGCGTCCTGCTCCTGCCACCCCCAGTGCCAGCGGCTCCAGGGACCCGCCCACACCCCGGCAGCCCCAGACCTCACCCTGGCAGGCGTGCTGGTCCTCTGTGGGGTTGAAGCCCATCTCGCATTCACAGCGGTACCCCCCGGGGGCATTGAGACACTGCCCGTTCTCGCAAAGGTCCACGTTCTCCGCACACTCGTCCCTGTCTAAGGGGAGCCAGAGACGGAGGGCTGGGGGTCGGCTGGCCAGGACCCACTCAGGGTGGGCAGGTGGCCCCTGTCACTCAAATCCTTCAGTCACCCAGGGTTCCAGGGAGCTGGCAAGTAGCCCGGGGAACTTGGAGGGCAGGTGACCAAGTCAGGGCCAGGGAGCAGACAGGGGACCTGGTCACTCAGGATCTGGGGCGGAGGGCTGCCAGGAAGTAAGCAAGTGTTCCTGCTCCCCACATCCAGAAGGCTCCATGCATTCTGAGTCCAGGGGACAAGACTGCCCCCAGGGACTCAGGGTCTGGCCTGTGGCCCCAAATGCTGAAGGCACGTCCTCTCCGGCACCCATGGGGTGGGTGGGTGGATCAGTGCAAGTCGGGAAGCCAACTGACCACTGTGGCCACCTCGGAATCCAGCCCCCATGGCTGTCCCTCTCGGGCCCCTCCAGCCCTCCCATCCCAACCCCCGACCTCACCTTCGCAGAAGTAGCCGTCCCCAGCAAATCCTGGGGGGCAGGCACAGCGGTAGGAGCCGGGGGTGTTGAGGCAGTCAGCTTTCGGGCTGCACCCATGCTCCTGGAAGGCGCATTCATCCAGGTCTGCAGGAGATGGAACCCGGAGTCCCCCGGGTGTGTGCACTGAGGGGCTGCAGGGAGGCAGACCCTCCAATCCCAGCCCTGACCGGCCCCCCGGACATGCCTGAGCCCAGCCACCCCTCCCCGCCGCCTGCCTCCCCCCCACTGCCCCACCTACCTCTACAGCTCTGCCCGGACCTCCTGCCCTCAGGCACTCACCGTGGCATTCGAAGCCATCCCCCACCCAGCCTGGCTGGCACCTGCAGCTGAAACTCCCAGGGATGTTGTGGCAGGAGGCGTGACCATCACAGCTGTGTCCCCCAAGCTCACATTCGTCCACATCTGAGAGGAGAGGGAACCAGGCATAGGAGGGGCAGGACCAGGAGAGGGGGTGGAGGATGCAACACCCCCAGGAAACCTGGGCCCAGTAGAAATAGGGCTTCAGGTACAGAGTGGCAAGACTCAGTGCAGGAGCAAGGGAAAGAGCAAGGATCCTCCCTAGGGCAGGGCTGGCCCAGACATGTCCCCACACCACTGCGGGAGCTTCCACCTTCACCCAGAGCCCAAGAGGAAAACCCCCAAACCCAACAGGGCATGACTCCCAGCAGCCCCCAGCAATGGTCTGAAATGGCAGCATGAGAGACTTAGGGTAGACACTAAGAGTAACTGTCCTAATGCACACACTCCCTCTCTAAAGCAGGATTTCCTTCTAAACCACTGTGTCTAATCCTCAGCCAATTTTGCATCACCCTTATCTCGGCAATGTTCATACACCACCTAAATGAGCTGCTGTTCACTGAAAGTTTCTTTACACTGCCTCCCATTTTTACTCACGTGAACATATTTTAAAAGAAAAATAACAACGATCTCTGAGAAATCATGGGTTTGATGCTGTTTTCCAAGGTTTGTTTCTAGTATGCATTAAAATAACTATGTAATTATGGCAAGTAGAATTATGTTCTCCCAAAAAAGTGTGTTCCAATCCTAACTCCCAGAACCTCTGAATGTGCCCTTTTTTAGAAATAGGGTCTTTGTAGGTGTAACCAGAATCAGATGAGGTCATCCTGGATTACAGTGGGTTCAAAACCAATGACTGGTGTCCTCATAAGAAGAGGGAAATTTGGACACAGAGAGGAGAACACACTGTGATGTCGGACGTGGAGATTGGAATGGTGTGTTCAAGGATGCCAAGGACCAACGGCCACCACCAGAAGTGAAGAGAGAGGGATGGGAGATTCTCCCTCTGGGCTCCCAAGAAGGAACCAACCCTGCAGACACTATGATTTCAGACTCTGGCCTCCAGAACTGTTAATTCTAGAGAGAGTAGATTTCTGTGGTTCTGAGGCACCAGGTTTGTGGTCAGGGGTTTCAGCAACCCTAGGAAGCTAAAACAGGAACTACGGAAGTGTTTAAATGTTCATCCCTATACCACTTAAAAGCATCAGGCTTGTATGCTTTGGGAACTGATGTGGATACTAAGGGATCCAGAGCTCCCCCCGCAGAGCTGTTAAGGGAGCCCCGGGGGCACGTGATCGGATCCTATTTTTTTGCTTTAACATGAGGCCCCACCAGTGGAAGTGTGTTAAGAATGAGGTCTGGCTGTGCTCTGCTCCAAGGGATGGGGCAGACCCCATGAACCCTGAGCTGGCCCCTCGGGGTCCCCCTCGCCTGCTCCACTGACCGCCAGCTCACCGGAGCAGCCCGTGGCCCCCTTCCTGACGACGTAACCCAGCTGGCAGTGGCAGACAAAGGAACCCCTTGTGTTCTCGCAGACCCCATGGAGGCAGATGTAGGGGTTCAGGTCACACTCGTCCACGTCTGTGGGATGACAAGAGAGGAAGCAGGTGAGGGTGGGGACGCAGCAGCATTGCTAAGTGCCCTGCCACATGGGTCCCCTGCATCGGGGTTCTCTTTGCCCATCTTCAGGGGTGGGGAACTCCCCCAATTCCACCACTGGGCAGCCGCGAATATTCAGTTAACAGTCTACAGCACATATTCCGTGGAACGCACCGGACATGCATTCCCAAAAGGATTTTATACCAATACATTTAGACAACGCTGAGTTAAACAAAGCTAACTGGATTTTTTTCTCCTGCAGGCCTTTTCAGAGCCTTTATGCCAACGTGGATCTGCAAGAAGAGATGGAGGAAGCAGTATTTCCTATTTAACTTGGTCCTAAGCCCCCTTTTCTTCAGTGTTTCCTAAGACACCTGTGATCAGGAATGCTTTAAGCTGCCCTGGGCTGGACACATCTCCCTGGGAGGGTTATGTTTTTTACTTCCTGGTACTTCCTCACGCTGGCCCCAGCTCTGCCCTGATGGGGCACCCAGTAGACATCTGCTCCCTGGGCCCCGTGATGACCTGCAGCCAGGACAGGACGGTGATCACGGCCCAAACAGCCTGGGTCCCCAAGCAGAGCTCAGAGAATACAGTGTCTTTCCATCTAGCTCACCTTCCTCTGCAGAAAACCCCTTGGTCTGCAGTGATCTTATACATTGCTTTCAGAACAGGGCACGCGCCTCTGTATGCACTGGGTACACGGTAAGTGTTCAATAACTGTTCATAAAATAACAAGGTTCAAGGGCCTCTGCTGCTGTGAATGAGATCCCACGGGTCTTGGTGCAGGGGCTTTAGGCACAGGTGGCCAGGAGCAGACCGCCAAGTGCAAAGCCTCATCTCCCCTGCCCGCGTGTGATGGGGACGGGACTGGCGTCTGTCTTGCCCACGTGGCCTCCTTGTGGAAGGTCTGGTGGGTGAATTGTGAAGCTGCCTCCTCCACCTGTATGTAGTCCCAGCTCCTCACCTACACACGTCCTCATGTCCAGCGTGGCCACAAAGCCGTCGTAGCAGAGGCAGCGGTGGCCCCCCGGCACGTTGATGCACTGGCCCCCGTCACAGATGTCCGGGTTCTCCTCACACTCGTCCACGTCTGGGGGAGCAGGGTGGGGGGCTGGGCTGCAGGCAGGCAGGGATGGAGGGGGAGCCCCAGGGACCCTGCTGCAGGGTCAGCGGCCTGTCCCGGGTCTGGCTGGCTGCGTCTGGGTCAGGAAAGGTGTGTTCCCCATCCCAGGCGGAGGGAGGGGGCCGCGCCCACCCACCTGCACACGCCCTCCCATCGGGCATCAGCGAGTAGCCGTGTCTGCAGCCACACCGGTAGCTGCCCTCGGTGTTAACGCAGTGCACGTGGCACCCACCGTTCCCAGAGCGGCATTCGTCCACGTCTGCGGGAGGCAGAGCGAGGTAGGGGGCGTAGCGGGAGTGAGGTGGGGGTCGTGGCGGGGTGGGAGGCAGGGCGAGGTGGGGGTGTGGTGGGAGCGAGGTGGGTGAGCGTGGGGTGGCGGGAGGCAGGGCGAGGTGGGGGCGTGGCGGGAGTGAGGTGGGTGGGCGTGGGGTGGCGGGAGGCAGGGCGAGGTGGGGGCGTGGCGGGAGTGAGGTGGGTGGGCGTGGGGTGGCGGGAGGCAGGGCGAGGTGGGGGCGTAGCGGGAGTGAGGTGGGTGGGCGTGGCAGGGCGGGAGGCTGGGCGAGGTGGGGGTGTGGTGGGAGCGAGGTGGGTGAGCGTGGGGTGGCGGGAGGCAGGGCGAGGTGGGGGCGTGGCGGGAGTGAGGTGGGTGGGCGTGGCAGGGCGGGAGGCTGGGCGAGGTGGGGCGTGGCGGGAGCGAGGTGGGGGCGTGGTGGGACGGGAGGCAGGGGGAGGTGGGAGCGAGATGGGGGGCCGGGGGCGGGTCAAGCAGGGGTCTGACTAGGGGTAGGGGCCAGCAGAGGCAGGGACTTGGAGAGACTGCTGCGGTAGTGGGGGCCTCGGCTGGGGCTGGGGGCGGGCGCGGTCTCACCCACGCAGCCCTGGCGGTCAGGTGTGCTCTGGAAGCCGGCGTGGCAGGAGCACTGAAAGGCACCGATGACGTTGACGCACTGGCCGTGGGGACACAGGCCGTCACTCAGGGAGCACTCATCAACGTCTGCAGGGGGAGCACATGGCTGGTGGGGACAGCAGGTAGGGGAGGGGCCCCAGGGAAGGCCCGGCCTGTGTTCAGCCGCCATCTGCAGGACCCCGAGGCACTGGGACACGTGTGCACTCCGATGCATTCACGCTCCTGGCATCCACGCGCCACCACAGGTGTGAGTCCACACCTCACCCTTGTACAAACACGCACCCACACCCAGATCCACGTGTCCACCCACGTGCACACCCACAAGACCACGTGCCCACACACGTGCACACCCACAAGACTCACCCAAAACACACTCTTGAATACACGCTCACGC
Organism: Balaenoptera ricei; assembly: GCF_028023285.1. Lineage (NCBI taxonomy): Eukaryota > Metazoa > Chordata > Mammalia > Artiodactyla > Balaenopteridae > Balaenoptera > Balaenoptera ricei. The sequence continues at coordinate 176,564,972 of NC_082641.1, read as the reverse complement.
TCAACAGATAACACCCACACCCTGATCCATGCACCTACGTGCACACAGCTCACACACAAACACACCCTCACACCCACTCACATGCAAACACAATCACCCTCAGTAGACACACCTTCACAGCCACATGCACACTCATAAGACTCACAAATACACCTCACACCTACTCATATGCAAACACACTCACCCTCGACAGACACACACACCCACACCCACATGCACACATCCCCAGCCACAAACACACCCACCCGTGTGCAAACACACATCCACACCTAGACACACATTCTCTCACAAGCTCATGTAGATGCACAAACACCACATCCCCTCACATAAGAACACGCATCCTTGTGTAGACACTTACACACTCACAGACTCACACATAAACACCCATGCACACACTCCTGTACAGACACCTTCCCAGATACACACCTGCATGCTCAGACACACAAATACACACTCCCCCTGCCTCACACCCACGCACAGTCATATCACACGGACGCACAATGACCTGCACCCATGCTACCTCATGCATGCGACCACTCACATGCATAGAGACTGACACACGTGTGCACACATATACATAAGTATGTACTCAGGGAGATGCACAAACACACACTCCCATCATCTCCCTCATGCAACCCACACTCACCCTCACAAGCAGTGCCCTTGGACACCAGCGCATGTCCAGCAGGGCACTGGCACTCATAGCTCCCATCCGTGTTGGTACAGGTGCCTCCCCGGCACAGCAGTGGGTCCCGGGCACACTCATCCACGTCTGGGCATGTGGAGAGAGAGAGAGGAGGCGTGAGGACGCTGACCTGGCAGGGTGTGATGTGGCTTGTGGAAGCTTCTCCCTGTGCCCCTCTCCCCCAACCCTGTCACCCTGGCTGAAGCTGAAAGTGCCTGGAGTTTTGGGACTTGGGTGACCCATGGGAGTCAGACTGGGAGGGAAGCTGGAATTCTCAGAATTATCAGGGACACAGGCTGACACTCCTGGAGCTGAAGGAGGCCCTGAGAAGCACCGCCCCCCTCCGGAGGACACAGAGGGAAGGCAAGGCCCAGTCCCTCCAGGCATCAGAACATGGAGTGGGGGACCTCACCACCCACCCCCACTCTCCTCCCACTCCAGCCTCATGGGCCTCCTTCCACCCCTCAGGTGCTGTTCCCCCTCCCACCCGGCCCTCCACACAGCAGCTCCTTCTATCCTTCACGTCCACCCCGGGGCCTTTGCACACACTGTTCTTTCTTCAAGCCACTCTTCAGTCCCTCTTCACCCCAATTACTCCCACTCTCTCAGCCCCACAGAATGGGATACATCCTAGGGGTCTATGCTCCCACTGCACCATATGGCCCTTTCAAGTGCTTATGACAGTGGCTATTTATTTTGCATTTGTCTGGGGATTTATTTTATTAAACATCTGTCTCCCCATTAGGTCATGAGCTCCGAGAAAATGGCCCTCTGCTGCCGAGCTCTCTGTGGTTCCCCTAAGTAGATGCACATGAAATGTTCACTGAATGAAAAAGTGAATGAAAGGGGAAGAGGCTCCTCTGTCCCGGGCCCCCTCCTCTTCTCATGCTACGACCCCCTGGGAGACCTGCCCGAATCTTGGTTCCCAGGCTTCTCATCTGAATGGCACACCCAATGTCCAGCAGCCTACAGGGATGACGCCCACACTTGCCGTGTCCCAGCTGGATCATGGCTTCTCCCCACTCCGGCCCCCTCCACCTACATCCATCACAGCAACGTCACCCCCATCCCTTGGCTCGGCCCCCAGACCCCCGAGCACCACCCTTCCCGGGGTGGCTGCCTACCCATGCAGTTCTTCATCATCATGAAGCCACTCTCGTAGCCATGGAAACACTCACACTCGAAGCTGCCCGGGGTGTTGACGCAGGTACCCTGGCCACAGAGGTCAGGGGAGATGCGGCACTCGTCAATGTCTGTGGAGAGAGTGGGCACGGGCTGGGCCTCCACATCTGCCAACACCCAGGGGTGCATGGGAGCCCCAAGCCGCTGAACTGAGCCAGGTTAACAGAGGTGCCGTGACTGCACCCCAGACGAGGGTAGGGAATTTCCTTTCAGCCTGGAGACCCCTGGAGGCCACCTCTGCCAGCCCCTCCTTTTATAGCTGGGATCCTGAAGGCTCAGAGAGGGTGTTGAGCTGTCCTCGGTCACAGAGCAGGCAGGTAGACAGGCAGGAAAAGGCCGGTTCTTGTCTTTTAGGTGTCTCTAGTTCGTGGCCCCCATCCCTGTAGGCGCCCCCCACCACCCAGGAAGCAGATGCAGGTACGTACCTGTGCAGTTCCTTTCCTGGGCGTCCAGGGCAAAGCCCCCAGCACAGGAGCAACGAAAGCTGCCCACGGTGTTGCGGCAGGTGCCGTGCGCACACAGCCCGGGGAAGGCTTTGCACTCGTTCACATCTGCAGCATGGGAGCACAAAACGTCACGCTGCCCCGATGTCTCTGGGTCCCCACCTCCTGAGCGTTCACCCCTCTGGCCACAGATGTTTGCTCTCTCCCAAACACACTTCCCATCTCCAGGCCTCTGCCCACGCTGTGTCCTCTCCCCATCCACCAGGCTCCCTGAGCCCAAACACACCTTTATAGAAGGGCTGGCCTGATAGGAAGTCCCGGCTGGCAAAGCCCAGCCCCCGGGGACACAGGCTGGCAAACACTGGGGACTCAGGCTCAGGGCACGCCTCGCACGCGGCCCCCCACGCGGCCCCCAAGGAGCAGCAGCAGACGTCCATCCGGTACTTGCCGGGCAGGGCAGCCCCACATTCATCCTCATCCCAATGCAGGAAACAAAGCTCCAGGCGCACATCTGCAAGGAGGGGCCGTCACCAGTCCTGCCCCTGCCACACTGTGCCTGCCAGGACAGGCATTAGAGTCTCCTTCAGCAGCTTCTTGTGAAACTTCCTCCCCAACGGGAAGAGTGACTTCCTCATGCTGAGATTCGATATCATCCAATACTTCCTTTTGTTTTTTTTTTTTTTTGGCAGCGCTGCGTGGCTGGTGGGATCTTAGTTCCCTGACCAGGGATCGAACCTGGGGCCCCCAGCAGTGAGAGCACCGAGTCCTAACCACTGGACCACCAGGGAATTCCCAACAGTTACGTTTTAAAAATGATATAATCCAACAGTTACATTTGAATAATGGTATAATCCAAAAGTTACACTATAATAATAACTTGCACTGCTAGGTGCTCGCTATGTGGTGGGCACTGTTCTAAGCTCATCAGTCCATTGAATCCTCAAAATAACACCAAGAGGAAAATATTATCATCATGCCCATTTTACAGGCAAGAAAACTGAGGCAGAGAAGGTTTAGGTAGCTGACCTGAGGCCAAACAGTTAGTAAGAGGTAGAGTGGGGTTCAAACGAGGCCATCTGGCTCCAGAGTGTGTGTGTTTAACCTGTAAAACTCCCTTAGAATAATCTGGGAGTGGATAAGCCTTCCTCAGAACCAGACATGAGGGTCTAAGAATGAGGCTGGTTAACTACGGCCTGGGTGCCAGCCTCCTGTTTTTGTAAATAAAGTTTTATTGACACACAGACACATCCATTTGTTTCTGTACTGTCTGTGGCTGTTCTTACACTACACAGCAGAGCTGAGTAGCTGCAACAGACTGTGAGGCCCCAAAAGCTGAAAATATTTACTCTCTGGCCCTTTGCAGAAACAGTTGGCTAATCCCTGGTCTAAGACAACTTCTCACTCTTTACAAAAGGAACATACGTTTAAGTGGGTCTATTTGAGGACAAGACCCCGTTACAGAATCTTTAGGAAAAAATAAAGATAAGCAGAAGTGCCACGACACACAGGGATCTGTCTTAAGTTCCCGTGTACCCAGTGCCTTGGTCCAGGGCTGACCAGACTGAGCCATTTCACCTGGCCGTGAATTCAGCAATGGCTTTTTTCTCTTTACTCAGTTACTTTCTTTCCTTGCTCACCTTTTGGAATCAGCAAGAAGACCCGGTGCACACCTGAAGCTCAGTTTAGAAGGAAATCAAAGTTGAGAAGGGTCATCAGGGCCCACCTGCCTTATGTTGACCAGGCTCCAAGGTGACCCCGAGGAGGCCACCAATGGATTGATGGGACTACAGGAGGAAAAGCTGATAGAACTCAGAGCGCTACCTGCTGGCCGGTACATGCTTTTGGCCAAGAAATGTCCTGTTCAAGATGCTGATAGGGACAAAGCAAGAAGCCCTCATCGAGGGGGAAAATATCTCAGAGCCTCTGAGACTGAGGGTAAGCCATTCAGGGTGAGGGTTTGAGCCCTGGATGCTGAGGAAGGTTCACCAGCATCACTTAGCACTCATGCTAGAGGTGCCTCCTGCTCAAATCCCCCCGTGTAAACCTTACTCAGTAACAAGAAAGAATAAACAAAGGTTGCAAGTATTATTCCACGAGATTTTGCCATCTGCAGTGACCTTCCTTAGAAGGGCAGTTAAGAAGATGCATCCACCAAAACAAATGTCTTTGGAGACACGTGGGCAAGAGGTGGGCAGTGAGCAGAGGGTCCTGGAGGACCCCCGAGATCCCGCTTGTCCCTAGGGGGGGTCTCCAGCCGCTGGGAGTGGAGGCAATGAAGGGCAGGGGGCCCTGCATGGGGACCCAGCCCGCACTCACCCACGCACAGCCGGCCCGTGGCATCCAGCGTCAGACCCTCAAGACACTCGCAGTGGAAGGAGCCAGCGGTGTTGAGGCAGCGCCCATTGGGACAGACCCCCGGGAAGACCTCACACTCGTTCACATCTGGGCAGCGGCAGGCAAGGAGGAGAGGCAAGGGCTGGGGGCTCCCAGGAGCTGTTCCCCTGGGGCCTCAGGACACCACGTGGTCCTTGGGGAGGAGGAAGGGGCAGTGCCAGCCTCAGGGGCTGGCGGATCGCGGGGAAGACCCAGGTACCAAGGAGGGAGAATGTCTCGATCTCAAATGGCTTCAGGGAGGGGCCCCAGGCAGCCCCCATGACACTCGCCCACGTGTGGCTTGGAGGGCGAACCGCAGAGGTTGGGGATGGGGGTTACCTTCGCAGCTGAGCCCCTTCACGCGGGCGAAGCCACGGGCACAGGCGGGGTCTGTGGTTGGGGAGAGGAGTCACTCCCTCCACTCAAACACAGGGGATCTGTCCCACCCCAGTTGTCCCGATGGCGTGGGAGCCCCCGGAGCCCCCCCCCCACGGCATTACCCATGTCACAGCGTTCGCAGGGGCTCCCCCAGGCAGCCCCGAGCGTGGCGCAGCACTCGGACCGCAGGGTGGCTCCGTGCAGGTTCGCCTCGCAGCGGCCATCCTGGACCTTTAGCCAGCAGGTGCCTTTGGTGCTGTCTGCGGGGAGGGGCTTGCTGTCTCACCTGGCGGGCCCACACCTGCACGCCGACCCGCAGAGACCCAGCCTACTCAGGGGTGTCGGGGTCCCCGCTGCTCCGTAGGGCCTCTCACCTAAGCACACGGTGCCGGAGGGTCCCAGGCGGCTGCCGGGGGCGCACTCGCAGGCGTAGGAGCCGGCCAGGTTGCGGCACACGCCGTTCACACACGGATTGGACAGGCACTCGTCGATGTCTGCAGGGACAGCGGCCCCCAGCCGCCCCACCCCCCAGCGAGTCCTGAGCTGCGGGAGGGGGAACCCCACCTGACCAGGGGCCCCTCCTCCCCACGGCTGCCAAAGTCCAGAGGCAGGGGGCGCAAGCGGTCAGAATACAAGGGAACGGACTGCGCAGGCTCAGACGCACGTGAGTTTGCACTGAATCGTCTTGTGCACCTGCACAAGCACACTGACGTGCAGGGTCCTGGGAGCGCACACACGTAAAAGTGCAGAGGGATAGGCACGGTGGGAACCGTGGCCCTCAAAGGGTCGGTCATGGCACACGACAGGTGAGAGGCAGGAGGAAAACCCAGAGGGGATGGAGGCCTGGGTGTGGCCAGGGTGGGGGAGGGGTGTCAGCTGGAAAGAAGACAAAGGACCAGGGGAGGGGTGGGGCCAGACGGAAAGCTTGTGCGTGACTGTGTGTGTGTGTGTGTGTGTGTGTGTGCGCGCGCGCGCGTGCAGGTGTCTGTGAGTGCCAAGGGATCTATGCGATGGGCAAGGTCATCACAACAAAGTGTGTGTGGGCAATGGCGAGCATGCACACTTGAACATGTGTATGTGTCAGTGAGTGCACGTGTGTGAGAGGGAGGATGGGCACGTATTCCTGTGTATAAGCGTGTGTGTACGAGCATGTGAGTGCACAAGTGTGCAGGTATGTGAGGGTGTGTGTGACTGCATACATAAGTGTGTGTGGCTGTGAGCCTAAGTGTGTGGAAGGGTGAGTGAAAGAATGTGGGCACACACATGTCTTTGAGAGTGTGCACGTGAGGGTGTGTGACTGGGAATGTCTGTGAGTGTGAATATAGGTATGTGAGTGTGTTTTGTGTGAGTACCGGTGTATGTAACTGAGTGATCATATGCACACATGTGTGAATGTCAGAGGGTCTGAGTGCATAAGGGTGTGCCTTTGAGGGTGTAACTGTGGCTGTGAGCATGTATGTAAAGTGTGAGAATAAGTGTGTGGATGTGGGTATTGTGTGTGTACCTACAAGTGTGTGTAACTGTGAGACTGAGTGAATACATGTATGCCTTTGAGCGTGTCTGTGTGTGTGAATGCAGGGATACATGTGTCTTTGAGCATGTGTGTACCCACAGCGTGCATAAGTATCTGCATGGATGTGTGCGTGGCTGTGTGCCCCGGGACCCTGTACCTTCGCAGGTCTCCGTGTCTTGCCGGAAGCTGAAGCCGTGGGGGCAGGAGCAGCTGTAGCTGCCAGGGCTGTTCCGGCACCGCCCGTTGTCACACAGGAGGCTGTTGAGTGCACACTCATCCACATCTGCAGGGTGAGGGGGGGAGAGCGGGGTGAGGGGTGTGCAGTGGGGGCGGCCCACCCACCTGCCCTTCCACTTGCCGGGCACACTCACCCATGCACTCCTTGCCGGCCGCGCCTGCCTCGTAGCCCAGGTTGCAGATGCAGCGGTAGCTGCCCCGCAGGTTCTCACACATACCGTTGGCACAGACATCAGGGTCGAGGGCACACTCGTTGATGTCTGCACCAGGAGGAGGGCGTCAGCAGCTGCCCTGGCTCCCTGGAGGCTCCAGAAGCCATGTCCCCCGGGGGCCAGAGCTGCAGCCTAGACCCTGCCTCCTTCCCCTTGAAACCAGGGTTTCTCAGCACTGTGGATATTTGGGGCCAGAGCTGCAGCCTAGACCCTGCCTCCTTCCCCTTGAAACCAGGGCTTCTCAGCACTGTGGATATTTGGGGCCAGAGCTCCAGCCTAGACCCTGCCTCCTTCCCCTTGAAACCAGGGTTTCTCAGCACTGTGGATATTTGGGGCCAGAGCTGCAGCCTAGACCCTGCCTCCTTCCCCTTGAAACCAGGGTTTCTCAGCACTGTGGATATTTGGGGCCAGAGCTGCAGCCTAGACCCTGCCTCCTTCCCCTTGAAACCAGGGCTTCTCAGCACTGTGGATATTTGGGGCCAGAGCTGCAGCCTAGACCCTGCCTCCTTCCCCTTGAAACCAGGGCTTCTCAGCACTGTGGATATTTGGGGCCAGAGCTCCAGCCTAGACCCTGCCTCCTTCCCCTTGAAACCAGGGTTTCTCAGCACTGTGGATATTTGGGGCCAGAGCTGCAGCCTAGACCCTGCCTCCTTCCCCTTGAAACCAGGGCTTCTCAGCACTGTGGATATTTGGGGCCAGAGCTGCAGCCTAGACCCTGCCTCCTTCCCCTTGAAACCAGGGTTTCTCAGCACTGTGGATATTTGGGGCCAGAGCTGCAGCCTAGACCCTGCCTCCTTCCCCTTGAAACCAGGGCTTCTCAGCACTGTGGATATTTGGGGCCAGAGCTCCAGCCTAGACCCTGCCTCCTTCCCCTTGAAACCAGGGTTTCTCAGCACTGTGGATATTTGGGGCCAGAGCTGCAGCCTAGACCCTGCCTCCTTCCCCTTGAAACCAGGGTTTCTCAGCACTGTGGATATTTGGGGCCAGAGCTGCAGCCTAGACCCTGCCTCCTTCCCCTTGAAACCATGGCTTCTCAGCACTGTGGATATTTGGGGCCAGAGCTGCAGCCTAGACCCTGCCTCCTTCCCCTTGAAACCAGGGCTTCTCAGCACTGTGGATATTTGGGGCCAGAGCTGCAGCCTAGACCCTGCCTCCTTCACCTTGAAACCAGGGTTTCTCAGCACTGTGGATATTTGGGGCCAGAGCTGCAGCCTAGACCCTGCCTCCTTCCCCTTGAAACCAGGGCTTCTCAGCACTGTGGATATTTGGGGCCAGAGCTGCAGCCTAGACCCTGCCTCCTTCCCCTTGAAACCAGGGTTTCTCAGCACTGTGGATATTTGGGGCCAGAGCTGCAGCCTAGACCCTGCCTCCTTCCCCTTGAAACCAGGGCTTCTCAGCACTGTGGATATTTGGGGCCAGAGCTCCAGCCTAGACCCTGCCTCCTTCCCCTTGAAACCAGGGTTTCTCAGCACTGTGGATATTTGGGGCCAGAGCTGCAGCCTAGACCCTGCCTCCTTCCCCTTGAAACCAGGGTTTCTCAGCACTGTGGATATTTGGGGCCAGAGCTCCAGCCTAGACCCTGCCTCCTTCCCCTTGAAACCAGGGTTTCTCAGCACTGTGGATATTTGCGGCCAGAGCTGCAGCCTAGACCCTGCCTCCTTCCCCTTGAAACCAGGGTTTCTCAGCACTGTGGATAATTGGGGCCAGAGCTGCAGCCTAGACCCTGCCTCCTTCCCCTTGAAACCAGGGTTTCTCAGCACTGTGGATATTTGGGGCCAGAGCTGCAGCCTAGACCCTGCCTCCTTCCCCTTGAAACCAGGGTTTCTCAGCACTGTGGATATTTGGGGCCAGAGCTCCAGCCTAGACCCTGCCTCCTTCCCCTTGAAACCAGGGTTTCTCAGCACTGTGGATATTTGGGGCCAGAGCTCCAGCCTAGACCCTGCCTCCTTCCCCTTGAAACCAGGGCTTCTCAGCACTGTGGATATTTGGGGCCAGAGCTCCAGCCTAGACCCTGCCTCCTTCCCCTTGAAACCAGGGTTTCTCAGCACTGTGGATATTTGGGGCCAGAGCTCCAGCCTAGACCCTGCCTCCTTCCCCTTGAAACCAGGGCTTCTCAGCACTGTGGATATTTGGGGCCAGAGCTGCAGCCTAGACCCTGCCTCCTTCCCCTTGAAACCAGGGTTTCTCAGCACTGTGGATAATTGGGGCCAGAGCTGCAGCCTAGACCCTGCCTCCTTCCCCTTGAAACCAGGGTTTCTCAGCACTGTGGATATTTGGGGCCAGAGCTGCAGCCTAGACCCTGCCTCCTTCCCCTTGAAACCAGGGTTTCTCAGCACTGTGGATATTTGGGGCCAGAGCTCCAGCCTAGACCCTGCCTCCTTCCCCTTGAAACCAGGGTTTCTCAGCACTGTGGATATTTGGGGCCAGAGCTCCAGCCTAGACCCTGCCTCCTTCCCCTTGAAACCAGGGCTTCTCAGCACTGTGGATATTTGGGGCCAGAGCTCCAGCCTAGACCCTGCCTCCTTCCCCTTGAAACCAGGGTTTCTCAGCACTGTGGATATTTGGGGCCAGAGCTCCAGCCTAGACCCTGCCTCCTTCCCCTTGAAACCAGGGCTTCTCAGCACTGTGGATATTTGGGGCCAGAGCTGCAGCCTAGACCCTGCCTCCTTCCCCTTGAAACCAGGGTTTCTCAGCACTGTGGATATTTGGGGCCAGAGCTGCAGCCTAGACCCTGCCTCCTTCCCCTTGAAACCAGGGTTTCTCAGCACTGTGGATATTTGGGGCCAGAGCTGCAGCCTAGACCCTGCCTCCTTCCCCTTGAAACCAGGGTTTCTCAGCACTGTGGATATTTGGGGCCAGAGCTGCAGCCTAGACCCTGCCTCCTTCCCCTTGAAACCAGGGTTTCTCAGCACTGTGGATATTTGGGGCCAGAGCTGCAGCCTAGACCCTGCCTCCTTCCCCTTGAAAACAGGGCTTCTCAGCACTGTGGATATTTGGGGCCAGAGCTCCAGCCTAGACCCTGCCTCCTTCCCCTTGAAACCAGGGTTTCTCAGCACTGTGGATATTTGGGGCCAGAGCTGCAGCCTAGACCCTGCCTCCTTCCCCTTGAAACCAGGGTTTCTCAGCACTGTGGATATTTGGGGCCAGAGCTGCAGCCTAGACCCTGCCTCCTTCCCCTTGAAACCAGGGCTTCTCAGCACTGTGGATATTTGGGGCCAGAGCTGCAGCCTAGACCCTGCCTCCTTCCCCTTGAAACCAGGGCTTCTCAGCACTGTGGATATTTGGGGCCAGAGCTGCAGCCTAGACCCTGCCTCCTTCACCTTGAAACCAGGGTTTCTCAGCACTGTGGATATTTGGGGCCAGAGCTGCAGCCTAGACCCTGCCTCCTTCCCCTTGAAACCAGGGCTTCTCAGCACTGTGGATATTTGGGGCCAGAGCTGCAGCCTAGACCCTGCCTCCTTCCCCTTGAAACCAGGGTTTCTCAGCACTGTGGATATTTGGGGCCAGAGCTGCAGCCTAGACCCTGCCTCCTTCCCCTTGAAACCAGGGCTTCTCAGCACTGTGGATATTTGGGGCCAGAGCTCCAGCCTAGACCCTGCCTCCTTCCCCTTGAAACCAGGGTTTCTCAGCACTGTGGATATTTGGGGCCAGAGCTGCAGCCTAGACCCTGCCTCCTTCCCCTTGAAACCAGGGTTTCTCAGCACTGTGGATATTTGGGGCCAGAGCTCCAGCCTAGACCCTGCCTCCTTCCCCTTGAAACCAGGGTTTCTCAGCACTGTGGATATTTGCGGCCAGAGCTGCAGCCTAGACCCTGCCTCCTTCCCCTTGAAACCAGGGTTTCTCAGCACTGTGGATAATTGGGGCCAGAGCTGCAGCCTAGACCCTGCCTCCTTCCCCTTGAAACCAGGGTTTCTCAGCACTGTGGATATTTGGGGCCAGAGCTGCAGCCTAGACCCTGCCTCCTTCCCCTTGAAACCAGGGTTTCTCAGCACTGTGGATATTTGGGGCCAGAGCTCCAGCCTAGACCCTACCTCCTTCCCCTTGAAACCAGGGTTTCTCAGCACTGTGGATATTTGGGGCCAGAGCTCCAGCCTAGACCCTGCCTCCTTCCCCTTGAAACCAGGGCTTCTCAGCACTGTGGATATTTGGGGCCAGAGCTCCAGCCTAGACCCTGCCTCCTTCCCCTTGAAACCAGGGTTTCTCAGCACTGTGGATATTTGGGGCCAGAGCTCCAGCCTAGACCCTGCCTCCTTCCCCTTGAAACCAGGGCTTCTCAGCACTGTGGATATTTGGGGCCAGAGCTGCAGCCTAGACCCTGCCTCCTTCCCCTTGAAACCAGGGTTTCTCAGCACTGTGGATAATTGGGGCCAGAGCTGCAGCCTAGACCCTGCCTCCTTCCCCTTGAAACCAGGGTTTCTCAGCACTGTGGATATTTGGGGCCAGAGCTGCAGCCTAGACCCTGCCTCCTTCCCCTTGAAACCAGGGTTTCTCAGCACTGTGGATATTTGGGGCCAGAGCTCCAGCCTAGACCCTGCCTCCTTCCCCTTGAAACCAGGGTTTCTCAGCACTGTGGATATTTGGGGCCAGAGCTCCAGCCTAGACCCTGCCTCCTTCCCCTTGAAACCAGGGCTTCTCAGCACTGTGGATATTTGGGGCCAGAGCTCCAGCCTAGACCCTGCCTCCTTCCCCTTGAAACCAGGGTTTCTCAGCACTGTGGATATTTGGGGCCAGAGCTCCAGCCTAGACCCTGCCTCCTTCCCCTTGAAACCAGGGCTTCTCAGCACTGTGGATATTTGGGGCCAGAGCTGCAGCCTAGACCCTGCCTCCTTCCCCTTGAAACCAGGGTTTCTCAGCACTGTGGATATTTGGGGCCAGAGCTGCAGCCTAGACCCTGCCTCCTTCACCTTGAAACCAGGGCTTCTCAGCACTGTGGATATTTGGGGCCAGAGCTCCAGCCTAGACCCTGCCTCCTTCACCTTGAAACCAGGGCTTCTCAGCACTGTGGATATTTGGGGCCAGAGCTCCAGCCTAGACCCTGCCTCCTTCCCCTTGAAACCACGGCTTCTCAGCACTGTGGATATTTGGGGCCAGAGCTGCAGCCTAGACCCTGCCTCCTTCCCCTTGAAACCACGGCTTCTCAGCACTGTGGATATTTGGGGCCAGAGCTCCAGCCTAGACCCTGCCTCCTTCCCCTTCAAACCAGGGCTTCTCAGCACTGTGGATATTTGGGGCCAGAGCTGCAGCCTAGACCCTGCCTCCTTCCCCTTGAAACCAGGGCTTCTCAGCACTGTGGATATTTGGGGCCAGAGCTGCAGCCTAGACCCTGCCTCCTTCCCCTTGAAACCAGGGCTTCTCAGCACTGTGGATATTTGGGGCCAGAGCTCCAGCCTAGACCCTGCCTCCTTCCCCTTGAAACCAGGGTTTCTCAGCACTGTGGATATTTGGGGCCAGAGCTCCAGCCTAGACCCTGCCTCCTTCCCCTTGAAACCACGGCTTCTCAGCACTGTGGATATTTGGGGCCAGAGCTGCAGCCTAGACCCTGCCTCCTTCCCCTTGAAACCAGGGTTTCTCAGCACTGTGGATATTTGGGGCCAGAGCTGCAGCCTAGACCCTGCCTCCTTCCCCTTGAAACCAGGGTTTCTCAGCACTGTGGATATTTGGGGCCAGAGCTGCAGCCTAGACCCTGCCTCCTTCCCCTTGAAACCAGGGTTTCTCAGCACTGTGGATATTTGGGGCCAGAGCTGCAGCCTAGACCCTGCCTCCTTCCCCTTGAAACCAGGGTTTCTCAGCACTGTGGATATTTGGGGCCAGAGCTGCAGCCTAGACCCTGCCTCCTTCCCCTTGAAACCAGGGTTTCTCAGCACTGTGGATATTTGCGGCCAGAGCTGCAGCCTAGACCCTGCCTCCTTCCCCTTGAAACCAGGGCTTCTCAGCACTGTGGATATTTGGGGCCAGAGCTCCAGCCTAGACCCTGCCTCCTTCCCCTTGAAACCAGGGTTTCTCAGCACTGTGGATATTTGGGGCCAGAGCTCCAGCCTAGACCCTGCCTCCTTCCCCTTGAAACCAGGGCTTCTCAGCACTGTGGATATTTGGGGCCAGAGCTGCAGCCTAGACCCTGCCTCCTTCCCCTTGAAACCAGGGCTTCTCAGCACTGTGGATATTTGGGGCCAGAGCTGCAGCCTAGACCCTGCCTCCTTCCCCTTGAAACCAGGGTTTCTCAGCACTGTGGATATTTGCGGCCAGAGCTGCAGCCTAGACCCTGCCTCCTTCCCCTTGAAACCAGGGTTTCTCAGCACTGTGGATAATTGGGGCCAGAGCTGCAGCCTAGACCCTGCCTCCTTCCCCTTGAAACCAGGGTTTCTCAGCACTGTGGATATTTGGGGCCAGAGCTGCAGCCTAGACCCTGCTTCCTTCCACTTGAAACCAGGGTTTCTCAGCACTGTGGATATTTGGGGCCAGAGCTCCAGCCTAGACCCTGCCTCCTTCCCCTTGAAACCAGGGTTTCTCAGCACTGTGGATATTTGGGGCCAGAGCTCCAGCCTAGACCCTGCCTCCTTCCCCTTGAAACCAGGGTTTCTCAGCACTGTGGATATTTGGGGCCAGAGCTCCAGCCTAGACCCTGCCTCCTTCCCCTTGAAACCAGGGCTTCTCAGCACTGTGGATATTTGGGGCCAGAGCTGCAGCCTAGACCCTGCCTCCTTCCCCTTGAAACCAGGGTTTCTCAGCACTGTGGATATTTGGGGCCAGAGCTGCAGCCTAGACCCTGCCTCCTTCCCCTTGAAACCAGGGTTTCTCAGCACTGTGGATATTTGGGGCCAGAGCTGCAGCCTAGACCCTGCCTCCTTCCCCTTGAAACCAGGGCTTCTCAGCACTGTGGATATTTGGGGCCAGAGCTGCAGCCTAGACCCTGCCTCCTTCCCCTTGAAACCAGGGTTTCTCAGCACTGTGGATATTTGGGGCCAGAGCTGCAGCCTAGACCCTGCCTCCTTCCCCTTGAAACCAGGGCTTCTCAGCACTGTGGATATTTGGGGCCAGAGCTCCAGCCTAGACCCTGCCTCCTTCCCCTTGAAACCAGGGTTTCTCAGCACTGTGGATATTTGGGGCCAGAGCTGCAGCCTAGACCCTGCCTCCTTCCCCTTGAAACCAGGGTTTCTCAGCACTGTGGATATTTGGGGCCAGAGCTGCAGCCTAGACCCTGCCTCCTTCCCCTTGAAACCAGGGCTTCTCAGCACTGTGGATATTTGGGGCCAGAGCTGCAGCCTAGACCCTGCCTCCTTCCCCTTGAAACCAGGGCTTCTCAGCACTGTGGATATTTGGGGCCAGAGCTGCAGCCTAGACCCTGCCTCCTTCCCCTTGAAACCAGGCCTTCTCAGCACTGTGGATATTTGGGGCCAGAGCTCCAGCCTAGACCCTGCCTCCTTCCCCTTGAAACCAGGGTTTCTCAGCACTGTGGATATTTGGGGCCAGAGCTGCAGCCTAGACCCTGCCTCCTTCCCCTTGAAACCAGGGTTTCTCAGCACTGTGGATATTTGGGGCCAGAGCTCCAGCCTAGACCCTGCCTCCTTCCCCTTGAAACCAGGGTTTCTCAGCACTGTGGATATTTGCGGCCAGAGCTGCAGCCTAGACCCTGCCTCCTTCCCCTTGAAACCAGGGTTTCTCAGCACTGTGGATAATTGGGGCCAGAGCTGCAGCCTAGACCCTGCCTCCTTCCCCTTGAAACCAGGGTTTCTCAGCACTGTGGATATTTGGGGCCAGAGCTGCAGCCTAGACCCTGCCTCCTTCCCCTTGAAACCAGGGTTTCTCAGCACTGTGGATATTTGGGGCCAGAGCTCCAGCCTAGACCCTACCTCCTTCCCCTTGAAACCAGGGTTTCTCAGCACTGTGGATATTTGGGGCCAGAGCTCCAGCCTACACCCTGCCTCCTTCCCCTTGAAACCAGGGCTTCTCAGCACTGTGGATATTTGGGGCCAGAGCTCCAGCCTAGACCCTGCCTCCTTCCCCTTGAAACCAGGGTTTCTCAGCACTGTGGATATTTGGGGCCAGAGCTCCAGCCTAGACCCTGCCTCCTTCCCCTTGAAACCAGGGCTTCTCAGCACTGTGGATATTTGGGGCCAGAGCTGCAGCCTAGACCCTGCCTCCTTCCCCTTGAAACCAGGGTTTCTCAGCACTGTGGATAATTGGGGCCAGAGCTGCAGCCTAGACCCTGCCTCCTTCCCCTTGAAACCAGGGTTTCTCAGCACTGTGGATATTTGGGGCCAGAGCTGCAGCCTAGACCCTGCCTCCTTCCCCTTGAAACCAGGGTTTCTCAGCACTGTGGATATTTGGGGCCAGAGCTCCAGCCTAGACCCTGCCTCCTTCCCCTTGAAACCAGGGTTTCTCAGCACTGTGGATATTTGGGGCCAGAGCTCCAGCCTAGACCCTGCCTCCTTCCCCTTGAAACCAGGGCTTCTCAGCACTGTGGATATTTGGGGCCAGAGCTCCAGCCTAGACCCTGCCTCCTTCCCCTTGAAACCAGGGTTTCTCAGCACTGTGGATATTTGGGGCCAGAGCTCCAGCCTAGACCCTGCCTCCTTCCCCTTGAAACCAGGGCTTCTCAGCACTGTGGATATTTGGGGCCAGAGCTGCAGCCTAGACCCTGCCTCCTTCCCCTTGAAACCAGGGTTTCTCAGCACTGTGGATATTTGGGGCCAGAGCTGCAGCCTAGACCCTGCCTCCTTCACCTTGAAACCAGGGCTTCTCAGCACTGTGGATATTTGGGGCCAGAGCTCCAGCCTAGACCCTGCCTCCTTCCCCTTGAAACCAGGGCTTCTCAGCACTGTGGATATTTGGGGCCAGAGCTCCAGCCTAGACCCTGCCTCCTTCCCCTTGAAACCAGGGCTTCTCAGCACTGTGGATATTTGGGGCCAGAGCTCCAGCCTAGACCCTGCCTCCTTCCCCTTGAAACCACGGCTTCTCAGCACTGTGGATATTTGGGGCCAGAGCTGCAGCCTAGACCCTGCCTCCTTCCCCTTGAAACCACGGCTTCTCAGCACTGTGGATATTTGGGGCCAGAGCTCCAGCCTAGACCCTGCCTCCTTCCCCTTCAAACCAGGGCTTCTCAGCACTGTGGATATTTGGGGCCAGAGCTGCAGCCTAGACCCTGCCTCCTTCCCCTTGAAACCAGGGCTTCTCAGCACTGTGGATATTTGGGGCCAGAGCTGCAGCCTAGACCCTGCCTCCTTCCCCTTGAAACCAGGGCTTCTCAGCACTGTGGATATTTGGGGCCAGAGCTCCAGCCTAGACCCTGCCTCCTTCCCCTTGAAACCAGGGTTTCTCAGCACTGTGGATATTTGTGGCCAGAGCTCCAGCCTAGACCCTGCCTCCTTCCCCTTGAAACCACGGCTTCTCAGCACTGTGGATATTTGGGGCCAGAGCTGCAGCCTAGACCCTGCCTCCTTCCCCTTGAAACCAGGGTTTCTCAGCACTGTGGATATTTGGGGCCAGAGCTGCAGCCTAGACCCTGCCTCCTTCCCCTTGAAACCAGGGTTTCTCAGCACTGTGGATATTTGGGGCCAGAGCTGCAGCCTAGACCCTGCCTCCTTCCCCTTGAAACCAGGGTTTCTCAGCACTGTGGATATTTGGGGCCAGAGCTGCAGCCTAGACCCTGCCTCCTTCCCCTTGAAACCAGGGTTTCTCAGCACTGTGGATATTTGGGGCCAGAGCTGCAGCCTAGACCCTGCCTCCTTCCCCTTGAAACCAGGGTTTCTCAGCACTGTGGATATTTGCGGCCAGAGCTGCAGCCTAGACCCTGCCTCCTTCCCCTTGAAACCAGGGCTTCTCAGCACTGTGGATATTTGGGGCCAGAGCTCCAGCCTAGACCCTGCCTCCTTCCCCTTGAAACCAGGGTTTCTCAGCACTGTGGATATTTGGGGCCAGAGCTCCAGCCTAGACCCTGCCTCCTTCCCCTTGAAACCAGGGCTTCTCAGCACTGTGGATATTTGGGGCCAGAGCTGCAGCCTAGACCCTGCCTCCTTCCCCTTGAAACCAGGGCTTCTCAGCACTGTGGATATTTGGGGCCAGAGCTGCAGCCTAGACCCTGCCTCCTTCCCCTTGAAACCAGGGTTTCTCAGCACTGTGGATATTTGCGGCCAGAGCTGCAGCCTAGACCCTGCCTCCTTCCCCTTGAAACCAGGGTTTCTCAGCACTGTGGATAATTGGGGCCAGAGCTGCAGCCTAGACCCTGCCTCCTTCCCCTTGAAACCAGGGTTTCTCAGCACTGTGGATATTTGGGGCCAGAGCTGCAGCCTAGACCCTGCTTCCTTCCCCTTGAAACCAGGGTTTCTCAGCACTGTGGATATTTGGGGCCAGAGCTCCAGCCTAGACCCTGCCTCCTTCCCCTTGAAACCAGGGTTTCTCAGCACTGTGGATATTTGGGGCCAGAGCTGCAGCCTAGACCCTGCCTCCTTCCCCTTGAAACCAGGGTTTCTCAGCACTGTGGATATTTGGGGCCAGAGCTGCAGCCTAGACCCTGCCTCCTTCCCCTTGAAACCAGGGTTTCTCAGCACTGTGGATATTTGGGGCCAGAGCTGCAGCCTAGACCCTGCCTCCTTCCCCTTGAAACCAGGGCTTCTCAGCACTGTGGATATTTGGGGCCAGAGCTCCAGCCTAGACCCTGCCTCCTTCACCTTGAAACCAGGGCTTCTCAGCACTGTGGATATTTGGGGCCAGAGCTCCAGCCTAGACCCTGCCTCCTTCCCCTTGAAACCACGGCTTCTCAGCACTGTGGATATTTGGGGCCAGAGCTGCAGCCTAGACCCTGCCTCCTTCCCCTTGAAACCAGGGCTTCTCAGCACTGTGGATATTTGGGGCCAGAGCTGCAGCCTAGACCCTGCCTCCTTCCCCTTGAAACCAGGGCTTCTCAGCACTGTGGATATTTGGGGCCAGAGCTCCAGCCTAGACCCTGCCTCCTTCCCCTTGAAACCAGGGTTTCTCAGCACTGTGGATATTTGGGGCCAGAGCTCCAGCCTAGACCCTGCCTCCTTCCCCTTGAAACCACGGCTTCTCAGCACTGTGGATATTTGGGGCCAGAGCTGCAGCCTAGACCCTGCCTCCTTCCCCTTGAAACCAGGGTTTCTCAGCACTGTGGATATTTGGGGCCAGAGCTGCAGCCTAGACCCTGCCTCCTTCCCCTTGAAACCAGGGTTTCTCAGCACTGTGGATATTTGGGGCCAGAGCTGCAGCCTAGACCCTGCCTCCTTCCCCTTGAAACCAGGGTTTCTCAGCACTGTGGATATTTGGGGCCAGAGCTGCAGCCTAGACCCTGCCTCCTTCCCCTTGAAACCAGGGTTTCTCAGCACTGTGGATATTTGGGGCCAGAGCTGCAGCCTAGACCCTGCCTCCTTCACCTTGAAACCAGGGCTTCTCAGCACTGTGGATATTTGGGGCCAGAGCTCCAGCCTAGACCCTGCCTCCTTCCCCTTGAAACCAGGGTTTCTCAGCACTGTGGATATTTGGGGCCAGAGCTGCAGCCTAGACCCTGCCTCCTTCCCCTTGAAACCAGGGTTTCTCAGCACTGTGGATATTTGGGGCCAGAGCTCCAGCCTAGACCCTGCCTCCTTCCCCTTGAAACCAGGGTTTCTCAGCACTGTGGATATTTGCGGCCAGAGCTGCAGCCTAGACCCTGCCTCCTTCCCCTTGAAACCAGGGTTTCTCAGCACTGTGGATAATTGGGGCCAGAGCTGCAGCCTAGACCCTGCCTCCTTCCCCTTGAAACCAGGGTTTCTCAGCACTGTGGATATTTGGGGCCAGAGCTGCAGCCTAGACCCTGCCTCCTTCCCCTTGAAACCAGGGTTTCTCAGCACTGTGGATATTTGGGGCCAGAGCTCCAGCCTAGACCCTGCCTCCTTCCCCTTGAAACCAGGGTTTCTCAGCACTGTGGATATTTGGGGCCAGAGCTCCAGCCTAGACCCTGCCTCCTTCCCCTTGAAACCAGGGCTTCTCAGCACTGTGGATATTTGGGGCCAGAGCTCCAGCCTAGACCCTGCCTCCTTCCCCTTGAAACCAGGGTTTCTCAGCACTGTGGATATTTGGGGCCAGAGCTCCAGCCTAGACCCTGCCTCCTTCCCCTTGAAACCAGGGCTTCTCAGCACTGTGGATATTTGGGGCCAGAGCTGCAGCCTAGACCCTGCCTCCTTCACCTTGAAACCAGGGTTTCTCAGCACTGTGGATATTTGGGGCCAGAGCTGCAGCCTAGACCCTGCCTCCTTCACCTTGAAACCAGGGCTTCTCAGCACTGTGGATATTTGGGGCCAGAGCTCCAGCCTAGACCCTGCCTCCTTCACCTTGAAACCAGGGCTTCTCAGCACTGTGGATATTTGGGGCCAGAGCTCCAGCCTAGACCCTGCCTCCTTCCCCTTGAAACCACGGCTTCTCAGCACTGTGGATATTTGGGGCCAGAGCTGCAGCCTAGACCCTGCCTCCTTCCCCTTGAAACCACGGCTTCTCAGCACTGTGGATATTTGGGGCCAGAGCTCCAGCCTAGACCCTGCCTCCTTCCCCTTCAAACCAGGGCTTCTCAGCACTGTGGATATTTGGGGCCAGAGCTGCAGCCTAGACCCTGCCTCCTTCCCCTTGAAACCAGGGTTTCTCAGCACTGTGGATATTTGGGGCCAGAGCTCCAGCCTAG
The DNA here is from genome assembly GCF_028023285.1 of Balaenoptera ricei. Classification (NCBI taxonomy): domain Eukaryota; kingdom Metazoa; phylum Chordata; class Mammalia; order Artiodactyla; family Balaenopteridae; genus Balaenoptera; species Balaenoptera ricei. Next base: position 176,545,285 of record NC_082641.1, on the reverse strand, counting down.
ACCCTGCCTCCTTCCCCTTGAAACCACGGCTTCTCAGCACTGTGGATATTTGGGGCCAGAGCTGCAGCCTAGACCCTGCCTCCTTCCCCTTGAAACCAGGGTTTCTCAGCACTGTGGATATTTGGGGCCAGAGCTGCAGCCTAGACCCTGCCTCCTTCCCCTTGAAACCAGGGTTTCTCAGCACTGTGGATATTTGGGGCCAGAGCTGCAGCCTAGACCCTGCCTCCTTCCCCTTGAAACCAGGGTTTCTCAGCACTGTGGATATTTGGGGCCAGAGCTGCAGCCTAGACCCTGCCTCCTTCCCCTTGAAACCAGGGTTTCTCAGCACTGTGGATATTTGGGGCCAGAGCTGCAGCCTAGACCCTGCCTCCTTCCCCTTGAAACCAGGGTTTCTCAGCACTGTGGATATTTGCGGCCAGAGCTGCAGCCTAGACCCTGCCTCCTTCCCCTTGAAACCAGGGCTTCTCAGCACTGTGGATATTTGGGGCCAGAGCTCCAGCCTAGACCCTGCCTCCTTCCCCTTGAAACCAGGGTTTCTCAGCACTGTGGATATTTGGGGCCAGAGCTCCAGCCTAGACCCTGCCTCCTTCCCCTTGAAACCAGGGCTTCTCAGCACTGTGGATATTTGGGGCCAGAGCTGCAGCCTAGACCCTGCCTCCTTCCCCTTGAAACCAGGGCTTCTCAGCACTGTGGATATTTGGGGCCAGAGCTGCAGCCTAGACCCTGCCTCCTTCCCCTTGAAACCAGGGTTTCTCAGCACTGTGGATATTTGCGGCCAGAGCTGCAGCCTAGACCCTGCCTCCTTCCCCTTGAAACCAGGGTTTCTCAGCACTGTGGATATTTGGGGCCAGAGCTGCAGCCTAGACCCTGCCTCCTTCCCCTTGAAACCAGGGTTTCTCAGCACTGTGGATATTTGCGGCCAGAGCTGCAGCCTAGACCCTGCCTCCTTCCCCTTGAAACCAGGGCTTCTCAGCACTGTGGATATTTGGGGCCAGAGCTCCAGCCTAGACCCTGCCTCCTTCCCCTTGAAACCAGGGTTTCTCAGCACTGTGGATATTTGGGGCCAGAGCTCCAGCCTAGACCCTGCCTCCTTCCCCTTGAAACCAGGGCTTCTCAGCACTGTGGATATTTGGGGCCAGAGCTGCAGCCTAGACCCTGCCTCCTTCCCCTTGAAACCAGGGCTTCTCAGCACTGTGGATATTTGGGGCCAGAGCTGCAGCCTAGACCCTGCCTCCTTCCCCTTGAAACCAGGGTTTCTCAGCACTGTGGATATTTGCGGCCAGAGCTGCAGCCTAGACCCTGCCTCCTTCCCCTTGAAACCAGGGTTTCTCAGCACTGTGGATAATTGGGGCCAGAGCTGCAGCCTAGACCCTGCCTCCTTCCCCTTGAAACCAGGGTTTCTCAGCACTGTGGATATTTGGGGCCAGAGCTGCAGCCTAGACCCTGCTTCCTTCCCCTTGAAACCAGGGTTTCTCAGCACTGTGGATATTTGGGGCCAGAGCTCCAGCCTAGACCCTGCCTCCTTCCCCTTGAAACCAGGGTTTCTCAGCACTGTGGATATTTGGGGCCAGAGCTGCAGCCTAGACCCTGCCTCCTTCCCCTTGAAACCAGGGTTTCTCAGCACTGTGGATATTTGGGGCCAGAGCTGCAGCCTAGACCCTGCCTCCTTCCCCTTGAAACCAGGGTTTCTCAGCACTGTGGATATTTGGGGCCAGAGCTGCAGCCTAGACCCTGCCTCCTTCCCCTTGAAACCAGGGCTTCTCAGCACTGTGGATATTTGGGGCCAGAGCTCCAGCCTAGACCCTGCCTCCTTCACCTTGAAACCAGGGCTTCTCAGCACTGTGGATATTTGGGGCCAGAGCTCCAGCCTAGACCCTGCCTCCTTCCCCTTGAAACCACGGCTTCTCAGCACTGTGGATATTTGGGGCCAGAGCTCCAGCCTAGACCCTGCCTCCTTCCCCTTGAAACCAGGGCTTCTCAGCACTGTGGATATTTGGGGCCAGAGCTGCAGCCTAGACCCTGCCTCCTTCCCCTTGAAACCAGGGCTTCTCAGCACTGTGGATATTTGGGGCCAGAGCTCCAGCCTAGACCCTGCCTCCTTCCCCTTGAAACCAGGGTTTCTCAGCACTGTGGATATTTGGGGCCAGAGCTCCAGCCTAGACCCTGCCTCCTTCCCCTTGAAACCACGGCTTCTCAGCACTGTGGATATTTGGGGCCAGAGCTGCAGCCTAGACCCTGCCTCCTTCCCCTTGAAACCAGGGTTTCTCAGCACTGTGGATATTTGGGGCCAGAGCTGCAGCCTAGACCCTGCCTCCTTCCCCTTGAAACCAGGGTTTCTCAGCACTGTGGATATTTGGGGCCAGAGCTGCAGCCTAGACCCTGCCTCCTTCCCCTTGAAACCAGGGTTTCTCAGCACTGTGGATATTTGGGGCCAGAGCTGCAGCCTAGACCCTGCCTCCTTCCCCTTGAAACCAGGGTTTCTCAGCACTGTGGATATTTGGGGCCAGAGCTGCAGCCTAGACCCTGCCTCCTTCACCTTGAAACCAGGGCTTCTCAGCACTGTGGATATTTGGGGCCAGAGCTCCAGCCTAGACCCTGCCTCCTTCCCCTTGAAACCAGGGTTTCTCAGCACTGTGGATATTTGGGGCCAGAGCTGCAGCCTAGACCCTGCCTCCTTCCCCTTGAAACCAGGGTTTCTCAGCACTGTGGATATTTGGGGCCAGAGCTCCAGCCTAGACCCTGCCTCCTTCCCCTTGAAACCAGGGTTTCTCAGCACTGTGGATATTTGCGGCCAGAGCTGCAGCCTAGACCCTGCCTCCTTCCCCTTGAAACCAGGGTTTCTCAGCACTGTGGATAATTGGGGCCAGAGCTGCAGCCTAGACCCTGCCTCCTTCCCCTTGAAACCAGGGTTTCTCAGCACTGTGGATATTTGGGGCCAGAGCTGCAGCCTAGACCCTGCCTCCTTCCCCTTGAAACCAGGGTTTCTCAGCACTGTGGATATTTGGGGCCAGAGCTCCAGCCTAGACCCTGCCTCCTTCCCCTTGAAACCAGGGTTTCTCAGCACTGTGGATATTTGCGGCCAGAGCTCCAGCCTAGACCCTGCCTCCTTCCCCTTGAAACCAGGGCTTCTCAGCACTGTGGATATTTGGGGCCAGAGCTGCAGCCTAGACCCTGCCTCCTTCCCCTTGAAACCAGGGTTTCTCAGCACTGTGGATATTTGGGGCCAGAGCTCCAGCCTAGACCCTGCCTCCTTCCCCTTGAAACCAGGGCTTCTCAGCACTGTGGATATTTGGGGCCAGAGCTCCAGCCTAGACCCTGCCTCCTTCCCCTTCAAACCAGGGCTTCTCAGCACTGTGGATATTTGGGGCCAGAGCTGCAGCCTAGACCCTGCCTCCTTCCCCTTGAAACCAGGGCTTCTCAGCACTGTGGATATTTGGGGCCAGAGCTGCAGCCTAGACCCTGCCTCCTTCCCCTTGAAACCAGGGCTTCTCAGCACTGTGGATATTTGGGGCCAGAGCTCCAGCCTAGACCCTGCCTCCTTCCCCTTGAAACCAGGGTTTCTCAGCACTGTGGATATTTGCGGCCAGAGCTGCAGCCTAGACCCTGCCTCCTTCCCCTTGAAACCAGGGTTTCTCAGCACTGTGGATAATTGGGGCCAGAGCTGCAGCCTAGACCCTGCCTCCTTCCCCTTGAAACCAGGGTTTCTCAGCACTGTGGATATTTGGGGCCAGAGCTGCAGCCTAGACCCTGCCTCCTTCCCCTTGAAACCAGGGTTTCTCAGCACTGTGGATATTTGGGGCCAGAGCTCCAGCCTAGACCCTACCTCCTTCCCCTTGAAACCAGGGTTTCTCAGCACTGTGGATATTTGGGGCCAGAGCTCCAGCCTAGACCCTGCCTCCTTCCCCTTGAAACCAGGGCTTCTCAGCACTGTGGATATTTGGGGCCAGAGCTCCAGCCTAGACCCTGCCTCCTTCCCCTTGAAACCAGGGTTTCTCAGCACTGTGGATATTTGGGGCCAGAGCTCCAGCCTAGACCCTGCCTCCTTCCCCTTGAAACCAGGGCTTCTCAGCACTGTGGATATTTGGGGCCAGAGCTGCAGCCTAGACCCTGCCTCCTTCCCCTTGAAACCAGGGTTTCTCAGCACTGTGGATAATTGGGGCCAGAGCTGCAGCCTAGACCCTGCCTCCTTCCCCTTGAAACCAGGGTTTCTCAGCACTGTGGATATTTGGGGCCAGAGCTGCAGCCTAGACCCTGCCTCCTTCCCCTTGAAACCAGGGTTTCTCAGCACTGTGGATATTTGGGGCCAGAGCTGCAGCCTAGACCCTGCCTCCTTCCCCTTGAAACCAGGGTTTCTCAGCACTGTGGATATTTGGGGCCAGAGCTGCAGCCTAGACCCTGCCTCCTTCCCCTTGAAACCAGGGTTTCTCAGCACTGTGGATATTTGGGGCCAGAGCTGCAGCCTAGACCCTGCCTCCTTCCCCTTGAAACCAGGGTTTCTCAGCACTGTGGATATTTGGGGCCAGAGCTGCAGCCTAGACCCTGCCTCCTTCCCCTTGAAACCAGGGTTTCTCAGCACTGTGGATATTTGGGGCCAGAGCTGCAGCCTAGACCCTGCCTCCTTCCCCTTGAAACCAGGGTTTCTCAGCACTGTGGATATTTGGGGCCAGAGCTGCAGCCTAGACCCTGCCTCCTTCCCCTTGAAACCAGGGCTTCTCAGCACTGTGGATATTTGGGGCCAGAGCTCCAGCCTAGACCCTGCCTCCTTCCCCTTGAAACCAGGGTTTCTCAGCACTGTGGATATTTGGGGCCAGAGCTCCAGCCTAGACCCTGCCTCCTTCCCCTTGAAACCAGGGCTTCTCAGCACTGTGGATATTTGGGGCCAGAGCTGCAGCCTAGACCCTGCCTCCTTCCCCTTGAAACCAGGGCTTCTCAGCACTGTGGATATTTGGGGCCAGAGCTGCAGCCTAGACCCTGCCTCCTTCCCCTTGAAACCAGGGTTTCTCAGCACTGTGGATATTTGCGGCCAGAGCTGCAGCCTAGACCCTGCCTCCTTCCCCTTGAAACCAGGGTTTCTCAGCACTGTGGATAATTGGGGCCAGAGCTGCAGCCTAGACCCTGCCTCCTTCCCCTTGAAACCAGGGTTTCTCAGCACTGTGGATATTTGGGGCCAGAGCTGCAGCCTAGACCCTGCTTCCTTCCCCTTGAAACCAGGGTTTCTCAGCACTGTGGATATTTGGGGCCAGAGCTCCAGCCTAGACCCTGCCTCCTTCCCCTTGAAACCAGGGTTTCTCAGCACTGTGGATATTTGGGGCCAGAGCTGCAGCCTAGACCCTGCCTCCTTCACCTTGAAACCAGGGTTTCTCAGCACTGTGGATATTTGGGGCCAGAGCTGCAGCCTAGACCCTGCCTCCTTCCCCTTGAAACCAGGGTTTCTCAGCACTGTGGATATTTGGGGCCAGAGCTGCAGCCTAGACCCTGCCTCCTTCCCCTTGAAACCAGGGCTTCTCAGCACTGTGGATATTTGGGGCCAGAGCTCCAGCCTAGACCCTGCCTCCTTCACCTTGAAACCAGGGCTTCTCAGCACTGTGGATATTTGGGGCCAGAGCTCCAGCCTAGACCCTGCCTCCTTCCCCTTGAAACCAGGGCTTCTCAGCACTGTGGATATTTGGGGCCAGAGCTGCAGCCTAGACCCTGCCTCCTTCCCCTTGAAACCAGGGCTTCTCAGCACTGTGGATATTTGGGGCCAGAGCTCCAGCCTAGACCCTGCCTCCTTCCCCTTGAAACCAGGGTTTCTCAGCACTGTGGATATTTGGGGCCAGAGCTCCAGCCTAGACCCTGCCTCCTTCCCCTTGAAACCACGGCTTCTCAGCACTGTGGATATTTGGGGCCAGAGCTGCAGCCTAGACCCTGCCTCCTTCCCCTTGAAACCAGGGTTTCTCAGCACTGTGGATATTTGGGGCCAGAGCTGCAGCCTAGACCCTGCCTCCTTCCCCTTGAAACCAGGGTTTCTCAGCACTGTGGATATTTGGGGCCAGAGCTGCAGCCTAGACCCTGCCTCCTTCCCCTTGAAACCAGGGTTTCTCAGCACTGTGGATATTTGGGGCCAGAGCTGCAGCCTAGACCCTGCCTCCTTCCCCTTGAAACCAGGGTTTCTCAGCACTGTGGATATTTGGGGCCAGAGCTGCAGCCTAGACCCTGCCTCCTTCCCCTTGAAACCAGGGTTTCTCAGCACTGTGGATATTTGGGGCCAGAGCTGCAGCCTAGACCCTGCCTCCTTCCCCTTGAAACCAGGGCTTCTCAGCACTGTGGATATTTGGGGCCAGAGCTCCAGCCTAGACCCTGCCTCCTTCCCCTTGAAACCAGGGTTTCTCAGCACTGTGGATATTTGGGGCCAGAGCTGCAGCCTAGACCCTGCCTCCTTCCCCTTGAAACCAGGGTTTCTCAGCACTGTGGATATTTGGGGCCAGAGCTCCAGCCTAGACCCTGCCTCCTTCCCCTTGAAACCAGGGTTTCTCAGCACTGTGGATATTTGGGGCCAGAGCTGCAGCCTAGACCCTGCCTCCTTCCCCTTGAAACCAGGGTTTCTCAGCACTGTGGATATTTGGGGCCAGAGCTCCAGCCTAGACCCTGCCTCCTTCCCCTTGAAACCAGGGTTTCTCAGCACTGTGGATATTTGGGGCCAGATCATCCTTTGCTGTGACGGGGGGCGTCCTGTGCATTGTAGGATGTTGAGCAGCATTCCCAGCCTTACCCAGGAGATGCCAGTAGCACCCTCCCCAATATTTGTCCAGACATTGCCAAATGGCCCCTCGGGAGGGGGGGCAAAACTGTCCCCAGTTTGGAACTCATGGAACAGATGTTTATATGGCAGCAACATAATTTTTTTAAAAAAGTGCAATCATAATCACTACCATTATAGGATGTTTACTATTTTGTGCCAAGCATATTAACTCATTTGATCCTCACAACATCCCTGAAATGGATCTTACCGTTATCTCCACTGTACAGACAAGGAGGCACAGAGATGGTAGGTAACTTGCCTGAGGCTATTCAATCAATAAATAGTAGGGCCAGGATTCGAACCCACGCATCTGGCTGCAGAATCTGTCCCTTTAACTGACAGGGCGGTGGGGGAGGGGTGGACATCTGTCCTGCCCTGATGGCCTAGCAGTGGATGGGAAATCTGACTCTTCTAAGTCCGTTTATTTCTTGCTCAGGCAGAAAGGCTGTTTCAGGAAGGGATGGTGTCATAGGTTGGAGTCCTAGCCCCCAGGATCTCAGCATGTGACTCTATTTGGAGACAAGGACTTTACAGAGGTGATCCAGTTAAAGCGAGGTCATTAGGGTGGACCCGCAGTCCATTCCAATATGACTGTATCCTTATAAAAGGGGGAAATTTGGGCACAGACGCACAAGGAGAACCCCATGTCAAGAGGAAGGCAGAGGGGGAATTCCCTGGTGGTCCAGTGGTTAGGCCTCTGCATGTTCACTGCCGAGGGCACAGGTTCAATCCCTGGTCGGGGAACTAAGATCCTGCAAGCTGCACGGCGTGAAAAAACAAGATGAAGGCAGAGGGCCTGGGGATGAATTAGGAGTTTGGGAATAACATATACACAATACTCTATATAAAACAGTTAACCAACAAGGATCTACGGTATAGCACAGGGAACTCAATATTTTTAATAACCTATAAGGGAAAAGAATCTGAAAAAGAAGAGATATGTATGTATAACTGAATCACTTTGCCGTACACCTGAAACTAACACAACATTGTAAACTTAAAAAAAAAAAAAAAGATGAAGGCAGAGATCAGGGTGATGCTTCTACCAGCTGAAGATTTAACAGTGAAGTGCCAGAAGCTGCGGGAGAGGCATGGGACAGACTCTCCCTCACAGCCTCGGAAAGAGCCATCCCTGCTCACACCCTGATCTCGGACTTTTAGCCTCTCCAGAGCTGTGGGAGAATAAACGTCTGTTGTTGAAGTCTCCCAGCCTGTGGTACTTTGTTACTGCAGCCCCAGCGACCTGACAGTGCCCAACCACGACCCCACCCCTCTGTCCCAGCGCTGCCCCACTCACCTCTGCCATCCGTGGTGATACCAAGACCGCTGCTGCACAGGGCCTGGAACTCGTCTGGGGTGGCGGGAGCAGAGCGAGAGGGGTCACTGGCCATTGCCGAACCCAAACCACGCCCAAGACGTGGCCCCTTGGAGCTGAGCGAGGGTCTGGGACTAAGATGCCCCCCCAATGGGAAGAGCAACTTCCTTCCGTGTCTTCTTGGGGAGAGAAATCCCCCCCCCACCCCATAGGAGCCAAGCCCCCCACCACTGTCCCCTCCTGCCCCCTGGGTGATAAACTAGAAGCAAGAACTAAAGGAAAGCGGGTGGAGGTGGGGCAGCCGACCCTCACCGGAGTTCTTGGCAGGACACAGCTGGCAGGGCTCCCCAAACCCGTGGTCGGGGCTCGCACAGCAGCACTCGGATTTGGTGACGGCACCAGGGAAAGGGCGGGCACAGGAGCCCTTGTCGAGCGTCCCGTAGCACGTGCTACGCACGTGGGTGTCCACGCACACGCGGCCATCCGCGCCCACCGCGAGCCCCCCCAGGCAGTGGCAGCGGAAGGAGCCCTCGGTGTTGGTACAATGGCCGTTCATACAGATGCCCGGTGTCTGGCACTCGTCGATGTCTGCGGGGGGCCGTGGGCGACTGCGACAGGTCCCAGTCCCCCGCCACCCGCCCTTGCCGCCTCCCCTCACCTCTTCCTCCCCATCCCCATCACTCCCCTGTGGTCCAGCCTCATGCCTCACCCACGCAGTGGCGGCCACCGGGCGCCAGCAGGAAGCCCGGTTTGCAGAGGCACGTGAAGCTGCCGTCCTCGTTCAGGCACACTCCGTTGGCACACATGGTGGTGGTGGCACACTCGTTGTGGTCTGGGGACACCGGGAGAGGCTGGTTCCCAGCAGGGTCCCAGCAGTCACCCCTCTTTGGGCCAGCCCTGCCAGGTAGACCAGCCCCGCCCTCTCACTTTTCCAGGGACCCTTCCCAGGGCAGTTCGACCCTGACAGGACAAAATGTGACTGTCGGGGACTATGTCGACTTGGATATAGTGAACTGATGGAGTGTGAACTCCCCTGGGGCAAGACTGGGGCCACTAGCTCGAGTCTGCATCTTCCATCCTGGCACACCGTAGATGCTCCATAAATAGTTGTTCAAAGTCGAATAAGTGAGGTGTGGTGGTTACACAACATTGCACTAAATGCCACCAACTGTTCCTTTAAAAATGGTTAAAATGGTAAATACGTTGTGTATATTTCACCACAATAAAAAATGCAAAAAAAAATGGAAAAAATGAGGTAGTGTTTGCATGACTTTATGTAATGTACTAAATGCCACCAAACTGTTCCCTTAAAAAAGGGTAGGAATGGAGCTGATATACACTACTGTACATAAAATAGATAAACAACGAGGTCCTACTGTATAGCCCAGGGAACTATATATTCAATATCTTGTAATAAACTATAATGGAAAAGAAAAAAAAAGGGTTAAATGGTAAATTGTACACTATGTATATTGTGCCACGATTTTTAAAAATGCAAAAAAGAATTGCATAAATGAGATGGTCGTTGCACGACCTTGGAAATATCCTAAGTGCCACCAAATTGTTCACTTAAAAATGCTACATTTACTTTCTTGCAGAAAAAAAATTGAGTAAATGTGGGTGCACAACATTGGGAACTACTAAATAAACGCCACAGAATTTTTCACTTTTAAATGATTAAATTTATCTTGTGTGAATCTCACTTGAATTTAAAAAGAAAAGGGCAAAAACCGTCAGCTGAGAAGAAAACAGTCTAACTTAAAGGAAGGCGGTGGGTGCAGAAATGATTTGCTTACCAAAGTATCAGTTTTGAACAATAAAGGATTGTACCAAAAGGAAGGAAGGAAAGAAGGGAGGGAGGGAGGGAAGGAAAGAAAAGAATAAATGAATATAAGGTCCACACCAAAACTTGTACGTGAACATTCATAGCAGCATTAGCCACAACAGCAAAAAGTGGGAACAACCCAAATAGCCATTAACTGATGACGGTATAAACAAAATGTGGTCTACTCATATAATGGAATGTCATTTGACAATAAAGAGGAATGACGTTCTGACACCTGCTACAACACGGATGGACCTTGAAAACATGATACTCAGTGAAAGAAGCCAGTCACAAAAGGCCACGAGTATGTGATTCTATTTATACGAAATGCCCCGAACAGGCAAATCCATGGAGACCGAAAGTCAATTAGCCTAGTGCCGAGGGCTGGGGGGGAAGAGAGAGGATTTTGGAATGACTACTAATGGACAGGAAGTGATAAAGAGGTTCTAAACTTAGATTGTGGTGATGCTTGTACTACAAGCCATTGAAGTGTACACTTTAAATGGCCACTTTTATGGTATGGAATGATGTATCAATAAAGATGCTAAAAAGGTTTTTAAAAAATGAAAGAATGCACAGAGAACTATACTCAGTACTTTGTAATAACCCATAAAGGAAAAGAATCCAAAAAAGAATAGATACATGTATATGTATAACTGAATCACTTTGCTGTACACCTGAAACTAACACAACATTGTAAATCAACTACACTTCAACTACAAAAAATAAATTAAAAAAATAAAATTTATATGTACCAAGAAAAACACTGATTAAGGATTTCAACTCTTACTGGTTACAGACTATGCAGAGATCTGAAGGAAATATTAAAGACTTGACGGTAGGGCTTCCCTGGTGGTGCAGTGGTTAAGAATCCGCCTATCAATGCAGGCGACACGGGTTCAAGCCCTGGTCCGGGAAGTTCCCACGTGCCTCAGAGCAACTAAGCCCATGCACCACAACTACTGAGCCTGCGCTCTAGAGCCCACAAGCCACAACTACTGAGCCCACATGCCACAGCTACTGAAACCTGTGCGCCTAGAGCCTGTGCTCCGCAACAAGAGAAGCCACCCCAATGAGAAGCCCGTGTGCAGCAACGAAGACCCAATGTGGCCAAAAATTAAAAAAAAAAAAAAAAAAAAAGACATGATGGTAAAATTATAAAACAATGAATTAATCAAAATTACTTTCAGTAGGTGATATCTAACTAATAAAAAACAATGCAAATAAAAATAATAATGATTTATGCACAGACATAAATTACTATACCTAAAGTTAATGCTAAGAAAATAGCTAATTTAATAATCAACTTTCTAAATGTATCTAAAAATCAATAGAAAGTAAATGTTCTGCAAAAAAAAAAAAAAAAAAAGAATGAAAGGAAGAAAATCCTTCCTGATGAGGGAAGACTGCGAGGCAGGTCTCCTCAGAGAGCATGACAGAAAAGAATAAAGGGAGTCCCTGGTGGCCCCTACAAGCTGTGGGGAGCTTGGGTGGCACCCCCATACCCTGCAGGGAGCCTGAGATCGGGGCGCTCTCCACGGTCCTGACCCACCTCTCTCAGAGGCCAGACTCTCTCGAGGACAGGTGAGGGGCCATGAGTCAGGGGCAGGGGCAGGCAGCTGATGGCATGGTCTTACCCCAAAGGCCCCTTCCTGGGATTCAGGGAATGAATTCAGGAAGGAGAGAATGAAGGAGTGAGTAGGGGGTGGACAGACCACAAGGAGGATCTCAGATGGGCTGGTTCGGCTCAGAAAGGGGAGGAGAGCACCCACCGTGAGGAGGGAGGTGGGGGATGGAACAGGAGTGGCAAGATGCAAAAGGCAGCTACTGGGGCCCAGAAGCCGCTTCCCCACCCGCTCACCCTCAACTCACCCACACAGTTCTTGCCATCGGGGCCGAGCTCAAAGCCTGCATTGCAGACACACTGGAAGCTGCCTGCTGTGTTGACGCAGCGGCCGTGGTGGCAGAGGCCACTGCTGGCGATGCACTCGTCCATGTCTGGTGGGGAGGCAGGCGGGCAGTCAGCAGGCATCCTCCTAGCCCCCAGGCTCTAATTCAGATGCAGGTTCCATCAGCCACGCTCCCAGTCACCCCCCACTCTCCGATGGACGGCCATACCCACGCACTCCTGCTTGGTGAGCGTCGCCTGAAAGCCCTCCCAGCACCGGCAGTGGTAGGAGCCGGGGGTGTTGACGCAGTCTCCGTGGTGGCAGGGGCTGCTGGCACATTCGTCCACGTCTGCAGGCAGAGGACCCTGAGCCCCAGCCCGCCAGGGCGCTCCCCCTGCCCCCAGCCCACCCCTGCCCCAGCCGCTGCTCACCAATGCACTCCCCCCGAACGTCCTGGGTGTAGCCCATGTTACACTCGCAGCGGTAGCTGGAAGACGTGGGCAGGCAGCGGCCATTGAGACACAGGTTGGTGAAGTGTCGGCAGATGTCAATGGTCTGGTTCAGCGTGGCTGTGCCTGTGAGTAGGGCCGACGTGGGGCACCCGAGCATGGGCTGGCCCCCTGGGTCTGGACCTCACCTCCGGGTTCAGACACCCACTCAAGAAGCTGGAACCCTACCCCTATGGCCAGGCTCTCCCACTTCAGCCCAGAGTCCTGCCCTAGATTCACACCTCCACCCTGGCTGAGACCCCCAGCCCCCCACCCCAGCCCTAGACCCTCACCCAAAACCCAAACCCTGAGCTGGAGGCCTGGATCCCCAATCCACCCCCAGCCCCAGACCACTGTCAGTACTTTCATCCCTACTGCCCAGGCCAGGACCCACACTCCAAAGCCCTGACTCTATGTCTCTGAGGCCTGGACCCCCTTCCCCCAAGGGAGGAGCCTTGGATCCCAAGTCCTCACCAATGTTGGCGTCACCAAGGCCCAGGCTGGGAACCCCACGCCCACTGGAGCCGTGGGGCCTGTGCTGGGCCGGCCCCAGGCCAGGACCCACACTGCCACTGGATCCGAAGCCAGGGAGGCCGGGGAAGGGGCCTGGGTAGGAGGGCAGCAGCGGGAGGCCCAGGGCACACAGTCGCTGGAACTCATCTGCAAGGAAGCGGGGATGGAAGCCAAGCCTTCGGTTGTGCCCCGGGATCCCAACCCGCAGGCCAAGCCCTGGGGGCAGAGGAAGGTGGGAGGTGGCCCCAGGCCACTCACCAGAGCCCCGCGGAGGACACAGCTCAGGGGCCGGGCCAACTGCCCAGCACCTGCCCGTATCACAGCAGCACTGCCTATGGGTATAGTGGCCAGCGAGGTCTCCGGCACAGCGGCCCACGATCAGCGCCGAGAAGCAAGTGCCAGCACGGTGGTCTGCAGGGGGGTGGGGGGTTGGGAGGATCCGTTACAGACTTCAAATCCCAGCTCTACCAGCACCATCTCCAGGACAGACCTCCTTGCCTCTCTGCGCCTCAGTTTCTCCATCCATGGATAGGAGATGCTCAGAGCACCCACCTCACCTCGGTAGAGTGTTGCAGAGTGCACCGTATCTGGCACGTGGCCGATCCTCACTGAGGATCTTATTACCAAGATTTCCAAATTACCCCAGGGAGGGAGACTTGGGCTCATGCTGAGCAAAAGTGTCCCAACATCTAAAGCTGGCATTGTTAGGAAGCTCCCTGTCACTGTGGGTATTCGAGCACACTGAGGAAGACCCCTGGTTCAGGGGGTTGCCCCGGTGAGAAGTCATGCTGGGTGCCCAAGCAGAGATGCTGGGATCTGTATCTGTGTGTCCCCGCCTACCAGCCCTGGGCATTCTGGGGAAACCTAAGAGGCTGTGAATTTGAGGAGGGGCTGGGGGAGCAGACTGGTGGACTGATGGCTGCAACTCTTGGGGAGACTGAGGCGGAGACTCCCCAGGTACGAGAACCACAGACGCTTCCACTGTGCCCTCGAGCCTGATAGCGTTACACGGTGATCATATTTCTCAAGCTCCGACTCCAGAAGAGCATATTTTTAGGTTTGAAAACCCACAAATGTTGGCCAGTGGCCCACAGCGGAAAAACCCCTCCCACCAGCCGGGAGGGCCCTTGCAGCTGTCCCTGAGCTGCCCGAGGCGGAGAAAACAGCAAGCGTTTCCACCTCCCCAGCCATACCCCATGCACCTGGTGGGGGGGGGGGGGGTCCCCAGGTGCATGTGTGGGAGTCGAGGCTCTGCACTCCCAGCACCACCCCTGGCCCACGAACAGGACTGGGCCTGCCCAGGAGAGAAGAGGTCAACAGACTTGTTCAAGGTCACACAGCTGCTGGAGAGCGAGGCGGGATGGAAACCCAAATCCCTGAACCCCAGGGGACCTGACCAAGCAGCTGCTTCTCAAGTAGGGAAGACGAGACAAAATGTAAGAATTTTGACGAAAATGATGCTGCCTTTGCTTATTAAGCGCCTACTGTGATCAGGACCTGCTAAGCAGTCACAACCCCAACTTCCCTGCTCCCCTGTCTTTGTGAATGTGTATTAAGTGTCCTCTACATCCAGCCCTGGGCAAATCTCTTCATAAATTGTTATTTAATCCTCCCCATGTGGTTTAGTACTGCCATTATCTCCATTTCACAGATGAGGCAGCTGAGGCCCAGAGAAGTTAAGTCACTCGCCCAAGGTCACAGAGTATGCAAGCAGCTTAAGTAGCAGTTGGAACCCAGGACTGAATTCCAAGCCCATGTTCAGAGGACACCTGACCTTGGTTCAAATCTAGGCTCTGCTATTTAGTAGTTGGGAAATGCCCCACAGTCCAGGGGACGTGCCCAGAGGTAGCCTCCATGCCAGCCAAGATGGCCCCCAGAGGTAGAGGAATAAATAGGTCTGGCGCTGGCCATGGCACACTGGCAGAACTCCAGACACAATATTCCCTGTCCTGGCTGGTAGAGACCCAGCCTGAGAGGTCCGAGTGGTGCTGGAGACGTGCCAATCCCACCCCACCTCCCCAAACCAAGACGCTGCCCATGCCCCACCACAAGTGTTCCTGGCCGGCCCTGTTGGCCACTGGCAACCTCTGAAGTCTAATGACCAGCTCATCAAGACAGCAGGACAGGGAGTGAGAGCCCAAGGATCCCCCCCATCAGCCAGGAGGGTGAGCCCAGGGGGAGGCACAGCCCAGACGACCCCACCCTGGCTGGGGGTAGGGAGCGGGGTGGTCTGGGGAGTTGGGGTGTGGGTAGCTCTCTCTTCCGGACTTGCGGATTTGGCTTAAGCAAACCTCCCCTCTCTGGGCCTCAGTTTACCTCAAACACAGTGTGGGGGAAGATGGGGTACTTTTAAAAAGTCTTCGGGAGCGGAAAGACGGATACAGAGACAGGGCCAGAGAGGCTAATGGGCAGAAGAGCGTAAAGACGGAGGCCAGATAACCAGATGGGCATCGAGATGGGGGCTAGAGGGGCAGAGGGGGGCATGGAGGTGGGGGCTAGAGGGGCATCGAGATGGGGGCTAGAGGGGCAGAGGGGCATAGAGGTGGGGGCTAGAGGGGCATCGAGATGGGGGCTAGAGGGGCAGAGGGGCATAGAGGTGGGGGCTAGAGGGGCATCGAGATGGGGGCTAGAGGGGCAGAGGGGCATAAAGGCGGGAGCCAGAAAGGGAAGAAAGGCAACCAGTGAGCCAGAAGGGCATAGAGTCCGAGGGGCAGAGGGGCACAGGAGGCCCGTGAAGCCAAGACACCGAGACAGGGGACCAGAGAGCTAAAGGGCATAGAGATGGGGGCTAGAGGGCCTCTCAGACTGGGGTCCAGAGAGCACAAAGGCCAATGGGTAGGGAACCAGAATTAACGAGGGGATGGAAACCGGGGTCCAAAAAAGACAGAAGGACATAGAAATCGAAGAGCTAGAGGAGCCCGAGGGCCAGAGGGTTGCAGAGGTAGATGAGCAGAGGGTCTGTCTCCTACCTGCCCTCTGCCCCTCCAGCCCCCCTGGGCCCTGGCTCACCCAGGCAACGGGTACCGTCCAGGCTGCTGGCATAACCACGGGGACAGGTGCACACGTAGCTCCCGACCGTGTTGGTGCAGTCGCCCCCGGAGCAGAGGCCTGGCACGCTGAGACACTCGTCCACGTCTATGTAGATAGATGTCCGGTTAGGGTCCAGCCCCCCCACCAGCCTTACCCCACCTCCACCTCCTCCTCCTTGCAGGGGAGCCTGAGCCGCCCAGAGCGGAGAGGAGGTCCCAGCTTGAACCTCTCCCCGTCGCCCACCTTCACACTTGGCGCTCTTCTCACTGAGCTGGTGTCCAGCTGGGCAGCGGCACTCAAAGGAACCCACAGAGTTGACACAGCTGCCCCCCTGGCACAGGCCTGGGATAGCCTGGCACTCATCCACATCTGCAAGGGAATGAGAGGCACGTCACAGGGAGAAACCAAGGCTGCTGAGGGCTCCCACTCAGCCCTGGCTCCCAGGACCTCGGTCCTCACACACGGGGCCCCCACTCACCTTGGCAGGCCCCCGTGTGTATATTGGGGATGAAGCCCCGGCGGCAGGGGTGTGGCTGAGCGGAGCAGAGCTCACATGGGAAGCCCCAGGCCCGGCCCACAGTGGCACAGCAGAGCGCCTTGGTGCAGACGAGGCCTGTCAGCTGGTGCTGGCACCCCTCCAGGCCCACTCGACCAAAGCAGGGCCCTGTCCGGTAGTCTGCAGGGCAGATGGATGTGGGCAGCTGGCCTCAGGCTGCCCCCACCCCATAGTCTTCTGCATTTCCATCCCAGCAAGCCCAACTCAGGCCTCTACCTCTCTCGCCTGGGCCACGGCAGTAGCCACCTTCCCAGCCTCCCTATACCAACACACCAGGTTTTTTTCCTGACCACAAGCCTTTACTCATACTGCTCCCCTTCCTTACCTGATGAACTCCTATTCACCCTTCAAAACCCTTTCTCTCCAAAGCATTCTCCAACCAACCTCCAACAGAGGCCAGGACCTCCAAGCCTACAAAGCCCAGGGCATGTCTGGAGACCCCCACCACTCCCCCAGGCTCACCCTCCCTTCAAGCCCGGGCAGGGACCCATGGATGCCCCACTGGAGAGCCTCTCTCATCCTTGAGCACACATCTGGCTCTGCCAAATCTCCCAGACCCAGCATCCGCCCAAATGCTCTGAACCCACAACTCTGCATCCCTGACACCCCCTCCCCACCCAGCTGAAGGTGGTCTCATTGGTCCGCCCACCGCCGTGCACGGGCCCAGATGTGACTTCCTGGCTCCATCCTCCAGATGGCTCCAATCAAGGGGCTGGCACTGGACCAAGGGAAGCCCCTTCCAGAAGGAGACGCCAAAGCCAGCCCCCAAGCCTGTATGAAGGAGGGGAGACCCGCGACAGTCCTGACTTCCTAAAGCAAAACACGGCCCCCAGAATCTCACCTCAGTCATCCGGGACCCTGGAACCCCACTCACTCCTGCCTAGGCGCCCAACCCTGCCTCTCTCTGGGGCCCCCACGCCCCACTCCAGGCCTCTCCTCTCCCACCCTCTCCACTAACCTTCATTTTCCCTCAGCCATCCCGACTGCTCCCAATGTCAGCCTGAATTCCAACTCTGTTTTCTTGCCAAATCCAGTTTCCAAATGCTCACTCTCAAACCCAGGTAACCCCCAGCCCCTCCAGCTTCTGATTCATGGCTATACCCTGTCCAACTCGGCTTCGGCCACAGATGGGCCTCCATCCCCAGCAGCACCCTTCACACTGGGGTGAGTCCCAGGGTTCTGCCCATTTTTGCCTTCCCGGGCTCGTTGGACACACACGGCACTCTGATGGCTCCTACAGCTGAAAAGCTCACCAGCTTGGGCATCCCCAACGCCACCTGCTCTTGTTCACTTTCTCATTCTCAGCCGCCCATGGCCTCCATTTCTCTGGTGGACCCTTAAATCGCCCTCCCTTTTCTTCCCCAAGAACCTCAACCATCCTCTGGGCTTCAGCCCCGTGGATGGGGCAGCCCCAGGCCTGGGTGTCCAGCTGCCTCCTGGGTGACCCACAGGCTCCTCGGCCAACACTGAGCCTCAGGGTCTTCCCCCTCCCTACCCCCGGCTGCACCACCTTCCCTCCAGTTTTCAGAGCAGACCTGGGATTTGTCCCTGCTTCCATCCCTCCCCTTGCCCACCCCACCCCCCAACATCCAACTTCTCCCAAAACATTGTTGTTTCCACTCTGTTTGTCTTGGTAACAGCCTCCCAACAGGTGACCTCCACCCACCTCAGCCCGTGAGATCATTTCAACAGTGAGGATGCAACATGAGGGGGCGTGTCCATCTCATGAACTCCGACTTATCCCTCCTACAGGAAGCCCTCCGTGACTCCCTTCCCTGGAGCACAGTTTCTCTGCCCTTCACAGCAGCAGGGACAGCAGGAAGGAGGTCAGCTGGACCCTCCCAGGGCCTGGCCACGTCTCAGGGGCTGCCAGGAAGCCCTCCTCCCCCCAAACCCCTGCCCCGTGCTCAGCTTGGTACCTTTCTCACACTGAGGCCCCATGAAGCCGTACACACAGGCGCAGCGGTTCGGCCCGATGCAGCGGCCCCCGTTGTGGCAGCCGTGGTCACAGACGGCTGTGGAGGAAGTGGGGATGTGTGTGGCCTGAGGTCCCCCCGCAGCAGAGGGAGCTGGGGCCCGGGCGAGCCGTCCTTCACCCAGAAATCCCCACAATCTGGCCCAGACCAAGAGATAAGATTGTGACAATGAGTGTGTCCCCTCCAATTCTGGTCCCAGAGGAGTGACCCGTGGGCGGTGGGCAGGTGGCGGCAGAGACCTGACCTCTGGGGTCCCAAGCCCAGGTGTGCGTGGTGGGTACTCACGTTGCCCACACACGGTGCCCGTGTAGCCCCTCTGGCACAGGCAGGACTCCCCTCGACAGCTGCCCCCATTCATGCAGCTCACACTGCACCCCGACCCTGCGGGCGGGGAAGAGGGACACACAGGAAGGCCCCGAGATGCACGTAAAAGGCGCCGGGACCAGGTGCGCCCAGCCTGGCTCTGGTCCTTCAGCAAAACCAGCCTGGGCTCCCAGAAGCTTCGGGAAGCCTCTCACCTTCTCTTCCCACCCCTGGGGGGGGGGGTCACTTTCTTTCTTTATTATATTTTAAGCTTATAATTTTTTTTCATTTTTTACTTTTTTTTTTTGACCTCGCCACGCGGCATGCGGGATCTTCCCCGACCAGGGATCGAACCCAGGTCCCCTGTGTTGGGAGCGCAGAGTCTTACCCACTGGACCTCCAGGGAAGTCCTGGGGGGGTCACTTCCTGCTCACCTCGGCTCACCCCGCAGCTGGGGGCCAGCTTCCCATCGGCACAGGCACACAGGTTGGGTCGGGAGCAGAAGCCCTCGCCGCAGGCGTGCCTACAGACCGCTGGAGGGTAGCAGGCTACGGTCAACGCCAGGACCCGAATCCTCCGCCATCCCCACCCCATGGGTGCCCCGGGGGCCGAGGCTCTGCTGGATCCATTGGGAGACAGAGGTGCTCTTTGGGTCAGAAACGCTGAGGAGTAAGGACAGAAGCTGGAGGTGCTGGGGCACTGGCTGTACTGTTGGGGAGGAGGCGAGGGGGCATCTCCTGGGAGCAGAGTCAGATTCTAGACACATTAGAATGGGGTGGGAGTGGGGAAACAGAGAGGCTTGAGAGAGAGACACACACACACAGAGAAAAAGACAGACACAGAGAGACAGAGACTCAGAGAGAGACCAAGACAGAAAGAGACAGAGACTGAGACAGACAGACGGACCAACAAGCAGACAGACAAAGGGAAGTTGTACGACAAAGAAACACGGGCGGGTGCCCTGGGAGCCTGCAGACAGAAGCAAGGGGCATTCCTGTGGCTTAGCCAGACGTCCCAGGCCAAGTCCACTTTTAAACAAGGCTGGACTTGCTGGCAGTAAGTAAGAGAACTGCCCCAGTGTCCCCTGCCTGCGCCCCCCACCTCCGGAAGGGAGCGACACTCACGCACAACACACTGGTTCCCACCGGGCAGCGTCCTCCAGCCGGGGCAGCAGTAGGCATGAAATCGGGAGCCACACACATTCGGCCTTCAGGAGAGCAGGCATGGCTGGTGAGCCCCTGCCCAGCTGGACATCCCCTGGGCCTCATCCCCCCCACCTAGCAGGACAGCCCAGCCCAGCCCACACCCCAGGGGCTTCTCAGCATCCCGGGTACCACACACCCCTGCAAGAAGCCTGGGCTGCCACGCCTGCGCACACGTCCGAGACCTGCAGGCTCCACGGCCCCATCCCAACGGCCTTGGACACCCGCCACGCACGACAGGGCTGTCCAGGCCAGCAGGAGCCGAGCCAAGGGGTCCCGGGCCATGGTGTGGGTGCCGGCCCTTCTCCTTGTCAAGCACAGACCCTCCAGAACCATGACGTGTCCCTTGGAGGCTGCGGAGAGGAAGCAGAGTCAACCTCAGCAAGAAGCCCTTGGCCACGGGGCACCCAGGAGAACCAGAAGCAGTGGGACGGCTGCCGGGATGGAGAAACTGGGGGCTTGTGGGAGCCCAGGGAGGCATCCAACCCCGACCCGCAAGCAGGTGAACAGTCAGGGGAGGCTTCTCGGAGGAGGTGTGATGTCTCAGAGATGGAGTCATCCAAGAGAAGGGTGTCGGGGCAGACACAGCACACTGAGAGCAGAGTCAAGAAGATCGTGGACCGTTGAGTGGAGGGGAGGGGGTGGCAGGCAGCCAAGGTGTTTCAGGAGTGCATACCTGTGTAATGGAGCTTCTACTTGTACGTCAAGGGCAATGGAGAGCCCTTGAAGGGCTCTAAGTGGGAGGAACAAGGGCAGAAATGGGTGTTTGATGGAGTGTGGAAGGACTTGCAGGGGCCCCAGAGGAAGCACGCAGTTGAAGAGGCTGGGGCAGGCATCCAGATGAGAGGAAGGGATTCCAGGAGCAGGGGGCACAGGCTGGAACTTCCCAAAGGACAGAACACCCCTCTGCCCAGCAGGGAAGGGACAGCTTTTGTGCCCACTTCACAGAGGAGCAAACAAAGGCCATCACACATTTAGCGAGGGGCTGAGTGGGAGCTGAAGCCCAGGCAGAGGGGAGGGAGGGAAAGAAGATCAAGGGTACCTTACCCTCCAGGAGAGGAGGTGGCTGGCTCTCTCCAGGACCTGGAAGGATGGGAGGGAGGCGATGGGGACACGTCCAATCCTGGCAGAGGAGATAACCAGGCAAAGGTTAGGAGGATGGAAGATGAACCCTCAGGGAACAAAAGGCAGACCAAGTGGCCTTCATGGGGGGCCCCTTTCAAGTCCCACTTTCCGCACCAGGGAGAAGAATTGGGCCTGGGTGCAGAACAGACGGGGAGTCTGCTGTGTGCCCTTGGGCCAGTGGTTGCCCCTCTCTGGGCCTTGGGGTAACATGAGAGTCTGACCTGGTGGTCCCAAGGTCCTTGGAGAAAGAAAAGACCTTTGTCACCTTTGACGGGGAAGAGAGAAAGAATCGGCCCGGCTGGTGAGGGGCACCCCTTTCTTGCTCCCAGGCTGTCCCGGCTGGTTTGCACTCCGAGGACGCCTTCTCTAGGCAGACTCAGGGCCCACGGGGCCTCCATCTCCGGCCTGGCTTGATCCAACTCCTCCCTCACCCCCCACTTTGCCTCTGAGAACCGCGCCCGGGAGTTTGTGGAATGAATGAGCGGGGGGACGGCGCGCACTGCACGGGGTAACCGGGGGAGGGCGGGGGGCGGGAAGCGAGGAATCCCGGGCACCGCCGACGAGGAGGGGGCACGCGTCCTCAGAGTCCGCCAGCCGCGTTCTCCACCGGGCAGGGCCGGGTACGCAGGCCCGGGAGCCGCGACCACGCTCGGCTCCGCCCTCACCTGCGGGTCAGAGCCCGGCTGTGCCCGCCGCCCGCGCCCGCACCCGCACCCGGGCCGAGCCCCTCCCGCCCGCGCCAGGTCCCCGCGCCCCACGCCGGCGCCGAGCGGAGCGCGGGGAGGGGAAGGGGCTGGGTCCGGGGCTGCCGGCTGCAAACAAAGGAATCCCCTCCCCCTCCGTCGCCCCGGCCCCCTCCTCTCGCCCCTGCCTGCCCCTCACCCGCTGCTCTCCGGTTCCTCCGCCCGCCGATGGTCCCGCGCTTCCCCTACCTGCCAGCCGGCGCGTGTGGAGGCAGGCGCGGCGAGCGGACGCGCGGGGCTCGGCGTTGGAGGGCCGGTTCGGCGCGGCGCCGGGGGCCCGGGGCGGGAACGCGAAACCGAGAGGCCGACCCCGCCGAGTTCCCAGCCCAGAGCTGCCACACGGGGGGAGTCGGGGGCGGGAGGAGTTGGGGGAGGGCGCGTTTGCACCTCTGAAGCTCCCGGGGCGGGGGCCGGGGGCTCCGATGCCGGGCGGAGGGAGGGGCTGGAGCTGGGGGAGGGCCTGGGGCTCCGGGAGAAACTCCGAGGGGCTGAAGAAATGGGATGGGGGGTATAGAGCCGTAGGCGTGGGCTGAGACGCGGCGTGGGGAGGCTGGGGGGACCACGTTTTCGGATAGAAATTGAGTGGCGGTGCCCTCAGATGGGGCTGCGATTTGGGGTGGCCTGGAAGAGAACCAGGCTTGAATGGTCCCGGGACTCACCTGGAGGCCCACTCCTACGTCCTCCCGAGCCGCCGCCTCCTCGCTCGGGCAAGGAGAATTCCAAGTGTGACTTGGGAAACTTACCTGGCGCCTGGGGCCTGGATTCTTAACTAGACTGAGATCCGGAAGCCCCTAAAAATGTAGGCAAAACGTTGGCCAAAGATGCATTTTCTAGAGAGGAGGTCCACATTTTTCATCGGATTCTCAAAATGAAGAGTTTAAGAATCCAGAAGTTCTAGACTTTCTGAGCCTCAGTTTCTCCACCTGTCACAGGGGCTGAATTTCAGAATTTCTGCTCCCTAGCTGGAGCTTATATCCAAACAAAACTTTCTAGCTTTCCCCACTACTTTCCCACCTCTGAGAACAGACACCACCAGACCAGTGAGCCTGAATCTGCAGATTAGTCAGAAGCTGTTTGTTGAACCTGAGGCTGTTATTCCACTCAGCAAACTCCTATGCATCTGGCAAAGCCCAGTTCAAAAATCCATTCCCCACACTGAAATTGTTAGTTTACCCTATTGAATTCCCAAAGCTGATTGTGCTGATCATGCCTCCATCAAAGTACTTCTGGAATGTAATAAATAAATAGCAAATAACAATTTGAGGTAATATTTAGCAGGTGCTTATGTTCCAGACTTGGTGTGAAGAGTTTCATACACATTATCTCATTTAATCACCAAAAAAACTCTACGAGAGAGATAACTTTTATAATCTCCCAATATGGGTCCCAAGAGACAGACCTGGACTCTATGACACTCCTGGGCCAGAGAGAAGGACCCCAGGAGGGAGGAAAGAAAGGAGCGTTCTATTTTTTTTTTTTTTTTACTCATTTATTTTTGGCGGCGTTGGGTCTTCGTTGCTGCGGGCGGGCTTTCTCTAGCTGCGGCAAGCAGAGGCTACTCTTTGTTGCGGTGCATGGGCTTCTCATTGTGGTGACTTCTCTTGTTGTGGAGCATGGGCTCTAGGCACGCGGGCTTCAGTAGCTGTGGCACGCGGGCTCAGTAGTTGTGGCTCGCGGGCTCTAGAGCGCAGGCTCAGTAGCTGTGGCGCACGGGCTTAGTTGCTCTGCAGCGTGTGGGATCTTCCCGGACCAGGGCTCAAACCCGTTTCCCCTGCCTTGGCAGGCCGATTCTTAACCACTACACCATCAGGGAAGCCCAGAAAGGAGCATTCTGCCTGGGAATGGGAGCCTTGAAGGCTCAGTGGAAAAGAGCAAATATGAAAAGTTGGGGGAAAGACAGGCTAATGCCTAGAGACAGGAGAGTATGGAACATGCGCAAATTGAGCAAAACTGGAGTTTTTGGGGAGGGGAGAAAAGGGAAGGAGGGCAAGAGGGAAGCTGGAGGGGTAAGCAGAGGCCAGGAGCCCTCAGTAGTGTCCCCCCACCTCTGAGGGGAGCCATGGTGGGCTTCCAGGAAGAGGAGTCACTCTGAAGGCTGCTCTGTGGGGTCTAGAACTGGGTCTGGGGAGCAGTGAGGGCTCCAGGGCTGGGCTAGGGGGGCATGAGGCAGAGCGAAACTTTGGGGACAAGATTCAGGGCATCCTGGCTGAGGGAGAGGGGTTTCCGGGGCCAGTGAGGACGGTCAGGAGGGGAGGTGAGGTGTGGGGAGAGTGAGCTAGGAAAGGAACCCGAGGATCAAGTTGACAGAGGTGTGGAATTCCAGCGTGGGAAGGCCCGGGGGCTGTCGTGGATGAGCCAGCTTTCGGGGACGCCTGTGTCACCGCTTCTTAGGCTCCTTTGCCAAGGTCCACCCTGGTCTGCTCTTCAGCCGCCAAGTGTGCCTTACACGGGCACTGGGATAGGTTCCGGCTGCCCCAGAAGCAGCTCAGCATACGTGTGGAATGTGGGGAGGTACAGTCCCACGCCAGGGACACGGCATGACCAATACTTCGATGGCTAAACCCAGAGGTAGGCTGGTAGATCAGGCAGTGATTCCTTCTAGAATTCTCCCTACCCGCTCTCCGGAAGCCAGGGTAGAAGGAATCCATCAAGTGTGGCGAGACAGAGGCGGTGTGGAGCTGTTGGAAGTCTCAGTGACACGTGGAAGTTCTTAATGACAGCAGGGATTGAGTGTTTTTTGCCACTGCACCCTCCTCACTACTGTCACACCACCTTGCCTTCCACTGCCTGAGTCTGCTACACTGGTGTCCATTACCGATATGACTCTGTTACATCACACTGTCATGAAGAGACATTTAGGCTCTCACTCCCCCTCCAGGATCCTCGTGCACCCCAACACTGTCATAAGGGTAGAGCATTCACACAGTCTCCCTGTCAATATTGCATGACCACCAAATTCCTATTACAGGGTCACCTGTCAGTGTCACCCACTGCTGTCGCCCTCTCACTGTCACCCATCCATGGGACACCTTGCTGTTTTCTGGTTTGCTCCACTGCCTGGGACATTCATGATGTCTCCTGTCACTGTTATACCCTTACCTTATTGCTGTGACATTGTCACCCATTAACAGTTGTACTGTCACCCAGGGTGTCAGGATTCTTAAACTGCAAGCAGCAGAAATCGGTCACGGCAGAAAGAACCCTTGGTCAGGTGCAGAATCCCTGGGAGGCTGGAGACCCAAGCCTGGGGGTTCTGCAGCCAGCAGAGTCACCACCAAATCGCCCACAGATCGGGTCCCACCAAGACACCATCCGTCCCCTCTCTGCTCCCCGGGCTCAAATGGTGCTTAATGATCCTGGACACTGGAAACCAGTGCCACCCTCAGCAAAACGGAGTCCAGGGGGCCCGGCTTCTGACGCCAGCGTCCATCAAAGTTTGGGGCAGAGTTACCTGGCTGGAGGACTGTGGGGGGCGTATGTCCCCATCTTGCTTCAAGGGAACTGGGAGAATGGTGTCTTGTTTTGTCATGGGATCCGCCTCATGAAGGGGGCACTTTCCAGATCCAGAGAAAGATCATCTGAGTCACCTGATGGCCAAGGAGATGGCAAAGGTCCTATATGTTGTGTTGTCCCCATCTTGTCATCAGTCACTCTTCCTGCCCCACCATCTCCCTACTGTCACCCATTACCATGACAGTGTCTTAATATTGTCATCTCTCACTGCAGCGCTCTCCTTACTGTCCCTTGTCACCGTCATATGGCTGCCCTACCAACATTACACCAATCCCTAGGGTATTTTCTTATTACCATGTCACCTGTTGCTGTCCTGCTGTCTCCTCCTTGTCACCTGTTGCTGTCACACTGTCTCCATCACCCCCTGTTCTTGTTCATCGTCACTTGTCCCTGTCACATTGCCACACCATTCATGCTACCCTGAGGACCTCCACACTGTTGTCATCCTGTAGGGTCAGTATGGGACGTCTAAGTCATTCCAGCTCTATTGTTTCTCCCCACATCCCCCCACTCCAACTTTCTGTGCTGTCCTGGAGTTGCCTCTTGCAGACAGAACTCAACTGTGTGCGTCCAGGAGCAGAAGATTCCGAAATGCCCCATTAACGTGGGCCTGAGGGAAGGGCAGAGCCAGGGCTGGCAGAGCGTGTCCAGGGGCACAGGGCCAGGGCTGGGGACAGAGACACGGTGGGGGGGGGGATGGGAGTGCAGTGTGTGCTGTGTGGGGTGCACTGATCCTGCCCAGGCCTGGTGGTCTGGGGACAGAGTTCTCTTTGTCTGAGCACGGGAAGCAGCTGGGCTCAGGGAGGATGGAGCACATTGGCCGGGGATTTTGGCCGGATGCCTGGGAATGAGGCTGGGGAGGTGGCCGGTCCTGGAGTTCCCGGGAAGGTCAGGAGCAGGCTGGGAGGGGCAGAGACAGCAGCTGGACGCCGAGGGCTTCCCCATCTGGTTCTCCAGGAATGACAGCTCCCCCCCAACCATTCTCACAATAGACCCCCAAGGCAGACTCTGCTATCCCCATTACACGGATGGGAAAACGGAGGCACAGAGCCCCAAGGCACTCATCCTGTCCCCAGAGCCAGTAAAGATCACAGGCAGAACTGAATCCAGGTCACAAAGCCCCAAACCTCAATCTCCTGGGCAGAGGGAGACAGCAGAATCCTGTGTCTCTTTGATACAGAAACATATATATTCTTTTCTCTTTAACAATGAACACAAATGTTAACCCCCATATGCATTGTTCCATCCTTCCTTTTTTTCTTTGTGTAAACATTTATTTTACTTGTCAACCAAATATGTGCCTCTTAATGATTATCATTTTTATTGTTTTTTAAATTATATATGTATGTATATATATTTTAATTTTTTTAAATCTTTTTTGATGTGGACCATTTTAAAAGCCTTTATTGAATATGTTACAGTATTGCTTCAGTTTTATGTTTTTTGGTGTTTTGGCCATGAGGCATGTGGGATCTTAGCTCCCCGACCAGGAATCAAACCCGCACCCCCTGTACTGGAAGGTGAAGTCTCAACCACTGGACCGCCAAGGAAGTCCCTATCTATTTATTTATTTATTTTAGGGACCTGGATAAAATTTATTTTTTATTTTTTTAACTTACCTTGAATTTCTTTTTTTTAATTTAAGTATAGTTGATTTACATGATAGTTTTAGTTTCAGGTGTATAGCACAGTGGTTCAGTTATACATATATATATTCTTTTTAAAAAAATTTTTGTTGAAATATCGTTGATTTACAATTTCAGGTGTACACTAAAGTGATTCATATATATATATATACATATACATATTCTTTTTTTTACATTCTCTTCCATTATAGGTTATTACAAGATATTAAGTATAGTTCCCTGTGGTATACAGTAGGTCCTTGTTGGTTATCTATTTTATATATAGTAGTGTGTATATTTTAATCCCACATTCCTAATTTATCCCTCCCCCCCTTCCCTTTTGGTAATCATAAATCTGTTTTCTATGTCTGTGAGTCTATTTCTGTTTTGTAAGTTCATTTGTATCATTTTTTAGATTCCACATATAAGCGATATCATGATATTTGTCTTTGGCTTACTTCACTTAGTATGATAATCTCTAGGTCCATCCATGTTGCTGCAAATGGCATTATTTCACTCTTTTTCATGGCTGAGTAGTATTCCATTGTATATATGTACCACATCTTCTTTATCCATTCATCTGTTGATGGACATTTAGGTTGCTTCTATGTCTTGGCTATTTTAAATAGTGTTGCAATGAATATTGGGGTGCATGTATCTTTCCTATTGTTTTTTAAATTAAGATACAAATTTACATAACATCAAATTAACCAAAGTCCACAATTAGTGTTGTGCAACCATCACCTCTATCTAGTTCCAAGATATTTTCATCACCCCAAAATGAAATCAAGTACCCATTATCCCCTCACCCCAGCCCCTGGCAACCAATAATCTACTTTCTGTCTCTATGGCTCTGCCTATTCTGGACTTTTCATATCAATGGAAGCACACAATATGTAACCTTTCAATCTAGCTTTTTTTACTATTAATAATGATTTCGAGGTTCATCCACGCTGTGGCATGTATAGGAATTTCCTTCCTTTTTATGGCTGAATAATATTCCATTGTATAGATGGACCATAGTTTGTGTATCCATTCACCAGCTGACACACATTTGTGTTGTTTCCACCTTTTGGCTCTTGTGAATAATCTGCTATGAATGTACTTGCTCTTTTCACTTATTAAGACATCTCGGTACTGCTTCTGTGTCAGTTCCGAGATAACTCGCTCCTTCTTTTTTATGTCTACAGAGGACTCTTTGGTGGGCTGAACTGCGATTTATTTACCTAGTCGCCTGCTGGTGGACTTACAGGGGCTAGACCTTTGGTCATTTCAGACAGTGCTTCAGGATATAGCCTGGTACAGGGGTCATCCTACACTAGACATCATGCAGGGTTTCTAGAAATCTTTTTGTTATGGACAATGTCAAGCATATACAAAAGTAGAGTGAATATATAGACAGTGTGATGAGCCTCCATGGCACCATCATTCAGCTTCAATACTTATCAATATATGGTCACCCTTGTCCCCTCCCACCCAACCAGCCTGTCTAATGAAGGAACAAGGGACAGAGTGGAGAAGCATGGGTAATGACAACCCTCGACAGGATCAGCCACTGGAGAGCAGGAGCCTGAGATGCACAGGGGACCACTTGTCCCCCGTGATCCCTCTGAAGCCAGAGTGATGGGGAGGATGGAAGCAGCACATCCACAAGAGCATGCAGGAAGCTCTGGGGGAGCGCTAAGAATCCTCTGGGGGTGGCAGATGTGACTTAGCCATCATGTGGTCGAGTGGTCACTCAGCCCAGGGCAAGGAAGGATGGCCATTGCTGACAACAAAAGTGCTGGCCTGGAGGAGAGATGGAAGAAGTGCTGGTCAAAAAAACACTTGGAGATGGCCAACAGGCACATGAAAAGATGTTCAACATCACTAAATATTAGAGAAATGCAAATCAAAACTACAATGAGGTAGCACCTCACACCGGTCAGAATGACCATCATTAAAAAATCTACAGGGAATTCCCTGGCGGTCCAGTGGTTAGGACTCCGTGCTTCCACTGCAGGGGGCCCAAGTTTGATCCCTGGTCAGGGAACTAAGAACTAAGAACCTGCAAGCATGTTCGCATGGCACAGCCAAAAATAAAAATAGTCTACAAATAACAAACGCTAGAGAGGATGTGGAGAAAAGGGAGCCCTCCTACACTGTTGGTGGGAATGTAAGTTGATGCAGCCACTATGGAAAACAGTATGGAGGTTCCTCAAAAAGCTAAAAATAGAGTTGCCATATGATCCAGCAATCCCACTCCTGGGTGTATATCCAGACAAAACTGTAGTTCAAAAAGATGCATGCACCCCTATGTTCACAGCAGCACTATTCACAATAGCCAAGACATGGAAACAACCTAAGTGTCCATCAACAGATGAATGGATAAAGAAGATGTGGTATGTATATGGAATACTACTCAGCCACAAAAAAGAATGAAATAATCTTATTTGCAGCAATGAAATAATCCCATTTGGATGAACCTAGAGATTATCATACTAAGCGAAGTAAGTCAGAAAGAGAAAGACAAATACCATATGATATCACTTACATGTGGAATCTAAAATGTGACACAAATGAACTTATCCACAAAACAGAAACAGACTCATAGACATAGAGAACAGACCTGTGGTTTCCAAGGTGGTGGGGGGAGGGATGGAGTGGGAACTTGGGGTTAGCAGAAGCAAACTATTATATATAGAATGGATAAACAACAAGGTCCCACTTATAGCACAGGGAACTATATTCAATTTCCTGTGATAAACCATAATGGAAAAGAATATTTTTTTAAAAAGAATGTTTATATATGTATAACTGAATCACTTTGATATATTGCAGAAATTAACACAACATTTTAAATCAACTATACTTCAATTAAAAAATAAATTTAACAAAAAGGCACTTGGACGTCCAAGGCAGGAGCTCCCAAATGGGAGGGCTTCTTCCTGACACTCTAGAGAAATTGGAAGTGACAGAGGGGACAGAGCCACATAACCACAATGGGCAAACATTTCCTGAGCTGAAGACAGGCTTGTGTCTCTGAAGGAAAGGGCTCCTGATTCTCAGACTCCCCCCATTACGCACCCCCGAGAAGAGACACATGCCTGCCACACCTGGAATGTCATGAATTGGAAAACCAAGAGGGAATCCAAGGAGAGCGTTCTCATCTAGCACCACCAGAAGCCAGAAGACAACAGAAAACCACTCTGTACTTTTGAGAGGCTTTTTAACTGTGATGCCAGTGAGATGCTGCCTCGTATCCACTAGGATGACTATTATAAAAAATAAATTAAGTTAAATTAAAAACAGACAATAACTAGTGTTGGTGAGGATGAGGAGAAATTGGAACCCTTGTGCATTGCTGGTGGGAATGCAAAATGGTGCAACTGCTGTGGAGAACAGCATGGTGTTTCCATGAAAAGTTAAATCAAGAACTACCATATGATCCTGTAATTCCACTTCTGGGGATCTACCCAAAAGAAGTGAAATCAGGGTCTGGAAAAGATATTTGCACACTTATGTTCATAGCAGCATGATTCACACTAGCCAAAAGGTGGAAACAACCCAAGTGTCTATCAAAGGATGAATGGATACACAAAATGTGGTTGATGCATACAATGGAATAGTATTCAGCCTTATTTTTATTCAAGAACAGAGAAATATTTATGTGATTATTACACAACTACCCTCTAGAAAGATTTTATATTAGTTTCCTAGGACCGCCATAACAAAGTACCATAAACTTTGTGACTTAGAGCAATAGAAATTTATTGTCTCCCAGTTCTGGAGGCCAGAAGTGTGAAATCAAGGTATCAATAGAGTTGGTTCCTTCTGAGGGATGAGAGAGAAGGATCTGTTCCAGGTCTCTCTCTAGCTTTTGGTAGCCTCCGGCTTCCCTTGACTTGTAGATGGCTGTCTTCTTCCCGTGTATCTCCATATTACCTTCCCTCTGTGTGTGTCTGTCTCCGTATTAAGCATGTCTCTTTGTTATCTGTATTTTTCATGCTTTGATACCCGAGGCCTTGCTGACTCAGGGACCTCCCCTCCCAGGACTAATTCCTAGGCTCACCTGCCAGTGTGCCTTTCAAATGCAAACCAACCAATCCAGAGCCCACAACCTCAACCACCTCCTTTATCAAGTTCTCCTCCACCATAATCACCCCAGGGCCAGGTGCCAGACAGCTAGAGCCAGTCCCTATGCCCAGAGCTTGCTGAAATTATTCAAATTGGCCAATCTCAAGTGTACTTACCCTGCATTGCCTGGCCTTTCCCCAGGAAACCACAATAAAAGCCTTTTTCCCATCTTTCCCCCTTGCTCCATAGGTCTCCTGACCAACCCTGGTGCTTCTCCATGTGGCCTTGCATGGCGTACTGTGCCCCGTCCTTTTAGGAACTGTGAGTAACAATGTACCTTTTCAATGGCAGTTGTCTCCTGATACGTTGGCTTTGTCATACCTGCAGATTAAGACCTGCACTTTAAAACAGTCTCTGCATCCTAATTTGTCTCTTCTTATAAAGACACCAGTCATGTTGGTTTAAGGCGTACTCTAATGACCTCATTTTAACTTGATTGCCTCTGTAAAGACGCTATTTCCAAACAAAGTCACATTCTTTGTTAGGGTTAGGACTTCCTTTGGGGGTTAGGACTTCAATATGTCTCTTTTGGAGGAGGGGATGCAATTCAAACCATAGTTGGTTCTATCAGTTAACACTCACCCGAGCCCCTGAGAGAAACTGTTTGCCTGTTGACTGACACCAGGTGTGACACAAGAGTGTTTTCTTTTTTTTTTTAAATTAATTAATTAATTTATTTTCGGCTGTGTTGGGTCTTCGTTTCTGTGCGAGGGCTTTCTCTAGTTGCGGCAAGCGGGGGCCACTCTTCATCGCGGTGCGCTGGCCTTTCACTGTCGCGGCCTCTCTTGTTGCAGAGCACAGGCTCCAGACGCGCAGGCTCAGTAACTGTGGCTCACGGGCCTAGTTGCTCCATGGCATGTGGGATCTTCCCAGACCAGGGCTCGAACCCGTGTCCCCTGCATTGGCAGGCAGATTCTCAACCACTGCGCCACCAGGGAAGCCCAAGAGTGTTTTCAATCCCTCTGCATCCAGTGTGTCCTGAACCCTCTAGATTCCAATCTGGGGCCGCACACCAGCAGAGCCCACGTGGGCTTGCAGAGTTGAGGTCACCAAAGTGTATAAGCAGCTTGTGCCTGCTGAGGACCTGTTTCATTTCATCTGGAGGAGGCTGAGAAGGTGACCCCCTTCTCAGGGGACCCTAGGACCACACTCTCGGGGACCTCACCTGAGGACAGAGTCAGACACAAGGCATGGGCTCAGGGAAGTCCAGTGGGGGAGGTGGGTCAACCATTCCAGGTCAAAGTGTGGAGGCCACATTTGAAGAGATATTTGCACACCCATGTTGAAAACAGCATGATTCACAACAGCTAAGATGTAGAAGCAACGCCAGTGTCCATTGACAGATGAATGGATAAACTAAATGTGGTATCCATATGATGGAATATTTTTAAAATTTTTTAATTGAAGTATAGTTGATTTACAAGGTTGTGTTAGTTTCAGGTGTACAGCAAAGTGATTCATATATATATCTATATATGTATGTATATACATATATAGATATAGTCTTTTTCAGATTCTTTTCCCTTATAGGTTATTACAAAATATTGAGTATAGTTCTCTGTGCTATACAGTAGGTCCTTACATATAGTAGTGTGTATATGCTAATCCCAAACTCCTTCCTCCCCTTTCCCCTTTGGTAACCATAAGTCTGTTTTCTAAGTCTGTGAGTCTATTTCTGGTTTGTAAATAAGTTCATCTGTATATTATTTTTTTTTTAGATTCTGCATATAAACGATATCATATGATATTTGTCTTTCTCTGTCTGACTTACTTCACTTAGTATGATAATCTCTAGGTCCATCCATGTTGCTGCTGATGGCTTTATTTCATACTTTTTGATGGCTGAGTAGTATTTCA
This sequence comes from Balaenoptera ricei, assembly GCF_028023285.1. Taxonomy (NCBI): domain Eukaryota; kingdom Metazoa; phylum Chordata; class Mammalia; order Artiodactyla; family Balaenopteridae; genus Balaenoptera; species Balaenoptera ricei. The sequence continues at coordinate 176,512,428 of NC_082641.1, read as the reverse complement.
TTGTACATACATATGTGCCACATCTTCTTTATCCAATCATCTGTCAATGGACATTTAGGTTACTTCCATGTCTTGGCTATTGTAAATAGTGCTGCAATGAACGTTGAGGTGCATGTATCTTTTTGAATTAGAGTTTTCCCCCGATATATGCCCAGGAATGGGATTGCTGGATCATATGGTAGCTCTATTTTTAGGTTTGTTTTGTTTTGTTTTGTTTTTTGGCAGCACCACAGGGCATGCAGGATCTTAGTTGCCCAACCATGGGTGGAACCTGCACCCCCTGCGGTGGAAGCATGGAGTCTTAACCACTGGACCACCAGGGAAGTCCCTATTTTTAGTTTTTTAAGGAACCTCCACACTGTTCTCCATAGTGGCTGTACCAATTTACATTCCCACCCACAGTGTAGGAGGGTTCCTTTTTCTCCCACCCACTCCAGCTCCATATGATGGAATATTATTCAGCCTTAAAAAGGAAAGGAGGGCTTCCCTGGTGGCACAGTGGTTAAGAATCCTCCAGCCAGTGCAGGGGACACAGGTTCAAGCCCTGCTCCGGGAAGATCCCACATGCCGCGGAGCAGCTAAGCCCGTGCGCCACAACTACTGAGCCTGCGTGCCTAGAGCCTGTGCTCCACAACAGAGAAGCCACTGCATTGAGAAGCCCGCGCACCGCAACGAAGAGTAGCCCCCGCTTGCCACAACTAGAGAAAGCCCACGTGCAGCAACAAAGACCCAATGCAAGCAAAAATAAATAAATAAAATAAATAATTTTTTTTAAAAAAAGGGAGGGAATTCTGACACCTGCTGCACCATGATGAACCACGAGGACATGATGCGCAGTGAAATAAGCCAGACACAGAAGGACAAATACTGTATGGTCCCACTCGCAGGAGGTCCCTAGAGGAGTCAAATCCGTAGAGACAGGAAGTAGATGGTGGGGGCCAGGGGCTGGGAGAGGGGCTGGGGAGTCAGTGTTTCATGGGGACAGAGTTTCAGTTTGGGAAGATGAGAAAGTTCTGGAAATGGATGGTGAGGATGGTTGCCCAACAATGTGAATGTACTTAATAGCCCTAAACTGCACACTTAAAAAATCATTCCACAGGGCTTCCCTGGTGGCGCAGTGGTTGAGAATCTGCCTGCTAATTCAGGGAACACGGGTTCGAGCCCTGGTCTGGGAAGATCCCACGTGCCGCAGAGCAGCTGGGCCCGTGAGCCACAATTACTGAGCCTGCGCGTCTGGAGCCTGTGCCCCGCAACGGGAGGGGCCGCGATAGTGAAAAGCCCGCGCACCGCGATGAAGAGTGGCCCCCGCTTGCCGCAACTAGAGAAAGCCCTCGCACGAACCGAAGACCCAACACAGCCAAAAATAATAAATAAATAAATAAATAAAGTAGCTATTAAAAATAAGTAAATAAAACTGGAAAGAAAAATAGACATTTAAAAAAAAAAATCATTCCACAATGTATATGTATATCAAATCATCACACAGTCCACTTATAATCAATACAATTATATTTGTCAATTATTCCTCAATAAAGTGGGAACATTTTTTAAAATAATTTAAATAATGATTAGGATGGTAAAATATTTTAAATTTATTTTATTGAAGTATAGTTGATTTACAATGTTGTATTAATTTATGCTGTACAACAAAGTGACCCAGTTATGCATATATATTCTTTTTCATATTCTTTTCCATTGTGGTTTATCACAGGATATTGAATAGAGTTCCCTGTGCTGTACAGTAGGACCTTGTTGTTTATTGTTCTATATATGATAGTTTGCATCTGCTAATAGGATGGTAACTTTTATGTTATGTGTATTTTACACAATTTTTGAAAAAACTATGGAGGCCACAGTCTCACTGCTGAGCTCATCCAAGCCTGGCCTTTTGGCAGAATTCCTTCTCTACCTTCGCCCTCTGTCTGTGAAGGGATGAGGCTGGGTGAGTCTGATTCCTCTGCCATCATTGTTCCCCAGGGCAGCTCCAGAAACATGATATCATGTTAGTTTCATTGAGAGCTCAGAGTTTTTCTTGGTTTTTGTTTTCTCTCTTGATGGAGAGAAGTCTGGATGTTTAAGCAGCTGTAGGATGAACAATTGCTGGCGGCCATTTCATTTCACAAGTCATGCATTTCCTGTACCTCTGACGGTTCTGTCACATTTCTAAAGTCACAATCCTCTCTCTGTCACTAGGGAGGGCAGACCTGGCCACTGGTTTCTGGGAGACCATTAGGGCAGCGGCGCTGGTTGTGTCCGAAACACGGGGCTTTGAACTTGAGACAATGGTCATGCGGCATCTGTCAGATGCCTTCTGCCCTCTGATCGGCTGGAAACTTCCTCCCAGGTTGGAGGGTGTATGAGCTTCCTATGGCCGCTGTAACAAATTACCACAAACTTGGTGGTTTAAAAAGCGCCAATTTTTGGACCTCCCTGGTGGCGCAGTGGTTAAGAATCTGCCTGCCAATGCAGAGGACTCGGGTTCGAGCCCTAGGCTGAGAGGATCCCACATGCCCCGGAGCAACTAAGCCCGTGCGCCACAACTACTGAGCCCGTGTGCCACAACTACTGAAGCCCACATGCCTAGAAACCGTGCTCGGCAAAAACAGAAGCCACACAGTGAGAAACCTGTACACTGCAACGAACAGTAGCCCCCGCTCACTGCAACTAGAGAAAGCCCGCTCAGCGACAAAGACCCATGCAGCCAAAAATAAATAAATTAATTAATTTTTTTTTTTAATGCCAATTTTCTATCTTACAGTTCTGGAGGTCAGAATCTGAAATGGCTTTCACTGGGCTAACATCAAGGCGCCCTCAGGGCTGCAGTCCTTCCAGAGGCTCTGGGGAGAGTCTGTTTCCTGGCCTTTTCCAGCTCCTGGGAGCCACCTGCATTCCTTGGACCGTGGCCCCTTCCTCCATCTTCAAAGGCAACAGTGTAGCATCCTCTTATCCCTCTCTGACCCTCCTGCCTCCCTCTTTTAAGGACCCCTGTGATTCCACTGGGCGCACCCATGTAACGCAGGAGCATCTCCCCATCTGCATATCCATAACTTAACCCCGTCTGCAAATATGCTTCCATGTTGGGTACCATCTTTCACAGGTCCTGGGGATTAGGATGTGGACATCTTTGGGATGCTCTATGTAGCCTGTCACAGAGAGTCTTCCTGATGGAGAAGAAACCTCCTCAGCTCCAGAGGAATAAACAAGATATGGAGTCTGAGCTCTCAACCTCCAGATCTTGTTTTCTTCATCTTCCAAATAGGAAAGAAAAATCTCTCTTTCGGTGATTTTCTGGGGAAAATCAAGTGGGATCAAGCTGATAGAAATGTGCAGTGGCCACGTGGTGGCCCAAGACCCAGGCGCCCAGTGACCTAGGCCTGAGGGCATCCTCCATGTCTGTAACAACCATTTATTGATCACCTACTGCATACCAGGCACGGGAGACAGGAAGGAAGCAGAAACAGCTTCAGGCCCTGCCATCCTGCAGTTTATCAGAGTCTGGAGAATGTTCACTCCACCATTTATTGAGTGCCTGCTGTATACCAGGCATTGTTCTAGGTGCTGGGGGGACACAGTAGCAAACAAAGCAAAGATCCCTGGAACTCACAATCTAGTGGTAGTAAGTGCCATGGAAGGGAGGTACTGGTGCCCCAGGACCTGACTTTGGCCAAGGATCAGGGGAGGCTTCTCCAAGGTGGTAACACTTGCTCTGAGATTGGCCAGATAAGGAGGAGTTAAAAGTCAGGGAGGGCTTCCCTGGTGGCACAGTGGTTAAGAATCCGCCTGCCAATGCAGGGGACATGGGTTCGAGCCCTGCTCCGGGAAGATCCCACATGCCACGGAGTAACTAAGCCAGAGCGCCACAGCTACTGAGCCTATGCACCACAGCTACTGAATCCCATGTGCCTAGAGCCTGTGCTCTGTAACAAGAGAAGCCACTGCAGTGAGAAGCCAACGCACTTCAAAGAAGAATAGCCCCTGCTGGCCTCAACTAGAAAAAGCCCACGTGCGCAGCAACAAAGACCCAATGCAGCCAAAAATAAATAAAAATAAAATAAATTTTGAAAAAATACTGAGGGAAAGGAAGGGAAGAGCATCCCAAGGAGAGGGAACGGCATGTGCAAAGGCCCTGTGTGAATTGCGTGGCTGGAGCACCAGGAACTAAGGGAGAGGGGAATGAGAGGTGAGGCTGGGACAATCTACAGGGATTTTCTTGCTATTTTAAAATCAACAGGGAGCCATCGAGGGCTTTCATGCAGGGAGGTGATTACAAGTGGGTTCTGCAAAGATTGGGGCCACTGGGCCAGGTGTGGATTAGTCCTGCTGGGAGAGGGAGGACCTGGGTACCCACCCCCAGCCCCGCCATCTGCACCCATCTCTCTGGGGCTCCAGCCTAGCTTGTGTCCCGATGGACCCATCCATCCCCCAGCTGCTGTCAGAGTCTCTACTTGCAGCTTCTTGCCCTGCCCCCAAGCCTCAAGGATACCACTGGTTCAGTCAACATCTATTAAACACCCACTGTGTGCCAGGTGTGTGTTTACATTTGTTATCACATTGAGTTCCACCAATAATCCTACCAGGAAGGTGTGAAGTCCAAGATCAAACGCGAAGACCGAGGCCCAAGGAGGCAGTTGGTTAAGTGCAGACTGTTGGTCCCAGAGGCTCAAGCACCACTCACTCTCGGAAGACACCCATGATCCAGGGTAGCCCCTAGGTCCTCAGTGAACATTCACTGAATCAATCAATGGATGAGTGAATGAATGAATGGTGGGCAAGTCCACTGTGGCTGGGGGGAAGGAGTGGAAAACATCCTCTCCTTTGGAGAGAGGTGAGTTGGACTCAGATTGAAAGGGGCCTTGAAAGCTAAACCTGGGAGTGTGGACGTGACCTGGTGGCAGCAGGGAGCCTTAGAGGGTTCTAGGCAGGGAGCCACACAATCTGATTGATGTTTGAGTTGGACCAGATTGCCAAGAAGGGTGGAGTTAATGGAGCCTGCCACTAGGGGGCACTCAAGTCTTCCTATAGATTGTCTTCAGAGCTGTACTGTCCAGATGGTGGCCACTGGCCACAGGGAGTGGTTGTGTACTTGAAACATGGCCAGTCCGAATGGAGATTTAAGTTTAAAATACACACAGGATTCTGAAGACTTCGTAAGAGAAAAAGAATGTCACATGCCTCACTGATGCTTTTAAAAATATCAATGATGTTGGTGATATTTGGGGCACATTGGGCTAAAAAAATTATTAAATTTCATCTGTTTCTTTTTTACTTTCTTGTAATGTGGTTAAGATTGTGCACATGGGTCGCATTTATATTTCTATTGAACGGAACTGGTTTAGAGAAAACAGTTACTGTTTTCAACAGTTGCCAGGGGGCAAACTACCCTCTCTTTTTCTCTTATTTTCTCTTATATTGGTCATCTTTCAAGGTAACCATCCTACAGTGTTTTCTACCAGGTTATTCTTCTTGCTCACTGACTAAAAGTACATAATACAGGGACTTTCCTGGCGGTCCAGTGGTTAAGACTCCTTGCTTCCACTGCAGGGGGCATGAGTTCCATCCCTGGCTGGGGAGCTAAGATCCCACATGCTGCATGGCATGACCACAAAATAATAATAATAATAATAATAATAATAATAATAATAATAATAATATAATAGTACATAATAAATAGACCAAAAAGAGAGAGTGAGGGTTATTGTTTTATAAATTGGAATCATATTGGATACACTATTTTTTTACCCAGGGTATCTTATGGAAACTGCTCAGACCACCTGCGAAGGTCCTAATTCACTCTTTGTAATTGTTTGATAATCTCCCATGGTGTGGATGAACCATAATTTGTTCAACCACATTCCCATTAACTGGTTTTCACTTGCTTTATAGGTTTTATTCCCTCTGCTACCTGAAAGAAAAAAAAAAAGCACTGCAATAAATATTTTTATACCTATGTCCATATGTGCTGATTATTTTATTTCTAAAGGAAAGAGTTCTAGGAATGAGATTGCTGGGTGAGAGGCTTATGTATTTTTTTTTTTAGTAAATTTATTTATTTATTTATTTATTTTTGGCTGCGTTGGGTCTTTGTTGCTGCGCATGGGCTTTCACTAGTTGCGAGAGCAGGGGTACTCTTCGTTGCGGTGTGCGGGCTTCTCATTGCAGTGGCTTCTCTTTGTTGCAGAGCACGGGCTCTAGACATGCAGACTTCAGTAGTTGTGGCTCGCAGGCTCAGTAGTTGTGGCGCACAGGCTTAGTTGCTCCGTGGCATGTGGGATCTTCCCAGACCAGGGCTCGAAACTGTGTCCCCTGCATTGGCAGGAGGATTCTTTTTTTTTTAATAAATTTATTTATTTATTTTTGGCTGCATTGGGTCTTCATTGCTGCACGCGGGCTTTCTCTAGTTGTGGCGAGAGTGGGCTACTCTTTGTTGTGGTGTGTGGGCTTCTCATTGAGGTGGCTTCTCTTGTTGCAGAGCACAGCCTCTAGAGCGCAGGCTCAGTAGTTGTGGCACATGGGCTTAGTAACTCTGCGGCATGTGGGATCTTCCCGGACCAGGGCTCAAACCCGTGTCCCCTGCATTGGCAGGCGGATTCTTAACCACTGCACCACCAGGGAAGTCCCAGGCTTATGTATTTTTAATTTTAATAGATTTTGTCGGGCTGTAGATATCAATGAACTGATTCTAAAATTTCTATGGAAAGGCAAAGACCTAGAAGAGCCAACACAATACTGAAGAACAAAGTTGGAGGACTGACATTACCCAATGTCAGGACTTTCTATAAAGCTACAGTAATCAAGACAGCATGGAATTGGCAAAAGAATAAACACATAGATCAATAAAACAGAATAGAGAGCCCAGAAATAGACCCACACAAATATAGTCAATAGATCTTTGACAAAGGAACACAGGCAATCTAATGGAGAAAGGACAGTCTTCAATAGATGGTGCTGGAATAATTGGATGTCCATATGCCAAAAAAAAAAAAGAGAGAGAGAATCTAGACACAGACCTTACACCTTTCACAAAAATGAACTCAAAATGCATCGTAGTGAGTTACAATGAATAGGCAAATTCACAGAGACAAAAAGTCGAATAGTGGTTACTAGAAGCTGGGGGAATGTGGTATAGGAAGTTATCATTTAATGGGTACCATTTCCATTTGGGATGATGAAAAGTTCCTGAAATAGTGGTATGACTGCACAACATTGCGACTGTAGTTAATGCCACCAAATCGTACACTTAAAAATGGTTAAAATGGTACACTGTGTATTATGTATATTTTACCCCCGGCCCGCACACATAGAATCATAGACCTGGATGTAAAACACAAAACTATAAAACTTCTAGAAGGAAACATAGGAAAAAATCTAGGTGATCTTGGGTTTGGCAATGGGTTTTTAGATACAACATCAAAAGCATAATCCATGGGGAAAAAAATTAATGTTGAACTTTAGTAAAATTAAAAACTTTTGCTCTGCAAAAGATGCTATTAAGAGAATGAAAAGACAAGTCGTAGACTAGAAGAAAATATTACAAAACACATCTGAAAAAGGATTTGTATCCAAAATAGCTGTTGCCAGGGCAAAGTGTTTAAACCCTTTTGGAGAGCACATTCCTGCCAGCCATGCCCGAGAACACTTTTCGCCACAGCCTCACCAGAAATGAGTGTTATCACTTTTTAAAATTTTTGCCAGTTTGAGAAAGTGGCATCTCACCATTGTCTCAATTTGCATGTCCTGACCCCCGGCCCATCTGAGCATCTTTTCATCTGATTTTGGTGACCTGGATTTGCTTTTTTGTGTACTGCTTATTCATATTGTTTAACCTTTATTTCCTTTTGGATTGTCTTCTTCTCAATTTGTGCATGCTCTTTTTTTTTTTTAATTTATTAATTTATTTTTGGCTGTGTTGGGTCTTCGTTTCTGTGCGAGGGCTTTCTCTAGTTGCGGCAAGTGGGGACCACTCTTCATCACGGTGCGCGGGCCCCTCACTATCGCGGCCTCTCTTGTTGCGGAGCACTGGCTCCAGACGTGCAGGCTCAGTACTTGTGGCTCACGGGCCCAGTTGTTCCGCGGCATGTGGGATCCTCCCAGACCAGGGCTCGAACCCGTGTCCCCTGCATTGGCAGACGGATTCTCAACCACTGCACCACTAGGGAAGCCTGTACATGCTCTTTGTCAGCTGAATTATTGATTTCAAAATTTTGTGGTATCTTTTGTCATCCAGAGTTTCCAGTCTTGCCTAGGGAAGTCTCTTTTGTCCTCAGATCGTATATATAGCTACTTAGATTTCCTAACCATGTTCTTATTTTTTGTATTTGAGTACTGAATCTATCTGGAACATATTTTTGTTTATTGTATCAGCTGAGGGTCTACCTGTTTTTTTCAGATGGTTTGATAGCAGTGTACCAAGTGTATTCAAGATTGGACCAATACCATTTAAAAAATAAATCACGCTATTCCCTGGGAAGTAAAATGTCACCTTTTTCATGTATGTTGGGACATCTTCCTGGATTTTTGTGATTTTTTTCCTACTCATCTATTTAATTAGTTCCATTTTAACTATTTCAATTGAAGTATCCCCCTATTCTTATTTACATTTGTGTTGGCTGGTCTTCCGTATTATTTTTATCCAATTCAGGAAAAATAACTATGCTTTCCACACTGGGATGCTGAATGTAATCGCATTAAATTTATAATTTTTGGATAACATATTTTATCGATATTGACCCATCAAAGAAACGCTATGTCTTTCCATTACTTCAGATCTTGCTTTATCTCCTTTAATGAGATTTTATGATTTTTTTATACAGTATCATATACACTAAATATAGTACAATATTTACGGTTGATTTTAGGGTAATTGCTTTTATTATATTTAAGCAATTTCTTTTTTAAAAATTTTATGTCACTTTCACTAAAAAAGACTGCTGAATTTTATCAAATGTTTCTTAGTACATAATAGGATCTTGTGGTTTTTCTTGTTTAATTTGATAGAGTGCTTTTTATTGGAACTCTCTGGAATTCTGGAGATAAAGCTGACTATATCAGACTGTAGCTTCTCTTTTGGACAAATGACAATGTTTGATAACATGTAGAATTTTTCTATGTTCTTAGGTGAGATTGATCTGTATTTTTCCATCCTGTCATTATTGTTTTGGCACTGAAGCTGTGAAATGAATTCATAAAATGAGGTCATAGATTTACTGGGTGAGTTTTCTGTATTTTTCTATGGAATAGTTTGAATAATTTGGATTATGATTATGATGATTTAGTTTAGAGAAATTTTCTTAATATAGTTCTTTAATCACCTTTCTAATATCTTTTATGTTCATTGACCTAATCACATGTTCCACTTGGGTCAGTGATCAGAATGTGCATTTTTCTCAGAAATCATTGATTTCCTCTAGGTTTTCCAGAAAGTTCTCTGAGCGGCATATAGAATTCTCTTATTTAACTGTTTGCATCTATGTTGACACCTTATCTCCTTAGAGGCCCCTAATCGTGTTTATTACCTCCCCCCACCCCCAGCTCTGATTTTTACAAATTAATCAGGCTTGTGAAAGGTTATCTATTTCATTGGTTTTTAAAGAATCCACTTCCTTTCTCACCCTGTTTGACCTTCCTCTCCATTTGATTCATTTCTGTTTTTCCTCTCTATCTATTCCATCTTCCTAGTTTCTTTTTGTTCTTAGTCTAATTTGTTAACACAGTTCCGTCATTTTTGTTTTCTTTTCCTCTCTCTCTCTTTTTTTTTTTTTTGGCTGATCTTAGTTCCCCGACCAAGGATCGAACCCCGGGCCAAAGTAGTGAAAGCGCCGAGTCCTAACCACTGGACAGCCAGGGAATTCCCACATCTTTGTTTTCTTTAACAATAGGATAATTAAGGCTCTGAGCATTTCTCCAAGATCAGTTTTATCTGTTTCAGGGATTTTGATATAAAATGTTACTTTCACTGTTTTCTGCATAGTTTACCAGTTCCCTTTTGGCTTCCTTTGTCATTCAAGTCATTGCCCTTTGTCACTGCTGATCTGTTTGGGGCAAGGAGGGTGACAGGAGGGTATGGGGTGGAAGGGTGGGCTTATGAGAGAGGTTATGGGGGGATCTTTGCCCACTTCTTTCTTTTATTCCCTTTTCCCTTCCATTCTAGAATGTTATCCATCCTAGAGAGTTTAGTGTGTGTCTTTTTCTTTGTTTCTGATTCTGCAAGATGTATACTGAGCTATGTGCCTGTGTTTTACATTTGCCCAAATGACGCTGTGCTCTCTCACTCACTCTCTCTCTTTCTCCCTCTCTCTCTCATTTCTTCCCTTCTCTACTGGCATTTTATTTTCTGATTAAATCAGAATCTGCATTTTTTTTCCTTGAGATATCTTTCACATACCATAAAATTCACCCCTTTTAAAGTGTACAATTCAGTGGTTTTTTATTATATTTGCAAGGTTGTACAACCATCACCACAATCTAATTCTAGAACATTTTCATCACCCCAAAAAGAAACCTCATACCCCTTGGCAGTCACCCCTCATCCCCTCTTCCCATTGCCTAGGGCAACCACGAATCTACCTTCTGTCTCTGTGGATTTGCCTGTGTGGACATGTCATATAAATGGAATCACACAACATATGAATTTCGTAGCTGGCTTCTTTTACTCACCATAATGTCCTCAGGTTCGTCCATATTGTACTGTGTATCAACACTTCATGGCTGGCTAATGTGCCATTGTATGGAAGGATGGATCACGTTTTATTACCCTTTCATATTTGATAGACTTTTGGGTCGTTCCCACTTTTTGGCTATTATGAGGCACTTTGTTAGGAAGGTTTATCCACATTGCTTCATGTGAGGCGTGTCTGTTAACTCCAGCTACCCTCGGGACTTCTGGCTGTACATCTCCCAGTTTCACCATCCATCTACTCCCCCAGCAATGGACCCCAGCCCCTTCAAATCTCTACCAAGCAAAACAATTATGTGATGAACTTGATTATTCCTCTTTTTTATTTTTAAAACAGCAATCTGCTGTGTTATTGGTCTAATCAGTATATCTTCTGCTATTTCTCTGAAGATAATAATTCAGTGGGGTTATGTTGTGCTTTTTTTTCTCCTTCAATTGTTTTATTTTCCTGAGTTTGTTTGTTTATTTTTCCTGTTTATTCTGGTCTCTACCTTTCATTTTGGAGGTTTCCTTAAATCTTATATTTGAACGTGAGGTCCAGCAGCTGAAATGGTGGGGGGTTCATGTCAGTGGGGAGCTTCATTGAAGGCAAACTTTCCCAGAGGTCCCCCCGCAAACGTCAGTCGCTATAGGTCTTTTCTCTGAAGCCATTTGGTTTCTCCAGAGAAGACTTCCAGTCTCTTGTGTGTGTGGGTAGGAGGTGGGAGGGAGTACCCTTGGCTTTCCTGGGGCCCAGCAGGGAAGCACTGGTGATCTTCTCCAGTATGGAAGCTGTTAACCTAAAACAATAAAACAGCCAGTTATTTTACAAGCAAAATGGGTTTATTCAAGAGCAGCAAAGAATTGCAATTCGGGACATGCAACTATGATGAACCACATGCAAATCCAGTAAAACAAAGGACACTCTTTTATAGAGGAGAAGGGGAAGTTGGGAGGGGATGTTGTAAATAAAAAGGCCATTGGAGGAAACTGGGATTAGAAGTATAGCGGCTTTTCATAGGCTGAGCTGTTGTCAGGCAAGGAGAAATCTTTCTTCTCCCTGTTGGGTAGTAAAGTAGTGTCACATCCTGCCAGAGATGCAAAGTATCTCTTCCTGCTGGAATTTGTATTGATACATGTGCATGGGAGCTCCCCCTTCTGGCCTCCCACCTCTATTTTAGTGAAGTTTCCCATTATTAATTTTCACAAAGCTTTCACCCGATCCCTTGCTTAAACATGGTTCCTTTTCTTCCCTCCTCACACCTGGTACCTCCCATTTGGGAGCTAATTTCACAAGAGAATCAATTTCCTACCCCTCAGGAAATTCCTACCATTATTTCTTCAAATATTGTTCTTATTGATAACAGCTATTTATTGAGCACCATTCTAGGTCCTGGCAATATAACACTGAGCAAATCAGACAATTTATACCACTTGGAGCTTGCCCGTTCTAGTTCCTTGTGGAACCTTCTCTATTGGAATACCTGAGTTTATCCTCCATGCCCCTTAAAATTTTTTCCTGTGGTTCCCATTTCTCATTAACTAGCCTTATCTATAATTGGTTATTTTTCTAACCATCTGTTTTGTTTCATGATAATTGACATTTTTCCATGTCCATAAATTTAGACCTCATTTTAAAATTTTTCTCATTTTTTTTAATTGATCGTATAGTATTCTATTATGTGGCCATAGCATTATATACTTAACCAATATTCTATCGATATTATTGGACATTTAGGTTGCTTCTAATTACTTACTCTTATGATAACATATATACTTATATACATATAACTATATTGCATAAGTATACACTATATATAGATATATATTACATACATCTATATTATATAACTATATGTAATATATAATGTATAAATATAATTGTATATGTATATAATATATATTATATATATAACTATATGTTTATGTAATATACATATATTATATATATATAACTTTTATTAAGTCTGTAATAATTTTCTTAAGATTGAATCCTAAACGTTGAATTTCTGGGTCAAAGGCCATTTATTCAACTTTTGGATACGTGTGGTCACTCACCTTCCAGAAACGTCCGTCCGCCAAATGGGCAAAGTAGGGGCTCCAGTGAATGACCCCCCCCCCCGCCAGATTCCTGGAAAACAAGCAACATTCTGGGGAGATAAATTAATGGAAAATTCATGTGCAGTGGCCAGAATGGCCAGGAGAACAGCCCAGGCCCTGGAGACACTGTCTGCAGCTCCAGGCAGGAAGGATGGGGCTGGTGGGATTGGGAAACATTTGTGCTCTGCCGGGTAAGGGACACAAGAAAGCATCTTCCTAGAACCCAGTAAAAGAGAAAAGAACTGTAGCTGGAATTAGGGGGCTTAGCCATAGCCGGAGAATCCGCTCTGGTGAACTCTGCCCTTCTTGTGCAATTCACAGACCAGATGCCTGGCTTCCCTTCCATGTCTGGGGCTTTGATCCGGGACAAGGAGAAGGCCTCTGAGTCTGGGGCAATGGGCAGGCTGGATGAAATCCCCACTCATTACTCTATAGCTCTAGGCTCTCAGGTTCAATCTTCATGACTCTTGATCTCCCATCTGGAAGATGCAAAAAATAATAATCCCTGCCTTCTAGGGTCCCCACGGGGATTCGAGGTTACATTTGAGTGTCGAACATCATGCATCAACAATAACAATCATGAAGTAATACTTAAAGAGTCAGAATGTACTTTTCCTGTGCCAGGCACTGCCTTTCTTGTTTATGTGTATTATCCAACTCACGCGACAGCCCCGCACAACTGGTGTTGCGGTCATGCCCATTTTGCACAAGAGTAAACTTTGCGTTTCAAAGAGGTTGAATAATTCACTGGCAGAGCTGGAATTTGAACTCTGTCCTGCAACTCCACAGCCCACACTCTGATTCCTGTGTGCTCTTGCCTCTTAGAGGGCACAGGTTTTTTTGCAATCTACACAGAGACAGCCTGTGCCCTGGCTGGGGCTTCCTGCCCCTTCGGTGGGGAAGCTTAGACACATTGTACCTAATTATAATCATGATCATCAACCGCTACTATGTCTAAACTTCAGTGGGCCCTGAGAAGATCCAGCTTGTGGTCGTGCAAAGCTGATGCCTTTCCTGATATCTAGGAACCTCTGGGAGGTTGGTCTTTCCACACTGCAGGCCCTGCCCTGCCCACCTGCTCACCTGTGCCTGCAGTTTGTGGTTCGGCATTGATTTCCCACTAAAAGTGCTGTTTAAAGATGTGGTACATATATACAATGGAATACTACTCAGCCATAAAAAAGAACGAAATAATGCCATTTGCAGCAACGTGGATGCAACTAGAGATTATCATACTAAGTGAAGTAAGTCAGAAAGAGAAAGACAAATACCATATGGTATTACTAACATGTGGACTGTAAAATACAACACAAATGAACCTATCTACGAAACAGAAACAGACCGACAGACATAGAGAACAGACTTCTGTTTGCCAAGGGGGAGGGGGGTGGGGGAGGGATGGAGTGGGAGGTTGGAGTTAGCAGATGTAAGCTTTCATATATAGAATGGATAAACAAGGTCCTACTGTACAGCACAGGGAACTATATTCAATATCCTGTGATAAACCATAATGGAAAAGAATATTTAAAAAGAATGTATACATATATGTGTAACTGAATCACTTTGCTGTACAGCAGAATTTAACACAATATTGTACATCAACTAGACTTCAATAAAAAAAAAATGTTTTTAAGTGCTCTTTAATCTGCCTGGGAAAAGATGAGGGGAGGGCGAGGATGGGAGAGGGGCCCTTGCAGGCAAAACTCCTCCCTTCCCTCCCTTCCTAGGTCCCCTGCCCTGAATCTATTCTCTCACCAGGTAACCTTACACTCTCTTCTGGGAAAAACTATCTTCCTCCTCTTTACTCTGTTCCCAGCGGACCAGATACTGAGGTTTCTCTGACGTGGAGAGCCTCTGCGATCTGGGTGCCAGCCGAGTTGCATAAACTCAGGTATCTTGGAAATCAGCCCCAGCCATGCCCAGCCCCCTGCAGCCTCAGGCAACAACGCCCACACTCATTCCTTGCTACATACTGTCATTGGCAAATACTAACAGATGCTCCCGTGGACAGAGCTGGCACTAACACATAAACAAGGGCACTTTTAAAGTGTACATTTCAACAGCATTAAGTACATTCACACTGTCGTGCAACCATCGCCATCCATCGTCAAAACTGTTTTCATCTTGTAAAACTGAAACTCCGTCCCCATAAATGCTAACTCCCTCATCCCCTCCCCCAGCCCCTGCACCCACCGTTCTGCTTTCTGTCTCTATGAATCTGGCTCCTCTTGGAACCTCCTGTAGGTGGAACCACACAGAATTTGTCCTTGTGTCTGGCTTCTTTCACTGAGCGTCATGTCCTCAAGGTTCAGCCATGTTGCAGCAGGTGTCAGAATGTTCCTCCTTTTAAAGGCTTGAATAATATTCCATTGTATGGACGGACCACGTTCTGTTGATCCATTTGTCTGCCGATGGACACTCGGGTTCCACCTTTTCAGCTACTGTGGATAATGCTGCTATCAACATGGGTGTACAAAGATCTCTTGGAGACGTGTTTCCTTTTAATTCTTCTCCTAAATACTAACATTTTACAAAACCGTTCCGTGCTTTTGAAATGAACGGTGGATGTTGGACACCTTTACAAATTCACCGAGGTGTGCTAACTCAGAGATTAGCATTGTGGACTGCCCGGATTCAGCTCCTGGTTCTGTCACTTCTTCTGTGACTCCAGACAGATCATTTAACCCTTCAATGCCACCTCAGCTTCCCTCCTCATCCGTAAAATGGGGGAGAATTACAACACCCAGTTTCCAGATCTAAATGTGGTGTTTCAGTAGATGCAAAGGAAAGACGTAAACACAGGTAAAGCACCCATCACAGTGCATGCATCTAAGCCGCTTCTATTAGCGTGTCCTGACCTGCTTCCTCCCATGTGGCAGCTACACAGGGTCCCGTATCGTGGAGGCGCACCTGTTTTTATTTAACTGGACCACAGTGGGCAGACATTCATGTTTTCCTACCACAAATTACGTAGCAAGGAATCTCTTCTTGAATTTCCTTGCTCACGCAAGTTTATTTGCAGGATGCACTCCCAGAAATGGGATGGCTGAGCCGAAGGGCATGTGCCTTTCACAGTTTTATAGCTGGCCTCTAATTGCCCTCCTCTGAGGCTGTGCCTGGGGCTGGGTCACACCTGCAATGACTGAAGGGCTGGGTCCCCACAGTTCAGCCCACACCTTGTCATCTCAAACTTTGCTCTTTGACCATCTGATACCAGAGAGGCCTAAGAGGGAGGAACACAGAGGAAGAGGCTCTGGCCTGGGGACAAGTGAGGCTCTGATGTCCTGGGGGAGCAGGAGCCGTGTGTGTGTGTGTGTGTGTGTGTGTGTGTGTGTGTGTGTGTGTGTGTGGTGATCGGTGCCTAAGACCAAAAGGAAGGAATGAGTGAATCACCCTGAAGGCCAGCGAGTTCAGCTTGCAAAGCGCTCTATGTCCCCAGCTAAGAAGCATGAGCTCTTTTCAGGGCTCTAGGACAGCTCTGGGGGATTCTAAGTGGGGATGAGGGCTGCCATCCTGTCTCTTTCAAAGCCATCTCTCGAGCTGCTGGTGGCTGGTGGGCATGGGGCTGGGCTGAGTCAGGAGCACCAGGCAGGAAGCTGGTTCAAAAGTAGAAACAGAGGTCAAGTGTCTGGATCCCTGGGGACAATGAATGAGCTCCCTGGGGCAGGGACCCTGTCTGTCCTGGCCATTGCAGTGGCTCCAGGAACCTAGGGCCTGTTGCATGAAGGGGCTGATACGCATCTGTTGATGGAATGAAGGCAAGCATCACTGGTGGAGTGAAGAGGGGACATCTCCAATAGAGCTGGATGGTCAACCGGCGGCAGGGGATGAGGGAGAAGTTGCCATTCAGGAGGATGCTTGGGCCCTTACCTGGGTGGGTGGGCAACGTTGAGATGAGTTCTGGGGACATATCTGGGAAGGCGATGGACGTGTGGGTCTCAGGCTCCCTGAGAGACTTGTGCTGCTATGGAGATAGGAGGGAAACAGAAGACACAGGACACACGTGCTAGCTCAGGACCCAGGGAACAGGTGTAGCGATAAAGGGGTAAAGGTGAGTAGAGTCACAGTGTGAAAGAGTATATTAATCATGCGTTTGCATGTTCTGTATTTTTTGATGCTTTGACATCCGGGGGCCCTGCTGATCCTGGAGACGGGCTCCTACCAAGATTAGCTAATTCCTAGAGATAGTTAACAGCTGCCTCGGAGAGCACACCTTTCTTTCCTTTGCAAACCAGCCACTGCAAAACTCACAAACACAGCCACCTCCTTACTGGGCTCTCCACTCTGAGCCAGCATTCCCCTGCTCCAGTCACCCTGAGGCTTAGTACCAGGCGACTAGGGAGAGCCCCTACGCCACAGAGTTGGCTCAAATTATTCAAATAAGTCAATCCTGAATCTTACCCTGCTCTGCCTTGCCTTTCCCTTAGAAACCAAAATAAGAGGGGTGGGGAGGGGAATGGGAAGATGTTGGTCAAAGGGTACAAACTTCTAGTTATAAGATTAACAGGTTTGGGATCTAACATCTGGCATGGTGATTATAGCTAATAATACCGTATCACATACTTGAAAGTTGCTAAGAGAGTAGATCTTAAATGTTCTCATCACAAAAAAGAAATGGTAACTATGTGACAGGATGGCTACGGTGGTAATGGTTTTGCAGTTTACAAGTGTATTGAATCAACATATCATATACCTTAAATGTACACGGTTACGTGCCAGTTGGATCTCAATAAAGCTGGGGAGGAAAAAACTTCCCAGAGGGCAGCTGCAGAGCATAAAACGAAGTGCAAGTTTCTTCTTAGCATGGGGCTCTGGGCAACTGCTGAGACAGAGCTGGTCTTGGAGCTGCATTTTACACACGGCAAAACAAGGAAGCAATTTGGCTTGAGCGTGCCCAGCTGGGAAGCAGCAGAATCACCAACACCTCCCTCTCGACACAGAATTGGGCTGCATCGTAGAGGCTTCAATGAGGTTCTGCAGTTCGGTCCTGGGCATGCCGGTCTCCACTGACAATTTCCATAATTACAGCTTGCTGTGCTACAAATTGGACTTCTTTTTTGTAAGTCACCTGGTCGGAATTGATAAAGAGACGCTGGATGTTGGGGTAACCCAGAAGCGTTTGTTCACACGTGGTTTCTTTCCTAGCACTTTTTGTAAAGAGAAAGTCTTAACGACATAAATAAGAAAAATCTTATTTAAAAAGAAAAAACTGAAGAGCTACAAAAATGTCTCCCTTCAGGGTGAGTAGTTGCTCGGTTCCATGCCTGAGTTTTGTGGCTCGGTTTCATGTTGGGTTCTGTGGCTGTTTTTTGTGGCTGGGTCTTGTGGCTTCATTCTATAGTGGGGGTTTGTGATTGGGTTCTGTGGTTGAATTCTGTGACTGAGTTTTCTGTTGGATTCTGTGGCTGGGTTCCATTGTTGAGTTTGTGGCTGGGTTCTGTGGCTGGGTTTTATGTTGGGTTCTGTGGCTTCATTCTATAGTGGGGTTTGTGCCTGGGTTCCATGGTTGAATTCTGTGGCCGAGTTTTGTATTGGATTCTGTGGCTGGGTTCCACGTTTGAGCTTTGTGGCTGGATTCCGTGTTGGGTTCTATAGCCAGGTTTTACGGCTGGCTTTTATGTTGAGTTCCATGACTGCATTTCATGGTTGTGTTGTGTGTGTGTGTGGTTTTTTTTTTAATCTTACATTTGTTTATTCCTCTTTTTTTTTTTTTAAATTTTATTTATTTATTTATTTATTTATGGCTGTGTTGGGTCTTCGTTTCTGTGTGAGGGCTTTCTCTAGTTGCGGCAATTGGGGGCCACTCTTCATCGCAGTGCGCGGGCCTCTCACCATCGCGGCCTCTCTTGTTGCGGAGCACAGGCTCCAGACGCGCAGGCTCAGCAATTGTGGCTCACGGGCCCAGTTGCTGCGCGGCATGTGGGATCTTCCCAGACCAGGGCTCGAACCCGTGTCCCCTACATTGGCAGGCAGATTCTCAACCACTGTGCCACCAGGGAAGCCCTCCTCTTTTATTTTTATTCATGGTTGTGTTTTGTTGCTGGGCTCTGTGGCTGATTTAGGGCCTCAAGAACCTCTACAGCTTCTGCTCTCTTACCTGGGAAAGTTTCAAGTTCAGGTGAAGACACTGCAAAGACGTTTTTCCCCTAGTTTGAAGAAATAAATTAATGAAGACATCCACAGGCTGAATCAGATTTGAACTAGGTTAAAAGTGACCTCTCTTAGGAGCAAATGCTTTCATCTCAAAGGAGAAGGCAGGTACCCTGAGTTTGAGGCCAGAGACTGGACACAGAAGCCAGGAGAGGTTTACCTGGGGTAGGGATTGGACCAGGATGACTACTGGCTTTTTTTTTAAATTAATTAATCAATTCATTTGGCTGCATTGGGTCTTTGTTGCTGCGCGTGGGCTTTCTCTAGTTGTGGTGAGCGGGGGCTATTCTTCGTTGCGGTGCGTGGGCTTCTCATTGCAGTGGAGCACAGGCTCTAGGCGTGCAGGCTTCAGTAGTTGTGGCTCATGGGCACAGTAGTTGTGGCTCACGGCTCTAGAGCACAGGCTCTGTAGTTGTGGTGCACAGGCTAAGTTGCTCCGTGGCATGTGGGATCTTCCTGGACCAGGGCTCGAACCCGTGTCCCCTGCTTTGGCAGGCGGATTCTCAACCACTGCGCCACCAGGGAAGTCCTGACTACTGGCTTTATTAGCACTCTGGGTACAAAGTGCTGTAGGTTTTGGTGTCCTGCCCTCAACCCTATTTTTCCCCAAATATTTTTATTATTAAATGTAATATTTAACTTACATTTAATATATTATTATAATTAATATCCTAAGATAAACAATACATTATTTATATATTTTAATACCTAAATATATAAAAAATATCCTGTTATTTTGAAGGTGTGATTTTTCAGAACATGGGATTTTTCAGAAAAAAATTCCTGATGTGTGAGCACCTACTGTGTGCCAGGCACTTTCTAGGCACAAGGACCCTGCCCTCCTGGATGTGACACTCCAGGGGGATCGGACAGATTGCATTCTCCAAAAACAGGAGTAACAATCTCTCCCATGCCACTTGCTCTTCTTTAGTGTAAACTTGACACCCCTGGACAAGAAGTGGGGTCCAGGTCTCCTCCTCTTGACCCTGGGCAGAACTCTGTGTCCATCTTAACCAATAGAGAATGGTGGAAGTGACACTACACCACAAGGCTAGGTCATACATGGCAATGCGGCTCCTTCCTGGGACGCCCCCTTTTGGAACCAGCCTCCATCATGTGAGGAAGCCCAAGCCACATGGAGAGGCCATGGGTAGGTGTTGCAGTTGAGAACCCCAGCTGAGCTCCCAGCCAGCAGCCAGCATCAATCACCAGACGGGAGAGCCAGGAACCTGGAAGTGACCCCAATCCCAGCCTGCCTGTGACCCACTGAGAAACCTTGAGCAACAACCAGCCAGCTTGAACAATCATCTACAGGAAGACACTGGAACTCACCAAAAAAGATACCCCACATCCAAAGACAAAGGAGAAGCCACAATGAGACGGTAGGAGGGGCACAATCACAATAAAATCAAATCCCATAATTGCTGGGTGGGTGACTCACAAACTGGAGAACACTTATACCACAGAAGTCCACCCACTGGAGTGAAGGTCCTGAGCCCCATGTCAGGCTTCCCAACCTGGGGGTCCAGCAATGGGAGGAGGAACTCCCAGAGAGTCAGATTTTGAAGGCTACTGGGATTTGATTGCAGGACTTCGACAGGACTGGGGGAAACAGAGACTCCACTCTTAGAGGGCACACACAAAGTAGTGTGTGCATCAGGACATGGGGGAAGGAGCAGTGGCCCCATAGGAGACTGAACCAGACCTACCTGCTAGTGTTGGAGGGTCTCCTGCAGAGGTGGGGGGCAGCTGTCGCTCACCATGGGAACAAGGACACTGGCAGCAGAAGTTCTGGGAAGTACTCCTTGGCGTGATCCCTCCTGGAATCTGCCATTAGTCCCACCAAAGAGCCTGTAGGTGCCAGTGCTGGGTCACCTCAGGCCAAACAAAAACTCCACACATCAGCAGACATGAGGATTAAAGTTTTACTGAGCTCTGCCCACCAGAGCAACACCCAGCTCTACCCACCACCATTCCCTCCCATCAGGAAGCTTGCACAAGCCTCTTAGATAGCCTCACCCACCAGAGGGCAGACAGCAGAAGGAAGAAGAACTACAGTCCTGCAGCCTGTGGAATGAAAACCACATTCACAGAAAGACAGACAAAATAAAAAGGCAGAGGACTATGTACCAGATAAAGGAACAAGATAAAACCACAGAAAAACAACCAAATGAAGTAGAGATAGGCAACCTTCCAGAAAAAGAATTCAGAATAATGATAGTGAAGATGATCCAGGACCTCGTAAAAAGAATGGAGACAAAGATCGAGAAGATAACAAATGTTTAACAAAGACCTAGAAGAATTAAAGAACGAACACCTAGAAGAATTAAAGAACAAACAAAGAGATGAACAATACAATAACTGAAATGAAAAATACACTAGAAGGAATCAATAGCAGAATAACTGAGGCTGAAGAACGGATAAGTGACCTGGAACACAGAATGGTGGAATTCACTGCCATGGAACAGAATAAAGAAAAAAGAATGAAAAGAAATGAAGACAGCTTAAGAGACCTCTGGGACAACATTAAGCACACCAACATTCACAGTATAGGGGTCCCAGAAGGAGAAGAGAGAGAGAAAGGACCTGAGAAAATATTTGAAGGGATTATAGTTGAAAACTTCCCTAACATGGGAAAGGAAATAGCCACCCAAGTCCAGGAAGCACAGAGAGTCCCATACAGGATAAACCCAAGGAGAAACACACCGAGACACATAGAAATCAAATTGGCAAAAATTAAAGACAAAGAAAAAATTTTGAAAGCAGCAAGGGAAAAACAACAAATAACATACAAGGGAACTCCCATAAGGTTAACAGCTGATTTCTCAGCAGAAACTCTACAAGCCAGAAGGGAGTGGCACAATATATTTAAAGTGATGAAAGGGAAGAACGTACAACCAAGATTACTCTACCCAGCAAGGATCTCATTCAGATTCGATGGAGAAATCAAAAGCTTTACAGACAAGCAAAAGCTAAGAGAATTCAGCACCACCAAACCAGCTCTACAACAAATACTAAAGGAAATCCTTAAGTGGGAAACACGAGAGAAGAAAAGGAGCTACAAAAACAAACCAGAACAATTAAGAAAATGGTAATAGGAACATACATATCGATAATTACCTTAAATGTGAATGGATTAAATGCTCCAACCAAAAGACACAGGCTGGCTGAATGGATACAAAAACAAGACCCATATATATGCTGTCTACAAGAGACCCACTTCAGACCTAAGGACGCATAGAGACTGAAAGTGAGGGGATGGAAAAAGATATTCCATGCAAATGGAAATCAAAAGAAAGCTGGAGTAGCAATACTCATATCAGATAAAATAGACTTTAAAACAAAGAATGTTCAAGAGACAAGGAAGGACACCACATAATCATCAAGGGATCAGTCCAAGGAGAAGATATAACAATTATAAATATATATGCACTCAACATAGGAGCACCTAAATACATAAAGCAAATGCTAACAGCTATAAAAGAGGAAATTGAGGGCTTCCCTGGTGGCACAGTGGTTAAGAATCCACCTGCCAATGCAGGGGACATGGGTTCGAGCCCTGGTCCGGGAAGATCCCACATGCCGCAGAGCAACTAAGCCTATGAGCCACAACTACTGAGCCCACATGCCACAACCACTGAAGCTCGCGCACCTAAAGCCCATGCTCTGCAACAAGAGAAGCCACTGCAATGAGAAGCCCATGCACCACAACAAAGAGTAGCCCCACTCGCTGCACCTAGAGAAAGCCCGTGCGCAGCAACAAAGACTCAACACAGCCAAAAATAAAATAAATAAATAAATTTATTAAAAAAAGAGGAAATCGATAGTAACACAATAATAGTGGGGGACTTTAATACCTCACTTACACCAATGGACAGATCATCCAGACAGAAAATTAATAAGGAAACACGAGCTTTACATGACACAATAGACCAGATAGATTTAACTGATATTTATAGGACATTCCATCCAAAAACAGCAGATTACACTTTCTTCTCAAATGCACACGGAACATTCTCCAGGATAGATCACATCTTGGGTCACAAATCAAGCCTCAGTAAATTTAAGAGAAGTGAAATCATATCAAGCATCTGTTCCGACCACAACGTTATGAAATTAGAAATCAATTACAGGAGAAAAAAGTTAAAAAAAAACAAACACATGGAGGCTAAACAGTACATTACTAAATAACCAAGAGATCACTGAAGAAATCAATGAGGAAATCAAAAAATACCTAGAGACAAATGACAAAGAAAACACGATGATCCAAAACCTATGGGATGCAGCAAAAGCAGTTCTAAGAGGGAAGTTTATAGCAATACAAGCCTACCTCAAGAAGCAAGAAAAATCTCAAATAAACAATCTAACCTTACACCTAAAGGAACTAGAGAAAGAAGAACAAACAAAACCCAAAGTTAGTAGAAGGAAAGAAATCATAAAGATCAGAGCAGAAATAAATGAAATAGAAACAAAGAAAACAATAGCAAAGATCAATAAAACTAAAAGCTGGTTCTTTGAGAAGATAAACAAAATTGATAAACCTTTAGCCAGACTCATCAAGAAAAAGAGGGAGAGGACTCAAAACAATAAAATTAGAAATGATAAAGGAGAAGTTACAGTGGATACCACAGAAATACAAAGCATCATAAGAGACTACTACAAGCAACTCTATGCCAATAAAATGGACAACCTGGAAGAAATGGAAAAATTCTTAGAAAGATATACCCTTCCAAGACTGAACCAGGAAGAAATAGAAAATATGAACAGACCAACCACAAGTAATGAAATTGAAACTGTGATTAAAAATCTTCCGACAAACAAAAGTCCAGGACCAGATGGCTTCACAGGTGAATTCTACCAAACAATTAAAGAAGAGCTAACACCCATCCTTCTCAAACTCTTCCAAAAAATTGCAGAGGAAGGAACACTCTCAAACTCATTCTATGAGACCACCATCACCCTGATACCAAAACCAGACAAAGATACTACAAAAAAGAAAATTACAGACTAATATCACTGATGAATATAGATGTAAAGATCCCCAACAAAATACTAGCAAACAGAATCCAACAACACATTAAAAGGATCATACACCATGATCAAGTGGGATTTATCCCAGGGATGCAAAGATTCTTCAATATATGCAAATCAATAAATGTGATACACCATATTAACAAATTGAAGAATAAAAACCATATGATCATCTCAATAGATGCAGAAAAAGCTTTTGACAAAATTCAACACCCATTTATGATAAAAACTCTCCAGAAAGTGGGCATAGAGGGAAACTACCTCAACATGATAAAGACCATATATGAGAAACCTACAGCAAATATCACTCTCAATGGTGAAAAACTGAAAGCATTTCCTCTAAGATCAGGAACAAGACAAGGATGTCCACTCTCACCACTATTATTCAACATAGTTTTGGAAGTCCTAGCCATGGCAATCAGAGAAGAAAAAGAAATAAAAGGAATACAAATTGGAAAAGAAGAAATAAAACTGTCACTGTTTGCAGATGACATGATACTATACATAGATAATCCTAAAGATGCCACCAGAAAACTACGAGAGCTAATCAATGAATTTGGTAGAGTTGCAGGATACAAAATTAATGCATGGAAATCTCCTGCATTCCTATACACTAACAATGAAAGATCAGAAAGAGAAATTAAGGAAACAATCCCATTCACCATTGCAACAAAAAGAATAAAATACCTAGGAATAAATCTACCTAAGGAGGTAGAAGACCTGTACTCAGAAAACTATAAGGCACTGATGAAAGAAATCAAAGATGACACAAGCAGATGGAGAGATATACCATGTTTTTGGATTGGAAGTCAATATTGTGAAAATGACTATACTACCCAAAGCACTCTACAGATTCAGTGCAATCCCTATCAAATTACCAATGGCATTTTTCACAGAACTAGAACAAAAAATTTCACAATTTGTATGGAAACGCAAAAGACCCCAAATAGCCAAAGTAATCTTGAGAAAGGAAAACGGAGCTGGAGGAATCAGGCTCCCTGACTTCAGACTATACTACAAAGCTACAGTAATCAAGACAGTATGGTACTGGCACAAAAACAGAAATATAGATCAATGGAACAGGATAGAAAGCCCAGAGATAAACCCACGCACATATGGTCACCTTATTTTTTATAAAGGAGGCAAGAATATACAATGGAGAAAAGACAGTCTCTTCAATAGGTGGTGTTGGGAAAACTGGACAGCTACATGTAAAAGAATGAAATTAGAACACTCCCTAACACCACACAAAGATAAACTCAAAATGGGTTAAAGACCTAAATATAGGGCCAGACCCTATAAAACTCTTAGAGGAGGGCTTCCCTGGTGGCGCAGTGGTTAAGAAACCGCCTGCCAATGCAGGGGACATGGGTTTGAGCCCTGGTCCGGGAAGATCCCACATGCCGTGGAGCAATTAAGCCCATGTGCCACGACTACTGAGCCTGTGCTCTAGGGCCCGTGAGCCACAACTACTGAGCCCGCATGCCACAACTACTGAAGCCCACGCACCTACAGCGCATGCTCCACAACAAGTGAAGCCATCGCTCCACGCAACTAAAGAAAGCCCACGTGCAGCAGCAGAGACCCAATGCAGCCAAAAATACATAAATAAATAAATAAACACATAGATAAATAAATAAATTTATTTAACAAAAAAACGCTTAGAGGAAAACATAGGAAGAACACTCTTTGACATAAATCACAGCAAGATCTTTTCTGACCCACCTCCTACTAGAGTAATGGAAATAAAAACAAAAAGAAACAAATGGACCTAATGAAACTTAAAAGCTTTTGTACAGCAAAGGAAACTATAAACAAGACGAAAAGAAAACCCACAGAATGGGAGAAAATATTTGCAAACGAATCAACGGACAAAGGATTAATATCCAAAATATATAAACAGCTCATGCAGCTCAATATTAAAAAAACAAACAACCCAATCAAAAAATGGGCAGAAGACCTAAATAGACATTTCTCCAAAGAAAACATACAGATGGTCAACAAACACATGAAAAGCTGCTCAACATCACTAATTATTAGAGAAATGCAAATCAAAACTACAATGAGGTATCACCTCATACCAGTTAGAATGGGCATCATCAGAAAATCTACAAAAACAGATGCTGGAGAGGGTGTGGAGGAAAGGGAACCCTCTTGCACTGTTGGTGGGAATGTAAATTGATACAGCCACTATGGAGAACAATATGGAGGTTCCTTAAAAAACTAAAAATAGAATTACCATATGACCCAGCAATCCCACTACTGGGTATATACCCAGAGCAAACTATAATTCCAAAAGACACATGCACCCCAGTGTTCATTGCAGCACTATTTACAATAGCCAGGTCATGGAAGCAACCTAAATGCCCACTGACAGAAAAATGGATGAAGGAGATGTGGTACATATACACAACGGAATATTACTCAGCCATAAAAAGAGAATGAAATTGGGTCATTTGTAGAGACGTGAATGGACCTAGAGACTGTCATACAGAGTGAAGTAAGTCAGAAAGAGAAAAACAAATATCATATATTAACCCATATATGTGGAATCTAGCAAAGTGGTACAGATGAACTGGTTTGCAAGGCAGAAATAGAGTAGTGCGAGAAATGGGAAAGGAATGTACTGGGTTATCTCTCTTTAAAATGTAAAGAGCTTGGGACTTCCCTGCTGGTCCAGTGGTTAAGAATTTGCCTTGCAGGGACTTCCCTGGTGGTACAGTGGTTAAGAATGTGCCTGCCAATGCAGGGGACACGGGTTCGATCCCTGGTCCGGAAAGATCCCACATGCCTCAGAGCAACTAAGCCTGTGTGCCGCAACTACTGAGCCTGCATGCCACAACTACTGAAGCCCACGTGCCTAGAGCCTGTGCTCCGCAACAAGAGAAGCCACTGCAATGAGAAGCCCACACACCGCAACGAAGAGTAGCCCCTGCTCAGTGCAACTAGAGAAAACCCGCGCACAGCAACGAAGACCCAACACAGCCAAAATTAAATAAATAAATACATTTATAAAAAAAGAAAAGAGAGGATTTGCCTTCCAGTGCAGGGGACACGGGTTTTATCCCTGGTCGGGGAACTAAGATCCCACATGCCACAGGGCAACTAAGCCCCCACGCCGCAACTACTGAGCCCGCGCGCTCTGGAGCCTGTGTGCCACAACTAGAGAGCCTGCGCAGCACAACTACTGAGCCTGCACGCCACAACTAGAGAGAAGCCCACACGCCACAAAGAAGAGCCCACGCCACAACGAAAGATCCCACATGCCGCAACTAAGACCCGACACAGCCAAATAAATAAATAAAAGAAAAAAATATTTAGTATATAACCAAACATATTAAAAAATAAAATAAAATAAAATGTAAAGAGCTTATACGAATCGATTTTGATGAATCGTCCAACCAAGAGATGGAGAAGATGAACAGAGAAATCACAAGTATCCTGGTGAAACAAGCCAACCAGCAGTGCTGATACACCAGGGAAAAGACAGTCAACTTTGGGAATTCTCAAAGATACTCATTGCTGATTAAAAATGCAACATCTTTTTGTCTGTTTAAACCGTGACTTTTTAAAAAAAATTGCAGAATATTGCTTTGGCTTGCAGCTTTCAGTATAAATGACAGCCTTCTGGAGAGCATTTGGCAACATGAACCAAGAATCATAAAGTGTTTGTCTTTTTCAAGCCAGTATTTCCACTTCTGAGAATTCATCCTGAAGAAATACGAGAAGTAGGCAAATATTTACACATAACCATACTCATGGTAGCGTTTTTTTTTTTAATTTATTTTATTGAAGTACAGTTGATTTACAATGTTGTGTTAATTTGTGCTATACAGCAAAGTGATTCAGATATATATATATATATATAAATATATATTCTTTTTCATATTCTTTTCCATTATGGTTTATCACAGGATACTGAATGTAGTTCCCTGTGCTATACAGTAGAATCTTGTTGTTTATCCATTCTCTATGTATTAGTTTGCATCTGCTAATCCCAAACTCCCAATCCATTCCTCCCCCACCCCCTGGTAGCATTATTTTAATATTCACTTAGCACAAAGCTTACAGAGCACAGTTAAGTAAACTGCAGTATAATAACATGATCAAATTGGCTAGGCAGTCATTAAAAATGTGTTTAATGCTTTTAAGTATATGGAAAGATTATTCTAATGACAGATTTTTTTAACAATATGGAAAGTGTTTTCATACAGTATTCTAAGAAAAAACGATGCATGCAGGTGGAACCCAATATTTTTTTCTAGATTTTTCTGTGATTAAAAATCCCATTGCCAGGACTTTCCTGGCAGTCCAGTGGTTAAGACTCTGTGCTTCCACTGCAAGGCGGCACGGGTTGGATCCCTGGTCGGGGAACTAAGATCCCACGTGCTGAACAGCACGGCCAAAAAGAAAAAAAATAATCCCAATCCCTGTGAAGCACCAGGAATTCTCACTCAGTGCTGGTGGGAAGGCAAAATGGTCCAGCCACTTTGGAAGATGGTTTGGCAGGTCTTTATAAAACTAAACATACTCTTACTATATGATCCAACAGTCACCATCCTTGATATTTACCCAAGTGAGTTGAAAGCTCTGTCCACACAAAACCTGCACACGGATGTTTGCAGGCTTATTCATAATTGCCAAAATGTAGAAGCAACCAAGATGTCCTTCAGTAGGTGAGTGGATAAATAAACTGTGGTATATCCAGACAAGGAAATATTGTTCATCATGAAAAAGAAATGAACTACCAAGCTATGAAAAGACATGGAAGGATTAATTATATTTATAGGAGAAAGAAATTTTTTAAATAATTCGATTTACAATATAATGGAAAAAATAAAATATTTAGGAGTAAATTTAACAAAAGAAGTACAAAACTTACATTCTGAAAACTGCAAAATATTGTTGAAAAAATTAAAGAAGAGACATACCATGGGGAAAAAAAAGGACAAGACATGGAGGAACCTTAAAAGTAAAAGAAGCCAATCTGAAAAGGCTACATTCTGCACCATTCTAAATCTATGACGTAGAAAAGGCAAAACAATAGAAAGAGTGAAAAGATCAGTGGTTACCAGAGGTTGAGGGGTAAGGAGGGAATGAATAAGTGGAGTGCAGGGGATTTTTAGGGCAGTGGAACTATTCTGTATGATGCTATAATGGTGGGTGCATGTCATTATACATTTGTACCCATAGAATGAACAATGCCAAGAGTGAACCCTAAAGTCAACTAGGAACTTGGGATGGTTATGATGTGTCAATGTAGGTTCATTGATTGTAACAAAGGCACTTCTTCAGTGCCATGTTGATAGTGGGGGAGGCTGGTCGTGTGGGGCTGGGTACAGGGAGTATATGGGAACTACCTGTACTTCCTACTCAGTTTTGCAGTGAACCTACGATTGCTCTAATAAATAAAGTCTATTAAAAAAAATAAAATCCTAGGGGGCTTCCCTGGTGGCGCAGTGGTTAAGAACCCACCTGCCAATGCAGGGGACACAGGTTCGAGCCCTGGTCCGGGAAGATCCCACATGCCCCTGAGCAACTAGGCCCATGTGCCACAACTACTGAGCCTGCGCTCTAGAGCCCACGAGCCACAACTACTGAGCCTGCATGCCACAACTACTGAAGCCCATGCACCTAGAGCCCGTGCTCCGCAACAAGAGAAGCCACCACAATGAGAAGCCTGTGCACCGCAACGAAGAGCAGCCCCTGCTCACCGCAACTAAAGAAAGCCCGTGCAGCAAGGAAGACCCAACGCAGCCAAAACTAAACAAACAAACAAACAAATAAATAAATAAATAAAATCCTGGAAACTATATTCAGTAACTTGTAATAAACCACAAGGGAAAAGAACCTGAAAAAGAATATATATGTGTATATATATATATGTATAACTGAATCACTTTGCTGTACACCTGAAACTAACATGACATTGTAAATCAATTATGCTTCAATAAAATATGTATAAATAAAATAAAATCCTGTCGCCCTTATACCAGTCTCGAAAAGCTACACACTGTGCGATTCCATTTATACAACAGTCTCAGAAAGACTAAACTCTAGTGCCAGAGAACAGATCAGAGGTTGCCAGGGAAACAGGGGAGAAAGGAAGGCTGAGGTTACAAAGGGGCAGTGCAGGACTTCCCTGGTGGCGCAGTGGTTAAGGATCTGCCCGCCAATGCAGGGGACATGGGTTCGAGCTCTGGTCTGGGAAGATCCCACATGCCACAGAGCAAGTGAGCCTGTGTGCCACAACTACTGAGTCTGCGCCTAGAGCCCTTGAGTCACAACTACTGAAGCCTGCACCCCTAGAGCCCATGCTCCACAACAAGAGAAGCCACTGCAATGAGAAGCCTGCACACCGCAATGAAGAGTGGCCCCGGCTTGCCACAACTAGAGAAAGCCTGTGTGCAGCAACGAAGACCCAATGCAGCCAAAAATTAATTAATTAATTAATTTTTTATAAAAGGGGGCAGTGCAAGGGAATTTTGTCAAGTGATGGAACTGTTCTATATCCTGACTGTGGTGATGGTTATACACATGTTAATATGCACAGAGCTACATAACAAAGGAAAAAGTCAATTCTGCTTTACAATAATTAAAAAAATTTTAATGCAAAGAAAGAAAATCCTGTTGCCAGATCCTCAGCTGTCCTCAGTTGGCCCATAAGACCCTGTTGTGTTTGGGGCTCTGAATCAAGGTGTTATGTCTGGACCTGCTCCAAGCTAGAGATTCTCAGAAAAATGCACAAGGCTGCATATCTTGCAAATGATTTCTGAGGTCTGCAGCCCACCCAGGGGCCCTTCCTTTTGGAGCCCCACTTTGTCCATGGGACCCCAGGTCAAAATCTAGTGACTCTTCAGATCCACCAGCACCTTATTCACCTGTGGCTCTTCCCATGATTCCACCTCAGCAACGGCCCCCTCAGTCACCCTGACACTTAGCCAGAAATTAGCACATCTTCCTCTACTCCTTCCTCTCCCTTCCTCCAATCAGTCACCTAGATCTGTTGACCTTATCTCCTGAATGCCTCCCAAAACTTCCTCCAAAATATCTGCCCCAGAAATATAGCTGACAAAGGACCCATGGTCCAGCGTATATAAAGAGCTCCTACAAATCAACAAGAAAAAGGCAGAAACCCCAAGGGGGAAATGGGCCCCTCACAAAAGGTCATTTCCAAATGGCCAATCAATGGAACCATTTCTTGTGGAGGTAGCAGGAAAAGTGGAGAGTGGGTTTTAAAAGGAAATAACTTTCTGAGAAGTACCAAGGAACCAGCTATAAGGACTTTGTTGAAGTTCATAAGAGTGAAAAGTTAGAAGCCACTGGAATGTCCATCTGTGGGGGAGTAGAGAAATGGAAAGGAAAATAGTCCTGTGATGGAATATTATGCACAAGTGAAAAGGGAAAATATCTGCTTTCATCTCTGTCTCTACATAAATGGATCTCAAAAAGATACTGCTGAGAGACTTCCCTGGTGGCACAGTGGTTAAGAATCCACCTGCCAATGCAGGGGACATGGGTTTGAACCCTGGTCCGGGAAGATCCCACATGCTGCGGAGCAACTAAGCCCATGCTCCACGACTACTGAGCCTGTGTGCCACAACTACTGAAGCCCACATGCCTAGAGCCCATGCTCTGCAACAAGAGAAGCCACGGCAATGAGAAGCCCGTGCACTGCAACGAAGAGTAACCCCCGCTCGCCACAACTAGAGAAAGCCTGCGTACAGCAACAAAGACCCAACACAGCCTAATTAATTAATTAATTATTTTAAAATTAAAAGAAAATACTCCTGAGTGAAAAACAAAAAATAAGTTGTGTGATGATAGTACAGTGTGATACCATTTATATAAATTAAACACACACGTGTGTTGTTTCCGGATACATCTCTGTCTGTGGAAGTAAATACAGATTATGGAAGTGGTTGTGCCTGCTGGGAGTGCAGTGATTTTATTCTAGGTACTTGTGTCTTTCAAGTGTGTCTCCCCCACAGTGGTCAGAGAGATCATGTCACTGTAGATCCAGAGTAGAATGTAACCTGATGATCAATGCAGCCAGGCACATCAGTGTGATGGAGGTGGCCAAAGGGACCAGAGGGACTAGAGTGAAGATGGCCTTGATGCCACTATATGTCCAGCATATATAAAGAGCTCTTACAAATCAACAAGAAAAAGGCAGAAATGTCATAGGAAAAATGGGCCTTTCACAAAAGGTAATCTCCAAATGGCCAATAAGTAAAAAGATGCTTGACATCATGAGTCATCAGGGAAATGCAAGTTAAAACCAAAATGTCATGACACCTACTAGAATGGCTAAGTAGAGAAAGACCATACCAAGTGACGCTTCTACACTGCTGGTGGGAGAGTAAAACGACACAACCACTTTGGAAAACTGTTTGGCAGGGTCCACAAAGCTGAATAAACATCTACTCTATGGCTTCTAGGGATAAAGTCAAAGGAATGTGGACTTACTTTCACTGAAAAACCTATGAGAATATTCCTAACACCTCTGCTTGTAATAACCCCAAACTGGAAACCATCTAAATGCCCAACAAAAGGATATGTCAATTAATTGTGATGATTTCACAAAATGGAATACTCTATCGCAGTGATTCTCAACCCGGGGTGATTTTTACCCCTAGTGGGACATTTGGCCACATCTAGAGACATTTTTGGTAGTCAGAACTTGGGGGGAGGGGCACGTGTTACAGTCATCTCGTGTGTAGAAGCCAGGGATGCTGGTCAACATCCTACAATGCATGGGACACAACAAGAAGCATTCAGACTCAAATGTTAGTAGTGGTTGAGAAACTCTACAACAATGAACAAGAATTATCACCCAGAACAAGGGAGAGAAAACTCACCAACCCAGTGCTGCCTGAAAGAAGCCATAAAGTCCAGCCTCTATGGGAAAAGAATCTTAAAAAAGAGTGGATATATGTGTATGTATAACTGATTCACTTTGCCTTACACCTGAAACTAACACAACATTGTAATTCAACTATACTCCCATAAAAAAATTTTTAAATAAATAAATAAAAGAAAATTGAACACCCAACCTCAAAAAAAAAAAAAAGTCCAAATGACAAGCAAAGTGATTCTATGCTATTCAAAGTCAAGTTAGGGGTTACCCTAGGGGTGGGGGGAGGGCAGCGGGCAGAGGGAGTGACAGAAGAAGACACAGCAGAGACTTCAGAAGGCTGGTAATGTTCTGTCCTCGATCAGGGTGCTATACAAACATGTTCATGTTGTGAAAACTTTGCAACGTACATTTGTGACCTGTGCATTTCTTTTTGGCATGTGTGCTATATTTGAATAAAAGGTTCTAAAAGTTAAAAATCCCCTCCTTCCTTCCACCCCTCTGCCCTATTCAGGTCTTATCAACTTTGTCCTGGGTGATTACCCCTACCTCTCCCCTCTTCCCCAGCCCGTCCTCCAGACAGCAGCCAGGGGAGTTCCTAGGACACACTTCCTGCTTTAAACCCTTCCATGACTCCCTATTGCTCCCAAGACTAGATCCAAGCCTCTAAGGACTTTCTTGGCGCCAGCTCTGCTTCTTTTGCAGTCTCATATCTACCTGTCCTCTCTGCTCCTTGCACCATTAACGAGCATCTCAGAGCATGCTGCTTCAAACCTCCAGGTGTTTGCACGCATTGTCCTCTGCCTGACAGGCTGACTGCCCCGACACACTCTTGCCCTCCAGGGTTCAGCTCTGATGCCGCTGCTCCAGAAGCCTCCCCCTGCTCATAACTAGGGGTCAGGAGGCTTTTGGATCAGAGACAATTTTCGGGATTTTGGGTTTTTTTTTCAGTTTTTTCTTTGCCTTTTTTTTTAACATCTTTATTGGAGTATAATTGCTTTACAATGATGTGTTAGTTTCTGCTTTATAACAAAGTGAATCAGCTATACATATACATATATCCCCATATCTCCTCCCTCTTGCGTCTCCCTCCCACCCTCCCTATTCCACCCCTATTTTTTTTTTTTTTTTCCTTCAAAAAGAACCTTTATTCTCTTTATAACAGCCTCTTATGCTCTCATGCTTTCTTGCCAGATGCCTTTGGAACAGGTGCTTTCTGGGCTGGAGCTTTCTTTTTTTTTTTAAGGATTTTTTTTTTTTTAAATTTATTCCTTTTTGGCTGTGTTGGGTCTTCGTTTCTGTGCGAGGGCTTTCTCCAGTTCCGGCGAGTGGGGGCCACTCTTCATCACGGTGCGCGGGCCTCTCACTGTCGCGGCCTCTCCCGTTGCGGAGCACAGGCTCCAGATGCGCAGGCTCAGTAGTTGTGGCTCACGGGCCCAGCCGCTCCGCGGCATGTGGGATCCTCCCAGACCAGGGCTCGAACCCGTGTCCCCTGCATTGGCAGGCAGATTCCCAACCACTGCGCCACCGGGGAAGCTCCATGGGCTGGAGCTTTCTGACCCTTCTGAGATTTTGGAGGAGGTGCTGCCTTCTGGCCTACAGCTTTCTGGGCAGGAACCTTCTGGGCTGGAGCCTTCTTACCCGTAGCGGTCATCTTTTTTTGCTGGAACCTTTGCAGTAGCTGCCGTAGCTGCCTCCTTAGCAGCAAGTGCTTTCTTAGGAGAAACCTTCAGGAGAGCTGCCTTTTGAAGTTTCTTAACTTCAAGCTTGATTAGTCTGTTCCTCATTTTCCTTGCCTTCATGACTTTATAACGATCAAAGTCTGTCATCTTGGCTTTCTTTTCTCCGGCTTCAATCTTCTTGGCCCACCTTGTGGTTGCGCACTTTGCCTTGATATCTGCCTTCTCCCAGGCTTCTCGGACATACTTCTGGCGGGCACTGTGTGGGAACTTGAGGATGAAGTCAGTGAGCTGCATGCATTTGAAAGGCATAGCCTGTCTCCTTACTTGAGTGCAAGGTCCATCCACCAAAGCCCTGTTCTGATCAATCACATCTATAATCGCGACCAGCCTCCCGGCATGAGGCCCAAAGGAGACGTAGGCCACCCGGCCAACCTCCACGAAGCGCCTGAACACCATACTGGCGGCATACGGCAAAAAGGAAAGACCACCCCATAATTGTGTTTTGTTTGTTTGTTTGTTTTGGTTTTTTTGGCCGCGCTTTTTTGCCAGGCTTTCGGGATCCTACTTCCCTGACCAGGGATCGAACCCGTGCCTCCTGAAGTGGAAGCACGGAATCCTAACCACTGGACCACCAGGGAAGTCCCCAGAGATGATTTTCTTCTAGTCAACACACACACACACACACACACACACACACACGATTTGTAAAATACAAGAGAAGGCATTGAGTACTACACAAAAGCTTGGCCGCTCACCCCAGGACCTTTTTCTCCAGGGAGGTCCCT
Source organism: Balaenoptera ricei (assembly GCF_028023285.1). NCBI lineage: Eukaryota > Metazoa > Chordata > Mammalia > Artiodactyla > Balaenopteridae > Balaenoptera > Balaenoptera ricei. The sequence goes on along the minus strand of NC_082641.1, from coordinate 176,477,172 downwards.
ACCCTCTGGGACAGCCCAGGGCACTCCTGGACTGGGAAGAACTGAGAAATCCTGGGCTTTGAAAAACGACTGCCCCTCCCCCAGTGGGGAAGGGTGAGGCAGGGACCCCAAAGGTCCCGAGCTTGAACCCTGCCCCTCTTCTTTACCTGCAGCCCCAGTCCCCTCCCCTCCTCTGCCCGGCCAGCCCTCAGCTCCCTCCTCCCATCACCATTTCCGGAGGATTCCCCACCTCCACTCTGTAGCGCAGCAAAAGGGGAAGTGGGGTTGGGTGGGGAAGTTTCCAGGGAGGTAAATTTAGGTCAGTCCCACCAGCAGGTCACACCACCAGTGCTCCCACAGACCCCTGGGAGACTCAACCCAGCCTGTCTCCTGCTACCCCTGCCTCTCAGCCCATAGCCTCACCGGAAGAGACAGCAGGCAGGCTCACTGCCAGCAGAGCGGAAGCACATCACCCAGATTCCAGCCCCAGCTCAGCCATTCACAGGCTGTGTGACCTTGGGCAAGTGCCCTAACCTCTCTGTGCCTCAGGTTCCTCACTTGCAAAAGCATAGGAGTACCCATCTCACAGGGCTGTTGAGGGATCAGATGAGTTCATTTAAAATAATGACTGGGGCTTCCCTGGTGGCACAGTGGTTAAGAATCCATCTGCCAATGCAGGGGACACGGGTTCGAACCCTGGTCCGGGAAGATCCCACATGCCGCGGAGCAGCTAAGCCCGTGCACCTCAACTACTGAGCCTGCGCTCTAGAGCCGGTGAGCCACAACTACTGAGCCTGCGTGCCTAGCGTCCGTGCTCCGCAACAAGAGAAACCACCGCAATGAGAAGCCTGCTCGCAGCAACACAGCCGAAAATAAATATATAAATTTATTTTAAAAAATAAAATAATGCCTGGCATGTAAATGCCCCGTGATGGTTTCTGGCTAATGTTATTATTATTATTTTTTAAATTTTTATTTATTTATGGCTGTGTTGGGTCTTCGTTTCTGTACGAGGGCTTTCTCTAGTTGTGGCAAGCGGGGTCCACTCTTCATCGCGGTGCGCGGGCCTCTCACCGTCGCGGCCTCTCTTGTTGCGGAGCACAGGCTCCAGACGCGCAGGCTCAATAATTGTGGCTCACGGGCCCAGTTGCTCTGCGGCATGTGGGATCTTCCCAGACCAGGGCTCGAACCCGTGTCCCCTGCATTGGCAGGCAGATTCTCAACCACTGCGCCACCAGGGAAGCCCTAATGTTATTATTTTGAATAAGCGAGAAACGGAGGACAAGCCCTGCATTTGAGAAGTAATCAGTAAATGCCATTTTCCCCTCCCCAGTCTTCCTCTCTTTCCTCTCGCTGCTCCTGCCCCAGGAAGCTCTGGAGGCCAAGCTCAAGGTCTGAATTGATCCTTCACCTGCTGACCTTCAGCCCCGTCTGTCCAGCAAAGTTGCTCAGCGGCCTCCCTTGCCTGGGTGCTGAGGGTGGTCCCTGCCGTTTGGGGGCCCATCCCCCCTCCTCTTGCCCTCGCGCACAGAGGCAGGCAGCCACGGGGCCTCCTACCACCCCACACCTCTACCCTGGGCTGACACCAGGGACACGCAGACAGACACAAGGAATCTCCAGTGCATGCCTCCCACGGACACCTGGACATCTGTCCAATCCAGCCCCTTCCCTCCCAACCTGCTGGTGCCCTGCGCTCCCCACTCAGGGACACCCAGCTGGCTACCAGGCCACAGAGGGACATCGTGCTAGGTGCACCGTCAAGGCCTGTCCTGCAATCTCCCTCCCACCCCCCTCTCCTTCCTTTCCCCAGTCCCTCCAGCATCCAGATACCCTCATCTCAGAAAACAGGCCCCTTTCACTCTGTTCTCTCCGTGGACTGCCCATGCTGAGCCCCGTGACCCTCCAGATTGCTAATCAGAGCATGATGCCCTCCTATGAAAACCGACTGTGGTTGCAGGAAGTCTGAGCCCCAGGGCCCCCAAGCCTGAGTGGACAGCCTCCCCCAGGCTGTCCCCTTGGGTCACACTGGGCTTTTGTTTTCAGTGGAACACCCTCTTGCCCAGCCCTCTGCATCCCTGCCCACCTGCCCCTTCAGCTGAGGGACATTCAGTCCTTGGGAAGTTTATCCCGACCTCCTAGCCACATCCTGGACATCCTGTTCTCACCCACACCCCACACACACACACCCACCCACCACGTTGACCTGGAATTACCAAGGGGCCTCATTAGCTTCAGCTCACAGGTCCCAGAGAAAAGCCCCTGCAATTAACACTGGCACCAAAACCCCAGAGCGAGGAAATAAAAGGGTTGATTGGAACGAACCATAACTTTCAAAACAGAGTCCAAATTATGACAAGGAATTCATTCATTTTATAGTGAACAAGATGTGGGTTATAACTGAATCTACAGCTAATTCTTGAAACAAATTCATTGGGTGCTTTTTTTTGGAGGGTGGGGCATTCCCCCCCATGAATTTGTATTTAATAATTCACATGTAATCTTCCAATAGCATTATGGAAAGAGTCATTTTGGGGGAAACAGACACACACACACACATACAAAGAAAACAAAACAAAAAAACACTTGGAGGGTATGGTGAGTTGAATTGTGTCCCCCCCCCCCAAAAGATAGGTTGAAATCCTAACCTCCAGTACCTGTGAACGTGACCTGATTTGGAAATAGGGTCTTTTAAAAAAATATTTATTTATTTATTTGGTTGCTCCGGGTCTTAGTTGCGGCTCGTGGGCTCCTTAGTTGCAGCTTGTGGGCTCCTTAGTTGTGGCATGCAAACTCTTAGTTGTGGCATGCATGTGAGGTCTAGTTCCCTGACCAGGGATCAAACCTGGGCCCCCTGCATCAGGAGCACGGAGTCCTGACTACTGCACCACCAGGGAAGTCCCTGGAAATAAGAGTCTTTGCAGATGTAATCAAGGTCATCCTGGGGTAGTGTGGGCCCTGAATCCAATGACTGGTGTCCTTATAAGAGAAATTTGGATACAGCAAAACACACACACAGAGAAGTGAAGACAGGCAGAAACTGGAGCGATAGTGCTGCAAGCCTAGGAGTGCCGGCAGCCACCAGAAACCTGGCAGAGGCAGGAAAGATTCTTCCCTAGAGCCTTCGGAGGTAGCGTGTCCCTGCCAACACCTTGATTTTGTTTGTTTGTTTGTTTGTTTTGGCCGCACTGTGAGACTTGCAGGATCTTAGTTCCCTGACCGGGGATTGAACCCGTGCCCCCTGCAGTGGAAGCACAGAGTCCTAACCACTGGACCGCCAGGGAAGTCCCTTGATTTTTGGATTTTGAACTTTCAGAACGATGAGAGAATATGTTTCTGTCTTTAAGCCAACCAGTTCATGATAGTGTGTTACCGCAGCCCCAGGAAAACCACACACAGGTCTCAGGGTCTGATTCATTTGGCGTTTGAGTCATTCTCCCTGGAGCAAGCCAATCCTGTCTTTGCCAATGGCCCCCTTCTCCGTGTTTAATTATGTCTTGGACTGAGCACCAAGTCTTTCTCTGTCAGTGACTTATCAGCATTTTTGGTCCCTCCCTACGGCCTCTTCCATCTACCGATTGCAATCTCACCAGGCTGCAAGATTTGTCATATCATTTTGCAATCGACTTGCATTGTGTTAGCATTGTGTTTTTGTGGAATGTTTATAATATCCCACAACCAGAGAATGACTGATTCCCACCCCATCCCCCCAAAAAGTCATGTTCCATGGGTGTGGCTCAGTTCTGGGAAAAAACTTGGAGGTTTGAGTGGGGACCAATTTCCTAAATCATCAATTTAGTAGGAAACAGTTTCCATATTGTGACAATTCTAATGCCTCTCCACATTTCAAAACTACCCTCCTTGAAGATGTGACAGCTCTAGGGATCTCCCCAAAACTGCATCTAAAGAGATGGATGATGCAAGTGCTCTTGGGACGACTAGGAACACAAACGTGGATCCCTACTTCACACCACACCTCAACATAAATTCCTGACGGATCAAAGTTTTACATGGGGAAAATCAGATCATAAAAGCACTATGAAGAAAACACATGCGGACTTTTTAAAAATAATAATTTGAGAGTAGGTAAGGCATTTTTTTTTTTTTTTTTGGCTCTGCTGCGAGGCATGTGGGATCTTAGTTCCCCGACCAGGGATTGAACCCGTGTCCTTGGCAGTAAAAGTGCCGAGTCCTAACCACTGGACTGCAGGGAATTCCCTGTAAGGCCTTTCTAAGAAAAATAAATTAAACATAAAAACCACAAAAGAAAAAGGTGGATAAGTCCAACTTCCTAAAATCCAAATAGACTTGTGGGGAGAAAACATTATAAACAAGGTAAAAATACAACTGGGGGGGGGGTACAGATATATTTATAATAGAATGCTACTCAGCCATAAAAGAGAATGAAATAATGCCATTTGCCGCAACACGGATGGACCTAGAGATTCTCATACTAAGTGAAGTAAGTCAGACAGAGAAAGACAAATATTATATGATATCACTTATATGTGGAATCTAAAATATGACTCAAATGAACTTACCTAAGAGACAGAAACAGACTCACAGACATAGAGAATAGAGTTGTGATTTCCAAGGTGGTGGGGAGGGATGGATTGGGAGTTTGGGATTAGCAGATGCAAACTAATACATAGAGACTGGATAAACAACAAGGTTCTACTGTATAGCACAGGGAACTATATTCAATATCCTGTGATACACCATAATGGAAAAGAATATAAAAAAGAATGTATATATACGTATAACTGAATCGCTTTGCTGTAAAGCAGAAATTAATACAACATTGTAAATCAACTATATTTCAATAAAGTAAATTTTAAAAAATGCAACCAGGGTGAGTGTGGATATTACAGCTCATATCAGAGAATAAGTAATTTCCTTAATATTAAAAAGAGTTTCTAGGTGTATTTTATCATAAGTTTTAAAGCCTCTCTAACTAAAACAAAACAAAACTAAAGAAAAAAATTTTTTCCAGGAAAAGAATATAGAGATCCACCTTTTAAAGACTGATGGACTTCCCTGGTGGCGCAGTGGTTAAGAATCCGCCTGCCGATGCAGGGGACACGGGTTCGAGCCCTAGTCCGGGAAGACCCCACATGCCGCGGAGCAACTAAGCCCGTGTGCCACAACTACTGAGTCTGCGCCCTAGAGCCCGCGAGCCACAACTACTGAAGCCCGTGCGCCTGGAGCCTGTGCTCCGCAACAAGAGAAGCCACCACAATGAGAAGCCCGCGCACCGCAAGGAAGAGTAGCCCCCGCTCGCCGCAACTAGAGAAAGCCCGCGTGCAGCAACGAAGACCCAGTGCAGCCAAAATTAAAAAAAAATAAAATAAAATAGAAATTAAAATAAATAAATAAATGTTATAAAAAAAAAAAAGACTGAGAAGATGCTCAGCCTCACCCCAAATAATAAAAATGCAAATTAGAACTACAAGATTTTTAACCTCTCAGATTAGCAAAGTCAGATAGTGCTGCCATTGTGGAGGGTGGGAGCCTTGCTGCAACAGCTGTCAAAATTCTACCCTCCCACATGCCCTGACTAGCAATTCTACTTCTAGGAACTTACGATGATCTACTCACCCTGACTCATCATCACCTCTGCTCCAGGTTACTCATTACACCGTTACTTCGATTAGAAGCAAACCTCTTGTCCATGGATAGGGGACTTGTTCCCTTAAAAAAAACATGGTGGTGATAGCTGCCCAACTCTGTGGCTACAGTAAAAACCCTCGACTTGAAGAGTGCAAATTGAGGAATTGGATAGCATGTGAATTATATCTCTAAAGCTGTTCCATAATAATAATAAAAACAAAACACTCACTCCCCCTTTCCAAAAAACAAAAACAACAACAACAAAAAAGAGACTTCTTTATGTATTGATATCAAAGAACTCCTAAAAGTATTAAATTAAAAAACAAGATTCAGGTGCCTCAAAAAGTTCACATAGAATTACCATGTGAGCCAGCAATTCCTCTTCTGGGTCTATACCCAAAGGATTTGAAAGCAGGAACTCAGTCAGATAGTTGTACACCCATGTTCATAGCAGCATACTTTACAACAGCCAAAAGGTGGAAGCAACCCCAGTGTCCACCAACAGATGAATGGATAAACAAAATGTGGTCCATCCATGCAATGGAACAGCCCGGAAGAACCTTGACAACATCATGCTCAGTGAAGTAAGCCAGACACCAAAGCACAAATACTGTCTGATTCCACCTCTAGGAGGTCCCTAGAGGAGTCAGATCCATAGAGACAGAAAGTAGATGGTGGGGGCCAGGGGCTGGGGGAGGGGGTGGGGAGTGAGTGTTTAATGGGGACAGAGTTTCAGTTTGGGAAGATGAGAAAGTTCTGGAGATGGATGGTGGGGATGGTTGTACAACAAAGTAAATGCGCTTAATGCCACTGAACTGGACACTCAAAGTGGTTAAAATGGTAAATTTTATGTTACGTCTATTTTAACCTCCATTTTAAAATATCAAGATGCAAAAGAATGAATAACGTGCAAGTTATTCTTTCAAAATAAAGAAAGAAAAGAAAAGAAGATGTTCGTTTCTACACAGAGACTGTTTCAGGAAGCTGAACCCATGAATTGAGCCGCTGGGGGCCTGGGAGACAGACATGGTGGGAGAAATGTGACTGTCATAGGAAAGCCTTGGGCAGCTTTTGAATGGTAGATATTTACAGTCCCAAAGGGAAAACGTTTTAATCAGAGATTGTCATCTCCTATTTGAAAAACGCTTTTAAAATAGTACTCCTGGGAATCCCCTGGCGGTCCAGTGGTTAGGGCTCCATGCTCTCACTGCCGAGGGCCCGAGTTCGATCCCTGCTCGGGATCCCGCAAGCTGAGCGGCGCAGCCAAAAAACAAATGAAATAAAATAAAATAGGACTCCCAAGTTCCTCCTAATCAAATCCGAGAGAGGGGATGGTGTCTTCGATCGGTGGGTATCGGCAATGAGGGCTCCCGTCCTGGCTATGTCACCGCGGGCAAATCATCTCCCCTCCCAGGAGGATGATCAACCATCACGTTTTGCTCGGGACCATCCTGATTTGAGTCCAGGCACCAGGTGGTTGGTCCCAGTACCTCAGGGCTCAGGGGTTTTTATTTGCTGAATTGCACAGACCTTGCGGACATGCAGGTGAGGATGAGGGGAAATAGCAAGCTTCTCAGGTGTTCTCAGGGTGTTGGAGGACCAGGCAGGAGTCAGTAACCAGGGCTTCCTGTGAGCGGGAAGGTAAGGGTGAGTGGTGAGTGGTGCACACACAGTAGGTACGGGGGTCCTTTCCCTTGTCTCACCGACAGCGGTCCAGGCCAGCCCTGACCTCCCAGAGGACAGAGATGAAGGGGGAAGGAGAGAACCAGCCCTGGAGGAATGGGTGAGTGGAGAGTCTGAGTGAAGGAAGATGAGGGTCCTCTGTGCCCTCACCCACCCAGCAAAGGGAAAGAAAGCTGATAGAGAATAAGAGATCTGAAGGAGCTGGCTTCCAAGACAACTCCTCCCCGCGGCTGTGTGGCCTTGGGCAGCTTCCTGCACCCCTCTGGGCTTGAGTCCTCATCTGTGAAATGGGAATTTTCACTGCACTTGTTTCACAGACAGGGCTGCATAGGTTCATTTCTGTAAACCTCTCAGCACAGCGCCTGGCATCAAGCTGGCCATGGAACTCAAACCGCTTAGCCCGGGGCTCCGGGAGCTGAGAGGGCCAGACCGGTGGCGGAGGTAAGCTGGGTGCTCTGAGCACCTACTCTGGGCAGGTGAGGACACAGGCGTGGAGCCAGGAGGGCACTGCGGTGGGGGTAGAGGGGAAGCAGCAGGATTAGAGAGGAGCTGGACGCTGTTCTGGGCGGGGGAAGAGGGTGAGATCCAGCACCTGCTGGGCAGGGGAAGCTAAGGCTGCGGTCTGTCCTCGCTCAGATGCATGTACACAGGCACCCCCAGAAACCTAGACAGACAATGGACACACAGACACCCCCAAAGATGGACTGACACACAGATGGACACACACACACCTAGAGACACACCCAGACAAATACACAGAGACGCACAGAGACAGACATACACATACACTCCCAGACACACAAGGAAACACAGAGAAACACACAGAGATTTAGATGGACCTAGAGACACACAGACACATCCAGACAGGCACAGGCACACCCAGCAAGTGCTCTTTCTAAGCCTTTCTCAGGCAAATTCCACTTCTTGCCTTGCCTCCCTCCATCCTCTCTGCCTTTAATGAACATTTATGAAGGACCACTGTATGCCGGGCCCTGTTCTAGGTGGCACAGGGTGGGTTTGATTAAGAACCAAGGGAGCCACATAGACAAGCAGGAAGAGTATTTCAGCAAAGGGAACAGCCAGTGCAAAGGCCTCTCCTGTCCCCCATCCTCCCCCATCCCATCCCCTCCCCCAGCCCTGACTCAAGCCATTTGGAATGGGGGGGCGATACGGGGAGAGTGGTCCCCGTAGGATCCCCCTACCCCAGTTGGCCTGGTTATCTTCCATTCCATAGAAGAGGATGCCACGGGGCTCAGAGAGGCTGTGTCATATACCCGAGGTCACACAGCACAAACGTGGGCTCAGAGCTGCCTGAATTGAGGGCCTCTGTCCTCAGGGAGAGAAGCCCCCTCATTGAGGGCAGGAACCTTGATGGGCAAAGGCTGGGCCAGGGAGGCCAGCCAGTCACAGGCCTGGGACGACAGTCCGCCACGGGCCTGGGACAGCAGACACCTGCCCAGTGTGAGGGGCTGGAGTGAGAGTCACTAAGGTGGACACTCCAGGGCACGGAGAGGCAGTGACAGACAGAGAGACATCTGGGACTTCAGTCCCTGCCCCACCAGAACAGGGGAGCAGCTGCCCCTGAGACCACTAGAGGGGGCAAAGGGTCCCAAGGAGTGGGTGATGGGGACACAGAGCAGGGGTTGCGGGTCTGACCTGGATGGGTCCTCAGGACGCTGATTTGGAAACTGCGTCAAGATAGGAGGGGGGGGGGGACTTCCCCGGCAGTCCAGTGGTTAAGACTTTGCCTTCCAATGAAGGGGGTGTGGGTTCGATCCCTGGTGGGGAGCTAAGATCCCACATGCCTTGGGGACAAAAAAATCAAAGCATAAAACAGAAGCAATATTGTAACAAATTCAATAAAGGCTTTAAAAATGGTCCACATCAAAAAAAAAAAAAAAGATAGGAGGTGGTCTGACAGTGCAAGCAGGTCTCTGGATGGGAGGTTGGGGCTCTGACTGAGTCTCCTATTGCTACAGTAACAAATCATCACAACATGGCGGCTTAAAACAATACACATTTTACCTGATAGTTCTGGAGGTCAGAACAAAAATGGGTCTCACTGCGCTAAAATCAAGGTGTCAGCAGGGCTGGATTCCTTCTGGAAGCTCTTGGTGAGAATCTGTTTCCTGGCCTTTTCCAGTTTCTAGAGGCTGCCTGCATCCCTTGGCTTGTGGTCCCATCATCCACGTTCAAAATCAACAGTATAGGGCTTCCCTGGTGGCGCAGTGGTTGAGAATCTGCCTGCCAATGCAGGGGACACGGGTTCGAGCCCTGGTCTGGGAAGGTCCCACATGCCGCGGAGCAACTGGGCCTGTGAGCCACAACTACTGAGCCTGCGTGTCTGGAGCCTGTGCTCCGCAACAAGAGAGGCCGCGATAGTGAGAGGCCCGCACACCGTGATGAGGAGTGGCCCCCGCTCGCCGCAACTAGAGAAAGCCCTCGCACAGAAACGAAGCCCCAACACAGCCAAAAATATAAATAAATAAATAATAAAAATAAAGGAATTCCTTAAAAAAAAACAACAACAACAGTATAGCATCTTCCAATCTCTCTCTCTCTGACTCTCCTCCCTCTCTCTTATAAAGACCCTTGTGATGACATTGGATAATCCCCCCATCTCCAGATCCTTAACTTAATCACACATGCAAAGTGCCTTTTGCCTTGTAAGGTCACATATCCACAGGTGCCAGGGGTTAGGATGTGTGGGCATCATTATTCCACCTAGCACAGGGCCCATCGTCCAAGGTCCAGGGTCCAGCCTCCAGGCCTGGCCACGATGGCCCCGGGGTCTGGAAAAGGCCAACGTGCTTGGGACCAGACATCTGACTAGGGGGTGCAGAAGGGACAAAGAAGCCCTCAGCTTATTACCTGGATCAGGGCTTATCAGCCTCCCCAGTCCTACTTTCCTGTCCCGCACTCAAGCACAGAGGGTATGAAGGTGTGGAGGGGAGGAGGAGGCAAGGAGCTCCCCCTGCCTCCCTAGGGTCCCTCCCTTCCCACCACCCAGACACCCTACATTGGACTCACCAGCTTAGAAATGGCTCCATCTCCCCACTCCCACCAACCAGGCCCTGGCTCCTCTGATTCCCACAAACCCTGGCGATTTTACCACTAAATCCCTCCAGAGTTCTTCCCTTCACTCCTGTCTGCAACTCCCAGACCAGAACCCAGCCACTCCTACTGCCGTCTCATTTTAAATGACTGTGCCTCTCCCCAGAGAACCCTGGAGGGCCTTTAGTGACTGGTCCTGCCCCACTGTCCTCTCCTCACTCACTGTTGCACCCTAACTCAACTAAATCTCCCACCCACTCATCTCTCAGGTTACAGATATCACCTCCTCCTGGAAGCCTGCCCTGAACACTCCATGCTCACAGATGGAGTGGGCTGGGGGGTGGGGACAGAAGGGCATGGAGTAGCCAAGAAGCAGCCCATCTGCAGAAGGTTCAGCCTGCATCTCTTCCTGCCAGGCTGAGCCCTTCCTCCAGCCTCCCCACCTTTGCCCATGCAGTACCTCCCACCTGAAATCTCTCCCTGACCCCGACCCACCCAAATCCTCTACTGAGGACCTCCCCTCCACATCTCCAGGAATCTCCTGCTTCTCCTCTGGGGTCTGGACCACCCCATTCCACCATGTCTCTGGTGTCACTATTAATCCAAATGGCTGCCACGTTCTGAGCACCCCCAGGTGCAAGGCGCCGTATACCACAGTCCTAGTCACAACGCTGAGAAAAGAGGCTTTATCGTTTGCCTTTTCCCTATGTGCAAAGGAGCTCCTGGAGGGCCGGGAAGAAAATAAAAGGGTGAATGAGGACAGAGGGGTTCTGAGGGCCAGACTGAGAGCTGAGGGAGAAGGACGCACACATTTGAAAAGAGAAAGAATAGCCCAGCAGAGGGAACAGCAAGTGCAAACAGTGGGAAACTGGATCAAGACGGACAGCTTCATCCACACTTGCAGCAGAGGTCTCTGCTGCCCTCCCCCTTTCTACGTGTGGAAATCAAATCTCAGAGATGTGAAGCAACTTGCCTAGCCAAAAAAAGCCCGGGCTTCCCCCACCTTGCCTTGAGTCTGCTTCAGGGAGAGACATTGTCCAAAGGTGAAGCCACTTGCCCAGACGACGTGGGGTTGGCCAGCGGCTCTGGAACCCCCTTCCCTTCAAATGGCGACAGCTGGGCCAAGAGTCCCTTAGGTGCCGCTCAGGTGCTCACAGACCACCTCTGCCTGATGCGGCATTGTCCTGCATTCAGGCCTCGCCCAGACTCCCCGCCCCTGTGCGCTGGAATCACCTTCTGTTCCACCCGACCAGAGGGAGCCTGGGGCTTCACCACCACCCACTCCGGCCTATCTCCCAGCCTTATCTTCCCAGCTCTGCAGCCTGACCCCTGCCCCCCACCGAACCGCAGCCTTTGCCCAGCTGCCCTCCACGCTTCCCAGCTCCCAGGGTGGTGCCTTGGGTTCCCCACTCTGCGGTTGGACCCATGAACCACGAATTGGACCAGCTTGACCTGAAAGCTGAGACAGGTCCCCAGACTTGGGGCACCGGGGGTGGCCTCTGAGGCCTGGGGCGGAGTCCGGGCCTCCGCCACAACGCCCAGCGGTGCGCTCAGCCGGATCAGGGCGTCCGTGGTGTGTTGACAGATGCGCGGATGGATCAGAGCCGCGCCAGAAGAGAGGACCCGGGAGGGGGCTGGGGAGGACCTGCAGCGAACGGAAGAGAAACCGGGGCTGACTGAGCGCTCAGCGGATGGTGCTAGGTTCAAAGGCAAGAGATAAAGCACAAGCAAGAAACCTGCGGCTGGATTCCTCCAAGGCACGCCTCGGGGGGGGGCGGGGGCGGGGCTGGAGGCGGGGCCCTGTGGCGCAGGGAGGGGGTCCAGGAAGCGGCCTAGTCGCACGGAAGGGGCCGAGCTCCGGAGGACCCCGCGCCCCGCAGGGCTCAACCGGTCCCCGCCTCGGCCCCGCCCTCTAGGCCCCGCCCCCGATCCCGCCCCGCGCTCCCCTAAAGCCTGCTTCCCCGCCCCCGGCCGAGGCGGTGCCCGGAGCAGAGTCCGCCTGCGCCGTGCGGGCAGTACGCGTCTCCTTCTCCTCTGCATCTGCGCCAGGCGCGGTGTCCCCCGCCCCGCCGCCGGCCCCCGGTGCGCCCGGCCGCCTGAGACCCCAGGTAAGCGAACCCCCCGCGCCCCTAACGCGGACCGGAACGCCACTCTCGCGGAGAGCTCCGGCCCCGCCTCCAAGGCCATGGCGCCCGCGGCGGCCCCCAGACGCATGCAGTGCCCCATCAACTCGCCCGGGACGGCCTCTCGGGGCTTCCCATCTGGTCCCAGGCCCGGGCCGCCTTCCCGATAGAGCCCAGCTCCCCCGAGGGCCCGGGCGCCGCGAGCGCCCGAGGACGCGGCTGCGTAACGGGCGGGCCGGAGTGGGGACGAGCCTAGCACGGTGACGCGGGGGAATCCGGATGTGTGAACGCGAGGAGCGCGACGGGGGGTGTCGGTCCGTCACCAGAGAATCCATACCTACGGGGTGCCACCGACGTGCCAGGTCTGGGGATGCAGCCGGGACCCTGGCCTCGGAGCCCGCAGCCCGGCCGCGTAGACGGCTGGGACCCGCGGAAACAGACACAGATCATTCCAGCCATGCTAAGTGCGGGGAAGACAACACATCTGGGAGATGGGTTAGGGTCAGGGAGGCATTCTCGGAGAAGGTGTCATCCGGGCCTGAGGGGATCAGCCAGCGAGGGGTTTTTAGGCCCAGAAAACAGCAAAAGATTCTGAGGCAGGGCCCAGACTGGTGTGTTTGCCCAGCGGAAAAGAGGCCAGCATGGCTGAAGTGCAGTGAGCCGGGGAACCGAGGTGAGACGAGGTTGGCCCCCGGGCCACGAAGATAACGAGGAGGAGGTGGATTCCGTTTTCAAGTCTGTGGGGACCACGGAGGCTTAGAACAAAGTGAGTGACCGGGTCCACTTGTGTCTTAAGAAGACCCAGCAGCTGCTGTGGCCAAAAGAGACCGGAGGAGACCCTGGAGGAGGCTGCTGGTTTGGACCCGACAGGAAGGGGGGGATGGAAAGTGGATGAATTTGGGTCCTTTTTGTCAGAAGAACATTGCCTTCATTCCCTGCCTGCTCAGAAGTGGGGCAGGAAGGAAAGTGCATGGAAGAGATTTCTGGCACCGGCAGCTGGGAGTGTGGAAGGATAGGAAAACTGAGGGAGAAACAGATCTGAGGGTGTGAAGCAGTTGTGACTGAGTCCGATTTCCAAAACCTGTGAGATACCACCTGAGGGGGAAGGTGCCTGAGGACCTGACTCTGAACCCAGGCCAAGTCCAACGTGACTGAGTGCAAGGGGGCAACCTGGATCTGTTGTATGGGGCCACCTGAAATAGAAATTCTGGAGGGTAGGGTTGTCTTTGAAGCCCCGCCCCACCCCCATCCCGAGTCCCTAGCTTCAACTCAGCCCCCTTCCAGAAGGAGCTGCTGTGAATAAACTTGGCAGTGGTGGGAGTGCCCAGAGCCTCACTCAGTGCAGCTGGGTCCCTGCAGGCCCAGCCAGGCTGCAGGTAGGAGGCAGTTGGGACCTTCCTTGCCTGCCCGCCCAGCTCACCTGCTCCCAGCTGGGAGCCTTGGTCATTGAATTGGCCTTGGGGCCCCAGAGAAAGTTTTCTGGACTTCAGTTTGCCCATCTATAAAATGGGTCAATACTACCTGTATCTGGGAGTGTTGTTCTGATCAATGGAAGTCTCGGCTATGAAATAGGAAAGGGCTTGGCCAATCCCAGGGAAGGCCTTACGCCTCGGGGGATGGAGGAGGGCTGCTGCACTGGTGGGAGTTCTGGGCCCGGTGAGCCTCCATTTCCTGCTCTGAGAAATGGGAGGAAGGCATAAGTGCGTCCACCTCCAGAACCCACAGTCTGCAGACTGAGTGAGTTAGGCGTGTAAAGTGTTGAGCTGGCCCAGCGCCTGGCGTGAAGTGGTCACTGGGCACAGGAGCCGCTGGGATGAGTGTAGTTGGCCGTGGGGAGCTGGCTAGGGCTCACTCCTCCCACCACCCCTGGGATGCCCACAGGAAAGCAGGCACCAGGGGGCACGCTCCTCTCTTATCTGGGTACCACAGGCTTTCCCCTTTCCGGCTGTCTGGAAGCTGCCTCTGACCTTGTCCTGCCAGTTTGAATGTAGTGCTCTCAGGCTAGTGACTTCACCTCCTGGTTCAATTTCTTTACCTATAACATGGGAATAATAACAGTCATCACCTGAGAGGTGTCCGGCTGGTAATAAGCACCTGGGAAAGCAGAGGGGATGCCCGGGTGGAAGCAGGGGGAGCCCAGAGAAGTGACCTGATTCAGCCTCTGGAAGGGTGGGGGAAGCCTTCTTGTAGGAGGTGACCATCTGCCAGGTTACTAAGGATTTTTAAGAGTTCATGGGCAGAGAGACCAGTGAACAAAGATGTGGAGGGGAAGCACCACAGCATACATGGGAGGAGCTGCAGGCAGGAGCCAGGAAATCAGCATGGGAGTGACTGCCCTGGTCCAGACCCTGGTGAGGCTGGACCAGGTGGAGGTGTGGATGAGAGAAGTGGGTGGATCCTGGATAGACTTGAAGTTGAGGATGGGGTGGGGATGGAGTAGCCACTGATGGGGCAGCAGGTTCAGGCGCAAGTCAGCAGTCTATTTCCCAGCACCTGGAAATTGTGATGCCACTAGACACCCAGGTGGAGACCAGGTGCGGGGGGTGGGCCTAGAGCTTGGGAGACATCCCCACCCTGGTGGGATGGATTGGAGAGGGGGTGGAAGGAAAGAAACCAGGAGTGGGTGGCAAACCAGAAGCCAAGGGAGCAAGGGCTTCAAAGTGGAAGATGAGGTCAGTCTCAGCCATGTCTCTGAATCCCCTGCTTGAATCATTTCTCCCCATGGCAGGGGTCTTACTCCCTTATTTGGTTGCCATTCCTTCCCCGATGCCCAAGCCATTCAGGCTGGGCTTCTTTTTGCTATCCTTGAATCGGCCCCTCAGACCCAGCCTGGCTCTGACCAGATTGACATAGAGGAGACCTTTCTCCTTCCTCAGTCTGACCTTTGTACCTTTGTTAATTAATATGATCCTGTCACACCAGTTCTCCACACCGAACCAGCAGGATCTCACCTCTCTCCCCAGTTCCTCCTAGGCTCCCCAAACCATATTTTGCTTCAGGGCCCCATGACTGTATCGAGGGGTCAGGCCCCTGTCAGCGACCCCCTGAGGATCTCCCCCCTACCCTGTGCTTGGCCCCAGCTCCCTCCCACCCTGTCATTGATTCATTCAGCACGTACTTGTGAAGCACCTGTGCTGGGAGGCACTGGGGACTAGCAGTGAACAAAATGAAGCTTCCCTGCTGCCCGCCCCCCCCCCCCCGCCACCTCATGGATGGAGCCGACGTTCTGGGAGGGGGGCAGCCGGGAGAGGGAAGAAACCTGAAGGATGAGAAGGAGCCAGCCAGGTGGACATCTGGAGGAAGAGCATTTCAGGCAGAGGGACTAGCATGTGCAAAGGTCCTGAGGCACGACCCAGCCTAGCATGTTGGAGGTATAGCCGAGAGGCCGCTGTGTCTGGAGCAGAGTGAGCCAGGGGGAGAGTGGGGAGAGGGGCAGAGGAAGAGACTGAGGGTCCTCAGGGCCCCTCAATCCAACAACTGCAGACCCTGGTTGGGCCCTTGCTTGAGGGGTGCAAGGTTGTTGGGCCCCACTGCTGCGTGGTTTGCAGGGGTGTTGCTTTGGTGTGTTGTCCCCTGTGTGGAGTGGTCAGTGCACCCTGAAGGCAGAAGAGGCTGGCAAGAGGAAGGAAGAGAAGGCCAGCCCTTTCCTGGTGGGCAAAGCTTCTCCCCTTCCTCCTGCACGTGGTGGGGGGCTCAGCTGACCTGAGAGGCTCCCTGGAGGGGCTGGAGGGAATGGAAGGAAGTAGCCAGGGAGAGGGCGCTGATGGAGACAGAGAAGGGGGCCAGGGAGGAGGAGGAGCAGAGCCCAGAGCTGGGTGTTGGGGCAGGATGTTCTCAGGGAGGTGACAGGAGATGGTAGGCAGGGGCCTGGCTGGGCCTTGAAGATGAGCAGCAAAAACCAGAGCAGGTGTGTTTTGAGGATGGCCCCTCCACCAGCCTGCTGTCACTCCCTTTCCAGGTGTAGGAGAAAAGACTCAGCATCCCTCCCCATCCCACCCACCACCCCCGTGGACAAGGACCTGGTCACCTGGGCCTGCTCACCCTTCCCACCCACCCCACCCCCACTCATCCAGGTATGCACCAAACCCCTCCAGTTTCAAAGGCTTCACAGAGGGGATTCGGACACTTGGGTGCCGGCACCTAGATCAGTGGCTCTGTTGAGCCCAGACACTGTGGCCAGGACCGTTCCCCGACCCCCTCCAAACTGGGGATGGGTGCACCTAAGGGCACATCCCTTTGGCCCTGGCTCAGCATTTTTGTTTTTTTTTAAGGCTGTGCTGCCCATGGCATGCGGGATCTTAGTTCCCCAACCAGGGATCAAACCCGTGCCCCCTGCTTTGGGAGCGCGGAGTCTTAACCACTGGACTGCCAGGGAAGTCCTCTTGGCTCAGCTTTGACCGTGATCCTGGCAGGAGTGATGGGGCCACAGCTGGATCAAGGCTAACCTATCGGGAGATGGCAGGGGACAACGGCAGTGACAGGAGGGGAGAGCAAGCAGGACAAGCCCTGGAAATGTCAGCCTCTGGGTGTCATTTCTCCATCTGAGCTGTTGGCTAGGGCAGATCTAAATATAAGGTTGTCACCTCCCTGCCCTTGCCTCTCTTCATTCCCCCCGCTCTGTTCCAGCCCCAGGGGCCTCGTCTTCTATGCCTTGAATCAACCAGGCTTGGTCCTGCCTCAGGGCCTTTGCACAGGCTGTTCCCACTTCTTAGAATGCTCTATCCCCACGGCCTCCTCCCTCATCTCTTTTTTTTTTTTTAAATAAATTTATTTATTTATTTATGTTTGGCTGCTTGGGTCTTTGTTGCTGCGCGTAGGCTTTCTCTAGTTGCGGCGAGTGGGGGCTACTCTTCGTTGCCGTGCGTGGGCTTCTCCTTGTGGTGGCTTCTCTTGTTGTGGAGCACGGGCTCTAAGCGCATGGGCTTCAGTAGCTGTGGCACATGGGCTCAGTAGTTGTGGCTCGCGGGCCTAGTTGCTCCGCAGCATGTGGGATCTTCCCGGACCAGGGCTTGAACCCATGTCCACTGCATTGGCAGGCAGATTCTTAACCACTGCGCCACCAGGCAAGTCCCTGAGCCTCAGATTTTAAGGCAGTTCTTGGAGGGGGTGTCAGGCTGTCCTCAGGTGTCTGCTTCCTCTAACGTAGTTCTTCTCACTGGCAAAGTAGTGACTCTGAATTCTGAAACGGTCGCCTTTTTTACACAACCAAATTCACATGACTCCACACACATGTTGCAGTTTATGGAATAGGATGCATTTATTTGACCTCAGAGCCTGTATAAAGAGCCCAGGGAGCAAACCTGAGTTGTGGGTCCTTCGGTGAAGTTGACTCTGAGGGTTAAGGATTTTCAGGATCTTTTCCAGGGGTACAGCATGAAAGTCTCGGTGCTTGAGTTGATAAAATTAAGAACATGCTTGCGGTGACTTCTGCTAGCCAAATAGGCTGCAGGTGCTTGCCTGTTTCAACCTATGACAGTATTCAGCCAGGACTCTGAGATGAACCAAATGAAATTTTGGAATTCGCTGAAAAGTCATGCCTTCGGACCTTGGGAAGTCTAAAAAGGACACGAGATGGCTTCCCTGGTGGCACAGTGGTGGCCAGTGTAGGGGACGTGGGTTCGAGCCCTGGTCCGGGAAGATCCCACATGCCGCGGAGCAACTAAGCCCGTGCGCCACACTACTGAGCCTGCACTCTAGAGCCCACGACCCACAACTACAGAGCCTGCGTGCCACAACTACTGAAGCCCACGTGCCTAGAGCCTGTGCTCCGCAACAAGAGAAGCCACTGCAATGAGAAGCCCGCGCACCACACCAAAGAGCAGCCCCTGCTCGCTGCAACTAGAGAAAGCCTGCGTGCAGCAACAAAGACCCAACGCAGCCAAAAATGAATAAATTAAATAAATAAATTTATTAAAAAATAAAAAGGACATGAGGCATTTGCATACAAGCCTTGCTCATATATTACCTAGAGATTGGTCACAGAATATTTAGAAACCATCACTGCAGCCATGGCTTTCATTCAGAGTAGTTCTTTACAGAGAAACAGAGGCTAGCTGTCTCTCTCTGATTACTGAAATATTCTCTAATCACTCCCCTTTGTAAATGTTACCAGCATTTGTTTGTATTTTGCCTAGACATTCTCCATTGCCTTACCCATGGCGATTTAACTTGGCTCCTCTGAGGAGGTAATATTTGAGCTTGAGGCCTGAGTTGGAGCTGGTGGTAGACACCCACAGGAAGTGGAATTTGTTGACTGCCTCCCCTCCAGATCCCTCTCTCCACTGGGGAGACAGACACATCCCTGGGCAGTTACAATGCAAAATAACCTGGGCCAAACAGAGGGACCACAGGCTCTCCGACCCAGCATTGCAGTCCTGGAAGACTTCCTGGAAGCAGTGACAGGCAAGCTGCTTACTTGAAAGGTTAGGGGAAGATGAATAGTGATCCAGGTGGAGGAAACAGCCTAGACAAAAGCTATTGCATTGGGAGTTCCCTGCCGGTCCAGTGGTTGGGATTCCACACTTTCACTCCCGAGGGCCTGGGTTCGATCCCCGGTCGGGGAACTTCGATCCTGCAAGCCGAGTAGCATGGCCAAAAAAAAAAAAAAAAAAATTAGGCATCTGGGTACTGCATTACAGCGATGTTTCTGAGATATGAACAGACCCTGGGAATCAGACCATGGACACTAGGCTGAGAACCGGGGAGTCTGGTGGCTGCAGGAGGTCAGCAGGGTAGAGGGGGCGTGGGCAGGGCCAGATCACAAAGACCTTGGTGATGAGTGCCAGGCGCAGAGGGAGGGCTGCCCCCCATGTGGGCCCCCTCTCCAGGGTTGGGGGAGGGACAGGCTTGTAGAGTGAGCCTCTGTGGGGTTGCTGAGAGAGGGATGGATGGGGAAGAGGAAGTGCTTAGTCTCCAGTTACGCAAACACCCCTGGTTCTTAAAGGGCCCACGGACAGACTCACCCTGGGGACCCTTCCCTGCGCCACCCCTGATGAGCCATCTCACACGTGCCCTGCTTGGCTCCCCGCCCTACCTAGGTGGGCAGGCAGGCACTGGAGTGATAACTCCTTCAGTGAAGGCGCTGCTAGCCTGAGGCCACCCACCAGGAGCAGATCCTCCCAGGCTGGCTTACTCTGAAGTTCACGGTTAGCCTCTGTCCTCTGGGACCCTGACAGGTCTGCAGGCCTGTGTTCAGCTGCCTGTCAAGTCAGGGGGTACTGGGGCTCCCGGCTCTTGAGGCCACACCCTCTCCCCATCCATCCTCACCCCTCTTCCTTCTCAAACGATGCCTTCTCCGAGTCCCCCATCCAGAAAAAGAAGATCTTCTGGTCCTGTCCCAGCCCTGGGCTGTGTGTCCCCAAATTCCTGCCCAAGCCGGTAGTTCCCAGATCAGGCTGCCCACCCCAACATGCTCTACCCCGACCCCCTGAAGACACCCTTACCCAGCCGTGCTTCCCAGCCCCCATCACCTCCCAGACGCCAGCCACTGGTGACCTCTTGGGGCAGAACTTTGCTAATCTGAAATCGCAAGGACAGCCCACGTGCCGGGGTTGTTCACAGGAGAATCACCCCCTTTTGAGGACATCGAGGCCCAAGGCTCCCATTGCTGCCCCTGTGTCTTTAAGGCTCAGGCGACAGGCACTTGCCAACTTTCCCTTGAACAAGGAGGGCTCAGACCTGGGCTGGCAGGCTCTCCGGAGTTCAGTACCAGCCAGGACCAAATGTCATCTTATTTTCCTTGTTTGTTTTATGGCCACTGTCTGCACATGATGCTGAGAAGCTGGCTTTCTCTTTCCCTTTTTTTTTTTTCTTTTCCATTATAGTTTATTGCAAGATATTGAATATAGTTCCCTGTGCTATACAGTAGGTCTTTGTTGTTTATCTATATATAGTAGTTTGTATCTGCTAAGTTCAAACTCCTAATTTATACCTCCCCCCACCCCTTCCCCCTTTGGTAACTAGATTTGTTTTCTATGTGTGTGTTTGTTTCTGTTTTGTAAATAAGTTCATCTGTATCATTGTTTTTAGATTCCACACGTAAGTGATATCATATAATATTTGTCTTTGTCTGTCTTACTTCACTTAGTGTGATAATCTAAGGGCCATTCATGTTGCTGCAAATGGCAATGTTTCATTCTTTTTTATGGCTGAATAATATTCCATTGTATATATGTACGGCATCTTCTTTATCCATTCATCTGTCGATGGACAGTTAGGTTGCTTCCATGTCTTGGCTATTGTAAATAGAGCTGCTATGAACATAGGGGTGCATGTATCTTTTTGAATTATAGTTTTGTCCAGATATATGCCCAGGAGTGGGATTGCTGGATCATATGGCAACTCTATTTTTAGTTTTTTGAGGAACCTCCCTACCTGTTCTCCATAGTGGCTGCACCAATTCACATTCCCACCAACAGTGTAGGAGGATTCCCTTTTCTCCACACCCTCTCCAACGCTGGCTTTCTCTTTCGGGGAAGGAGATGTGGATGGAGGGAGGCAGCCTGGGCAAAACCCAGAGGCAGAGAGACCAGGGCAGAGGTGGCCACAATGATTGAGATGAGAGACGGGGCCTCGTCAGTGGGAATTGAGCAGGGAGGGGACTCGCTTGATTGTTATGGGGGAGATGGATGCAATTGTGGGACCTGGTGAGTAGCGGAATGTCCGGGGTGATGGGGGGTGGTGAGGAGGGATTGGGATGACTCCCAGATTCCCATCCGCAAAGACTGGGTGCATGGTGGGATCTTAGCCAAGAAGCATGCTCAGGGTAGAGGATAACTTGACTGTGATATATCTGGGCGAAGCACAGCCAGGCGGTGTTGGGTTAGCCAGTTTGGCATCGGGGGAGAAACCTGGCAACTGCAGGAATCTGGAAAACCAAGGCACAGGCACACCGACTGTGGCTTCCGGGTGGGTGAGATTTCCCAGGGAGAAAAGCTGGTATGAGAGGGTGCAGGACTGGCACCATTTAGGGCCAAAGGAGAAGAAAAACAGCTTGAATTAGGTTAGGCAGGATGCCACGGTTGTTAGGAGAGACAGACAAGGGGGCAGATATACTACTAGGAGGTCAGGAATCCATGGACAGAGAAATGACCACTGGGATTGGCCTGGGCCAGGGGGCGGTCACCGGTGACCCAGGCAAAGTCCAAAGTAGTGAAGCGGAGATGGGGAGAAGCACAGGCATAAAGGCAGCAGGTCCTGTTTGCCAAGAATGCGTAGGCTGCCGCTGCTGGGCTGAGGTTCCGTGAGCCCGTGTCCATCTAGAACGCTGGGTGGTATTGAGCTAAGTTCGCATGCAGCCGGGCCATTTACCAGCTGTGTGACCCTGGGATGATAAGTCAGTTCATCTGTGCCATGGGAACAGTAACTGCATCTCCCTTGGAATGCAGGGAGGTGGGCGCTTGGGGCAGTTGGCACGGGGCCTTCCTGGAGCTAGCGGCTTTGGCGACACCTGGGGTGGTACCAACACCGGTGTGTTGAACAATCGCTGCTATGGGTGTGAACAAGGCCTGCTGTCCCAGGAAGCAGTTTGGCTTTTGCTCCTACTTCATTCTACCTGAAACCGCCTCCATGAATGCTGCCATCTGGGGGCAGCAGAGGGGCCCAGCAGCCAGCTGGTGGGAGAAGTAGGGCAGGTGTTAGACCAGTTTGGGCAGAGGTGGGATGCCATCAGAGTACAACCTGGGGCCCACAGTTCCCTCCACCCTGGAAGGTGGGTAGCAGCAGCATCTTGGGGGCTGACCTTGACTGGGAATTAGTTTCATAAATGGTGAGCCGGGAATGGGGGCCTGTTTGCCAGCCAGAAGTGCCCCCTCTGAGCCCCTATTTCCTCTCATCAACCACCCCTTCATTGGAAACCTTTTCTTTTTTCTTGTACAAATATAGTTTTCTATTTAAAAATCCCCCTTGGGCTTCCCTGGTGGCACAGTGGTTAAGAATCCGCCTGCCAATGCAGGGGACACGGGTTCGAGCCCTGGTCTGGGAAGATCCCACGTGCCGCAGAGCAACTGAGCCCGTGCGCCACACCTACCGAGCCTGCACTCGAGAGCCCGCGAGCCACAACTGCTGAGCCCGCGTGCCACAACCACTGAAGACTGCACGCCTAGAGCCCATGCTCCGCAACAAGAGAAGCCACCGCAATGAGAAGCCCGTGCACTGCAACGAAGAGTAGCCCCCGCTCGCCGCAACTAGAGAAAGCCCGAGCGCAGCAACGAAGACCCAATGCAAAAAAAAAAAAAAAAAAAGTCGCCCTTAATATATGCGCACACTGGAATATTATTCAGCCTTAAAAAGGAAGGAGATTTGGACATCTGCTACACCATGGATGAACCATGAGGATATGATGCTCGGTGAGATAAACCAGACACAGAAGGGAAATACTGTCTGATTCCACTCATGGGAGGTCCCTAGAGGAGTCAGATCTGTAGAGACAGAAAGTAGGATGATGGGAGCTAGGGGCTGGGAGAGGGGGAAGCAGGGTTAGTGTTTAATGGGGTCAGAGTTTCAGTTTTGCAAGATGAAGAGAGTTCTGGAGATGGATGGTGGGAATGGTTGCCCAACAATGACTATACCTAATGCCATGGAACTGTACACTTAAAAAAAGGTTAGGATGGTAAATTTTTATGTTACGTGTATTTTACAATTTTTAAAAAAATTTGTCACCCTGAAACATACTTCTTGTAAAAATCAGAGCATCACAAAACAAGCTGACCAGCACCGCCCTCCCTCACCCTCCTGATAGAGTAACTCTCCTGAGTGTGGACCATATCCTCAGAGCACGCCAATTGCATGCATGTTGGATCTTTTGATATTGTCCCAAGGTCACTGAGACTCTGTACATTTTTTTAAATTGTGATAAAATACACATAACCTAAACATTTACCATTTTAACCAGTTTTAACCGCATGACTCAGTAGCGTTAAGTACGTTCACAACCTTGTGCAGTCACCACTGTCCACTTCCAGATGCACATTTTTATTTAATCTTTATTTTTTTTCTTCTCTCTTCTTCTGTTCGGTATTTTCTATTATCTCTCTCCAAACTAGTTAGCTCTGTCTTCTACAGTCTCCAATCAGCTATCAACCCCACAGTGGGAAAAAATTTTTTTTGCTTTTTCTCTGGATAAATAATGCTTTCTTCTTTTTTTCCCTTGCACCATGTGTTGCATTTTATTTATTTATTTTTTAAGGTATAGTTGATGTACAATATTGTATGTTTAAGGTGTACAACGTAGTGATTCACAATTTTTAAAGGTTATACTCCATTTATTTTTGTTATAAAATATTGGCTATGTTCCCTGTGTTGTACAATATATCCTTGTAGCTTATTTATTTTATGCATAGTAGTTTGTACCTATTAATCCCCTACCCCTGTCTTGCCCCTCCCCCCTTCCCTCTTCCCACTGGTAACCACTAGTTTGTTCTCTATATCTGTGAGTCTGTTTCTTTTGTGTTATATTCACTAGCTTATTTTGTTTTTTTAGATTTCACATATAAGTGATATCATACAGCATTTGTCTTTGTCTGACTTACTTCACTAAGCATAATACCCTCCAAGTCCATCCATGTTGTTGCAAATGGCAAAATTTCATTCTTTTTCATAGCTGAGTCCACAGTGAATTTTTTACTTCAAATATTGTATTTTTCAGTTTTAGAATCCCCATTTGGTGCATTTTTATAATTTCTGCTTCCCTGCTGAGGTTTCTTATTTGTTCATTCATTAGGAGGTACTTTTTCTTCACATCCTTGAGCGTATTTATAATAGCTGCTTCAAAGTCCTTATCTGCTCATTCCAACATCTGGGTCACCTCAAGGTCAGTCCCCATTAATTTCCTTCTTTCTTGAGTATGGGTCATGTTTTCCTGTTTCTTCACATGTCAAGTAATTTTGGATTCGATTGTATGCTGGACATTGTGAAAGATAAATTGTAGACACTCTGGATTCTGTTGTGGTCCTCTGAAGAACATTGATTCTTTTTTTTTTTTTTTCATAGGTAATTAAACAGTCTGGACTCAAGTTCCAAAGTCTGTTTTCCCTGTAGTGAGAGGCAGGTGTTAACTTACTTTCTTTTAGCTTTAGCCGGGCTGGTTGGAGTCTGCCTCGCATATGGTTTAAGGGTTAGCAAGAGACTTGCACAGCATTTTTGTATAGAATTTGGACTTTTTTTTTTTTTTTTTTTTTTGGCTTTTTCCTTTCCTGCATGTTCTACTCCATTGTTGAACTGTTGGGGTCTCTTTGGGCTCTGTCTTCTCATTTTTCAATCTAGTTTCTATTTCCGGTAAATAACAGTGAAAAATGGGAAACTCGTCCCGTGCTGTTCCCTTATTGCAGGTATAGACTGCCCTCCAACTTCTACCTATCTTTGGTCACTCTCTAGAGCAGTACTGCCCAGGAGAATTTTCTGCAATGATGGAAATGTTCCATATCGACACCAATTATGTGCCCAATATGGTAGCCACAAGCCACATGTGACTATTGAGTATAGAAATGTTGCTGATGCAACTGAAGAACAGAATTTTAAATTGTGTTTAATTTTAATTAATTGAAATTTAAATGGCCACATGTGGCTAATATAGGGCATGGCAGCACCAGAGCTTTCAGGTAGTTTTTTAGTATGTAGTCCAGGGTTTATCACTGTTATCTCTGAGAGGGCCGGTCTGATGCAGCTAACTCCGCTATTACCAAAGACAGAACTTTTGGTGGTTTTCCATTTACCTGAGTTACCTATCAGGCCATTAGTGTCTGTCTGCATTTTGCTTTCATTTTCTTCCACTCAGTGATCCTCCCAAGTCCGTGAGCATAGCTTTTCCTCCTCCCCTCATCTCAATTTGATATTTTCTTAATTGAAAAAATGTTTTAATTGTGGTAAAACACGTATAACAAAAAATTTATCATCTGGACCGTTTTTAAGTGCACAGTTCAGTATCGTTAAGTATATTCACATTGTCGTGTAACCAATCTCCACGACTTTTTCATATTCCCCAAACAGAAACTCTGTCCCCATTAAACGCTTAACTCCCCACCCCCTCCCCCAGCCTCTGGCACCCGTCATTCTACTTCCTGTCTCTATAAATTTGACTCCTCTACGGACCTCCTATAAGTGGAATCAGACAGTATCTGTCTTTTTTTTTTTTTTTTTTTTTTATTTTGGCTGTGTTGGGTCTTCGTTTCCGTGCGAGGGCTTTCTCTAGTTGCGGCAAGCGGGGGCCACTCTTCATCGCGGTGCGCGGGCCTTTCACTGTCGCGGCCTCTCTTGTTGCGGAGCACAGGCTCCAGACGCGCAGGCTCAGTAGTTGTGGCTCACGGGCCTAGTTGCTCCGCGGCATGTGGGATCTTCCCAGACCAGGGCTCGAACCCACGTCCCCTGCATTGGCAGGCAGACTCTCAACCACTGCGCCACCAGGGAAGCCCCAGTATCTGTCTTTTTGAGACTGGTTTATTTCACTGCGCATCATGTCCTCCAGATTTATCTGTATTGTATCTTCTCCTTCTTTTAAACGCTGATGTAATATTTCATAGTGTGGAATCCTGAGGTTTCTGTTCCCCAGCATTGGACATCCAGGTTTCTTCCAGTTCTCACTGGAAGGGACAGAGGGAGGAACTACAAAGGGACATAAGGAAATATGGGGGAGTGATGGATATATATGTTCATTATCTTGATTGAGGTGATGATTTCCACCAGTAGGTACATATGTCAAATGCACTGAATCACGCACTTTAGACATGCATGGTTTTTGCATGTCGTTCAATAAAGTCGTGTTGGGTTTGTTTTTTTTTTTTTTTTTTCAACTGTAATAGCCCAAGCTCCCCTTACATTCCCATCTGTATGCTTTATCCCTCCCAGTCCCGTGCAGGTAACCTATCAGATCCTGCTGCCCCACCCCGGCTTGCCTCTGGGGCTGGACCTGCTCATTTCCCGCCTCAAACTTCCAGAGACCTGCTCCCCTCTGCTCCCTCAGTCCTTCTTGAAACCTCCCTGACCGAACCCCCAACACACACCCACACTAGGTGATGCTGGGGACCCCAGAGTTCTCTTCCTGGTCTGACCCTCCCTGTCTGGTAGTGGGAGAGACTCAGCTCTCTAAGCTCCCTGGGGCCAGCCAGGGCTGAACAGAAGCTTTGAAGAAAGACCTAGGGTGGGGTGGGGCAGGGCTAGGGAGGGAGCTCTGCTTCCTTAGGGTGGGAAGGGTAGAAAAGGCCTCTTAAGGAGGGAATTGAATCTGACCCAGGTCTTAAAGACTAGTAAGAACTGGCACAGTGAAGGGGGTGTGGGCACTTCCGGAAGGAGGCACCACCTATGTAAAGGCCTGGACTGCTGGGGGATGCTCTGGGAATCCTAGCACCTGGGTGTGAGGTAGTGCAGGAGTTATAGGAGGGAGGGAGCAGATTCCAGGGGGAATCTGGAGTGGGGACCCCACTGTCAGCCCCCAAGCAGCTGCAAAGCAACCCTCATGGCCCCACTGTTGGTTGCTTTATTGGGGGGCGGTAGGAGGCTGTATCACCAAGGGGTGGTTCTGAGAAGGTGCAGCCAGGGGAGCTGGCGGTGCAGGCTGTGGTGAGGAGGGGTGGCCAGTGGGCTGGGGATTCCGGGGGACATGGCCTGGCTCACCCAGACCCGTTAGTCTGCCCGGGACAGGGTTGGGGGGGTGGTATAGATGTTAAGAAAGCAAAGTTCAATCATGTGTGAGCTTCTGGGGCCCTGAAAAGGCTCTGGGGCAGCTTAGGGGTGGTGGTGGTGTAGGACCTTGCTCCTTGGGAAACCTTGATAGGCAGAGACAGGCCTGTGAGCCCTGAGCTCACTGGTGGGCAGAGCAACCCCCTCCCCACCCTGGAGAGCTTCTAGCCCTGACTCACTCCCTTGTTGCTGGGTGACCTGCATCCGGCTGCTTCTTGCTTTGAGCCTCTGGCTTCCCAGTTCTGAAACAAGGAGGCAGTGGACCTACACCATGGGGTTCAAGCTAACCTTGCCTAATAAAGAAGGTGGTTTCTTTTTCTAGAAAGTTTGACCACCTGAGCCAGAGTCCTCCCATCCACCCATCTGTCCATGTGTCTGTTCTACCTGCTTTTTCATCCACTTAGCAAACATTTAGTTGGTACTTACCATCGTCCTGGGCCCTGAGGATACAGCAGTGACTAAACAACATTCTTGCCTTCATGAGGCTTATGTCTTGGGATGAGGCAGACAAACAAGTGAATAAGAAAACTGATCAAGTGGGGTGAGGGGGCTGAAGCAACAAAATAGGGTAAGAAGATGGTATAATATGGTGGCTTCTTTGGTAGTGATCTGAGAAGACTTCCTGAGGAGGTAATACTGAACTGAGATGTGACTGATGAGACAGAGGTTGTGTGGGAGGTCAGCACATGCAAAGTCCCTGAAGCAGGAATGAGCTTGGTGGGTTGGACACAGCACATGCAAAGGCCCTGGGGCAGGAATGAGCTTGGTGAATTGGAATCCCATCAAGCAGCCATTACAGTAAATTGAGCTAGTGCGGGGGGGGGGGGGGGGGGGGATACTAACAGGGCCAGAGTGTGGAGGGCAGGAGTGTGTCTAAATATGAGGGGCTGAGGCGAGGCAGAGCCCTGGACTTGGGGCCCTCCTTAGGGTCCTTGAAGGTGGTTTCTCCTGGACTGGCTGCATCTCTGGTCATTAGCACCCCGCAGGGACCCTGCTCAGAGAGGCCAGAGTGGAGGAGCCAGGGCCCAGTGCAGGGGCGGCTGTGGTTATCTACAAATAACCCCCACTTAGTCCATCATGTGTTCCCTGCCTGGGCCTCCAGCCGAAGGAGTCAGGTGACCCCGGGCAGCAGGCCAGGCTGCAGGGGCCGGGTGAGTGTGTATGAGTGTGTCTGTTCTTCCCTGGGCAACCCAGACATCTGGAGTATGAATTGATTTCCTTTTTCACAAGCCGGGCAAGTCCTACATTTCCAGCTAGATTTAAAATAAAACCAACCGTTGTGCACAGCCCTGCTGTGCTGGGCGGTGCTGGGGCCTTTGGGGGTTCAGGGGAGCGACAGGGATCCTGTACTCATCCTCTCCCTCCACGTGTCAGCACAAAGCCCTGCTCTCTCTCTCTCTCTCTCTCTCTCTCTCCCCCAATCTGGGGATATTTTTAGCCACTAAGAAGGATTATCAGAGTCTGGCTCCCAGGTGGCAGGGGCAGGGCTGGGAGTGGGACCAAAGTGCCTTCAAGAAGCAGCCGGGCTGGGGGACCGGGCTGGGGAGAGGGGGCAGGGTGCGGTGAGGAGGAGGAAGCCTCAGGCTGGTTAGGCTAGACCAGCCACCCATTTGGCGATTCTCCACGTGACCCTTCAGCAGCCCTGGGTGAGCCAGCGCAAGCTCATTCATTCGCTACAGCTTTAAGGAAAGGCTGCAGAGGCCGGGGTGGGCGCTGGGGGAGGGGCGGTGGGGTGTGTGTCCAGGAAGAACCACCCAGAACCCGCGCAGACCAGCACCCTCCTTTCCAGACTGCTCCCCATCCCCACCTCCTCTCTACTGCTAATAGTAACTGTGTTTTACTTAGTGCTCACTCCACCCCAGGCATTATTCCCAATCCCCTCCGTGTGGAGGCAGGGGGCATTGTTATTCCCATTTTACAGATGAGGGAACTGAAACACCAGTGGCAAGGTCCATGACAAGGTCAACGATGGGTAAATTGCAGGAATCAAATCCATTGCAACAGCAGCGTGGAACATTTACAAACTGCTCAGCTTCCTGAGCCCCCACAACGGTGCAGTAAAGCAGAAGATCTGGCTGTACCCATTTTTCAGATGGGGCAGCTGAGGCCCAAGGAGGCAGAGTGTCATAGGGAATGAGCAGAGGAGCCGGGGTCCAAAAGAGGAAAAATGAAGGTTGAGGAGGAGTGCCTCCCTGACCCTCGTTCCCGCCTGCCCGTCGGGAGGAAGGCATCTGTCAGGGGCAGGAGTGGAAGAGAAGTTTGAACCTTGCTGGCCATGGATGCCTGGTTACAGCTGTACCTGAGCCCCTTCTGTGTGCCAGACACTGCCCACGTGCTCCACATGCAGGCTCACTGGCCTGCTCGACCACAATGCAAGGAAATGGGTGACTTCTCAAACCTCAGAGTCTCTTCTTTATCAAGGGGGTAAAGGGGGTAGACAAACAGACGGACACAGGTTAGAGAAAGGGTAGGAGGTCCAAGGCCAAGACCTC
This sequence comes from Balaenoptera ricei, assembly GCF_028023285.1. Lineage (NCBI taxonomy): Eukaryota > Metazoa > Chordata > Mammalia > Artiodactyla > Balaenopteridae > Balaenoptera > Balaenoptera ricei. The sequence continues at coordinate 176,447,564 of NC_082641.1, read as the reverse complement.
TGCAGTTAGGGTGTGTCAGTCTGAAGCCCCCTTGGAAGGCTCGCAGGTTTGGAAAGTGCATTTCTGTTTCCCCTTCTGACTTGGGGACCAGAAAGGGCGATGCCTGCTTCAGCTGAGGGGACTGGGGTTTGAGACTGGTCATGCTTCCTTCCTTTTCCACCCTGCCCCCAACCAAAAAGACTGCCTGGCCAGCTTCCAATGTCACAGTGAATGAGGCAGAGCTGGCAGAGGGTGCTTTAACTGGATCTGAAGTAGGGGCAATCGGGAGGTGCCTCCAGGAGGAAGTGGCAACTGAACTGGGTTTTGAAGGATGCATAGGAGTTTGCCAGACAGACATGAGGGCTGAGACCTTGCCAGCTTTCCCCACCATTTTATGTCCTCAGCACCCAGCATGGGACAATAAATATTAGATGGGCATTCTAGGCAGAGGACAGCATTTGTAAAGGCTGGGGTGTGTGAAATCATACAGTGTTTGTGATTGTATCAAAGCATGTCAAACAGTGAATAGTGGGCTTTGAGGCTGGGGACATGGGCAGAGGCCTGGGATTACGAGATGCCATCGCTCTTGTGTGTTCTCCCTTGTCCCCAAAGCTCATCATGACATGCTAGCACCATGGCTGTGGTGGACCCGATCTTGGGTGGGGGGAAGAACATGGGGCTGGGGGCTTGGACCCCTGGGTTCTGGCTCCAGCTCTAGCTGGCTGGGGGCCTTCCCAGGATGCCCAGCCCATTTACATCTGCACTGGGCATCTGCACAGCCCACTTATATCTCTAGCTGGCTGGGGGTCTTCAGATGGGTGGGAGGGCCCCTCAGGAGAAGGCTATAGATGCCCTGGGGTGGGTGTGGCTCCTGCTAGGAGGCTGTGGAGAGTGAGGCCAGGAATTCCGGGCTGGGTGTGTGCAGTTATGCCCCAGTGGGTGCATGGGATCAAGCGAAATTTGCCTGTTAGTGAAGTTGGTTTCTTTTTTTTTTAAACCATTTTTAAAACATTGAAATATAGTTAATTTACAATGTTGTGTTACTTTCGGGTGTACAGCACAGTGATTCAGTTATGTGTGTGTGTGTGTGTGTGTGTGTGTGCGTGCGTGTGTGTGTGTGTATATATATATTTTTTCAGACTCTTTTCCATTATAGGTTATTACAAGATACTGAGTATAGTTCCCTGTGCTATACAGTAGGTCCTTGTTGTTTATCATTTTATACGTAGTAGTGTGTATATATTAATCCCAGACTCCTAATTTATCTCTTTTTAGAGAGATCAACCACCTGGGCAGAAGTTCTCCCATCCACCTGTCCAACTGTCTATTCTGTCTGGGTCTTCTGAGCCTTGTGGGTCTAAACTAGCCACTGTCACATGCCTGTCTTTTTTTTTTTTTAAACATTTTTTAAACTATCTATTTGCAGATGATATAATCTTTTTTTTCTTTATTTTTTTTGGCTGTGTCAGGTCTTAGTTGCGGCACACGGGATCTTCGTTGAGGCACGCGGGATCTTTTCATTGCGGCCCAAGGGCTCTTGTTGTGGCGCGCGGGCTTCTCTCTAGTTATGGCGTGTGGGCTCCAGAGCGCGTGGGCTTTGTAGTTTGCGGCACGCGGGCTCTCTCGTTGAGGCGCCCAAGCTCAGTGGTTGTGGCACACGGGCTTAGTTGCCCTGTGGCATGTGGGAATCTTAGTTCCCTGACCAGGGATCAAACCCGTGTCCCCTGCATTGGAAGGCGGATTCTTTACCACTGGACCACCAGGGAAGTCCCCACACACCTGTCTTAAAGAAAAATGCACAACAGGAGAGCTGTGAGTTTACGTTTTGTTGGGTCTTTACTGAGGACTATAGTCCTGAAGAAGGCCACTCAGTAGCTCTGAGTAAACAGCTCCAAAGACGTAGGGGAGTAGCCAGAATATATATGAATTTTTTTTGGCTAGGAAGCGCATGCAGTCAAGCATACATCTTGGGAAAGAATGACTGCCAATCACAAGGAACAGATATCTCAAGTTAATGATGTTCGTGCTCGTCTGTGTGTGGGAAGATACACGAATCTGAGGTCATTGAAATTCTTCCTGCTGTGCGTCTTAACTATCCAGGGACCCTTTGATCCAAAGCACAAAAGGCCTCATCGTGTTTTTTTTCCATCCTGAATTCCCCTCACGGCTCACTGCCTGTAGGTTGCAATTTAACCCTTTGTATAACTGGATAGTGAGCGGCACTCTTTGTTCCTTTTTTGGTTCGTTCGTTTGTTTGACACTTTTGCCCATTTGTCAGGCTGCTGCCTTTTGGTGTCCCCCCCCCTCCCCCGACGCTGGAGTATCCAATGGTGGCGGCTACTGCTAATCACTTCAATGATGCCTGAACCTGGACGCCATAAGGCGTGGTCTGTGGGCTGCTCCTTCATCTACACCCCTTCCCTGGGGGATTCCATCCATCCCCCGCCCCAGCCCTGGAGGAGCTTCTTGTCACCAAACCCAACTCCTGCCCCCAAATCCACTGTCGATGGAAAAAAAATGCACAACCAAAAAGTTGAGAATTATGTTTTATTCTGCAGACATTCTGAGGACTTCAAGCCCAGGAAACAGCCTCTCAGGTAGCTCTAAGGAACTGCTCCAAAGAGGTAAGGAAGGAGCCCCGATATATACAGGGGTTTTTGCAACAAAGACCAGGTAGTCAGAACATCAAAAGATTACTGTTCATTGAAAGAAAACCAGATAGCTCAAGTTAAGGAATTCAGGGCTTTTCTCTGTATGGGAAGATGCAAGAATCTGGGTTTACTGAATTCGTTTCTTTGATATGCACCTCAGCTATCTGGGCCAGTAATCTGCACTTTCTCATCCTGAATCTCCTCGGGGCGCACTTGTCTGGGGTGGGTATAGCTAGATGGCGGGCATCCTGTTTCCATCCTGAGTTCCCTCAGGACTCACCATGGGGGGAGGGGGGACAGAGCTGTAATGTGGTGGCTTGTTGGCTGCAACATCCTTTGCTTACTCATATAGCAGGCAATATTTTTTCATTGACACATCCCCGTGGATTTAAACATTAGGCACACGATGATTGACAGTCCACCTTCCCGCCACTTGTCCAACACCAAACCCACCTCCTGCCCCCAAATCCATTCACCATCCTGGTTCATCCAGTTCCTCAGACTCTGAGAATTTTTCTTTTTCTGTATTTGACTTGTGATATTGTGATTTATAATGAGAAGTAGATATTTGGCCTTCCTCGGTTCCTGGCACAGAGCTTTTAAAACCCTGAGAATTTCCTAAGTGATAAGACGAATAAAGGTACCTTTTGTTATGTTAATGAGATGACTTTTGGAAAGCCCCCCACTCAGGTCACCTAAGGATGGGACTGGTTGCCAGAGGAGCCAACCTCTTGATGAGAGGGTTGGAACTTTCATTCCCACCCCTGGACCTCCAGTGGCCAAGGATTTAATTACTACGACTATGTAATGAAGCCGCCATAAAAACTCTTAAGGATGGGGGTTCAGAAAGCTTCCAGGTTGATGAACGCAAGATTTGTGGAGATGAGCGGGGACTGGTGCATCTGGAGAGGGCGTGGAAGCTCCGCCCCCTTCCCCCGATACCTTGCCCTATGATTCTTTCCATCTGGCTATTCCTGAGTTATATATCCTTTTATAATAAATCGGTCATCTAGTAAGTAAACTGTTTGTGTCCTGTGAGCTGCTGTAGAAAATTAATCGAACCAAGGAGGGCTCTTGGGGACCTCCATCTATGGCCAGTTGGTCAGAAGCAAAGGTGACAGTCTGGACTTGTGCTTGGCGTCTGAAGTGGGATGGGTACAGCCTTGTGGGACTGAGCCCTCAACCGGTGTATCTCCAGGTAGATGGTGTCAGAGTTGAGTTGAACTGTAGGATACACAGCTGGTGTCAGAGGTGGTGTGGGGAAAAATACCCACCTGTCGGAATTAAAATCAGAATCGACTTTTTTTTTCAACGTATTTTATTGAAGTATAGTTGCTTTACAGTGTTATGTCAATTTCTGCTGTACAGCAAAGTGATTCAGTTTTATATATATATATATATATATATATATATATATATATATACACACATTCTTTTTCATATTCTCTTCCATTATGGTTTATCACAGGACATTGAATATAGTTCCCTATGCTATACAGTAGCACCTTGCTGTTTATCCATTCTATATGTAATAGTTTGTATCTGCTGACCCCAAACTCCCAGTCCATCCCTCCCCCACCCTGCCTCCCCTTGGCAACCACAAGCCTGTTCTCTATGTCTGTGAGTCTGTTTCATAGATGAGTTCATTCGTGTCATATTTTAGCAGAATCATAGACTTTTTCAAGGCAAACATTTTAATCTGCACAGAGAAAGGGCCCACAACATAGATACACAACTCAGTGAATTTTCTCAATAATAATGCCCCCTTAATGATGTCTACATCCTAATCCTGGAACCTGGGGATACGCTACCTAACGTGGCAAAGGGAAACTGAGATTGCAGATGGAATTAAGGTTGCTAATCAGCTGACCTTGAGATGGGGGGAACGATCCTGGATTATCTGGGTGGGCCCCCATTCTGGCCTCCAAGGCCACTTCCTGTATGGCAACCAACACCCCCCCCCCCACCCTGCTTGTCATCTCACCTAAAATAAAAACACGGGCCATAGAACTCCCAGACTGCACAAAATGGAGTGTAAAATGGTACAGCCACCCCAGAACACAGTTTGGCGGTTGCTTATGAAGGAAAACATGCAGAATGACCCAGCAATTCCACTCCTCCGGATGGATCCAGGAGACAGGAAAACTTCTGTTCACACAAGACTCGGATGTGAATGTTCTGAACAGCTTTGCTCATAATTCACTAACGCTGAATGCATCCCAAATACCCATCAACAAGCAAATGATAACCAATCGTGGTATGTTCATTTGGTACCAAAGATTCGGGAATAAGAAAAAAAGAAGCTCGGGACTTCCCTGGTGGTCCAGTGGTTAAGAATCCACCTTCCAATGCAGGGGACGCGGGTTCGATCCCTGGTCGGGGAACTAAGATCCCACATGCTGCAGGGCAACTAAGCCCGCACGCCACAACTGCTGAGCCCCAGTTTGTGTGCTTTAGAGCCCACATGCCACTAGAGAGAAGCCCGCATGCCGCAACTAAGACCCGGCGCAGCCAAATAAATAAATTTTTTTTTTTTTTAAAAAAAAGAAAGAAGGAAGCTACTGATCTTGGAACAAAAGGGATGAATCTCAAAAATATTACACAAGTGAAAGAAGCTAGACACAAAGACAGGGTTTGTGATTCCATTTATATGAAGCTCTGGAACAGACAAAAGTAATCCCTGATGGAAAAAAAACTGGAGCAGACGTTACCTTTGGACAGTAGAGATGGAGGCTGAGTGGGAAGGGGCCCAAGAGAGAACCTTGTGGAGGGATGGGAATGTTTGTGGCCAGAGGTTGGTTTACACAGGTGCGTGTATTTGTCAAAACTCAGCAACTGTACAGTTAACATGAATGCATTTTGCTCTAGTAAATTTTACCTTGAAAGAAAAAAAAAACACGTAAGTCAATATCGAACTCTAGTTAATGATCTGCATGCTGAAAATATTTAGGGGTGATGTGACTTGATGTCTGCTGCTTTTTAAAAATTTTTTCTTGAAATATAGTTGATGTACAATGTTGTGTTAGTTTCAGGTGTACAGCAAAGTGATTCAGTTATACATATATATATATATATATATATATATATATACATACATATATATATATTTATTTTTTAGATTCTTTTCCATTATAGGTTATTACAAGATATTGAGTATAGTTCCCTGTGCTATACAGTAGGTCCTCGTTGATTATCTGTTTTATATATAATAGTGTGTATATTTTAATCCCAAACTCCTAATTTATCCCCCCCCCCCACCCCAGCTGCTTATTTTGAAATGCACCGAGAAATGCACTGGTGGGTGGATAGAGGGATGGATGGATTCATGGGCAGATGTGTGATGAAGCAATAGACCAAAACGTGAATGGGAGAGTCTGGTGGTGGGTATATAGATGTTCACTGTAAATTCACCTTTTCTGTAGGTTTGAAATTTTTCATCATAAAATGTTGGAGGAAATCATCCAAATTCCACAGGCCCTGCATGATCTGCCCCGTCCCCTCCCTGCCCTCCCCTCCTCCCTCTCTCCCCTTGCTGACTCTGCTCCAGCCACACAGGAATCCTTACTGGTCCTCCAACACTCAGTTCTACTCAGTCCTGCCTCAGGGCCTTTGTACCTGCTGCTCATTTCTCTGGAAAGCCCCTCCCAGCCCCCTTCGCAGCACCACTACTTTCTTCTGCACAAACCCAGGCCCTCCTCATCTCTAGGTCTCAGCTCAGATGGTGTATGAGCTGAGACCTAGCTCAGACCTTCCTTGATAAATCGCACCACCCTGTTTATTTTCTACCAGGCCCATCACACTGTGTTATCTCATTTATTTATGAATCTGTTTACTTGTGTTTTGGTTGCCTCCCCTGCTGGGCTGTGAGCTTCATGGTGACAGGAATGTGTCTGCTTTGTTCCCTGCTTGTGTCCCCAACATCCAGTCCCAGGCTGGCATGTACAAGCCACTCAGAGAATATCTTGTGGATGGATGGATGGATGAGTGGATGGGTGGGTGGATGAACAGATGGATGGACAGATGGCTGTACGCATAGATGTACAGGTGGGCAGGCAGATGGCTGGATGGATGAACTGACGAATAGGTGGATGGATGGACGGATGGATGGATGAGTAGATGGACAGTGGGTAGGTGGATGGATGGATGGACAGACAGACAGACAGGTGGGTAGATGGATGTATGGATAGGCGGATGGATGGATGGGAAGATGGAAAGGTAGGTGGGTGGATGGATAGACGAGTGGATGGGTGGGTGGATGGATAGATGGCAGGCTGGCTGGCTGGGTAGGTGTACAGCTGGGCAAGCAGACGATATGGCTGAGTGGATGAACAGATGAATAGGTGGATTGATGAACAGATGAGTAGATGGAGACTATGGGTGGGTGGATGGATGGATGGGTGGACAAACAAATGAATGAACAAACTTTGCAAGCGGGGACCAGTGTGGGGTTGGGGCACTTGTCTTAAATCTTGGGAACAGGAGAAGCTATTCGGGCTCATCAGGACAGCTGGGCCCCACTGCAGCTCCCCAGCAGCTGTTGGTGGAAAGTTGGCCCACCTCGACCACTGCTTCATTATCTGGCAGCAAGCTCGATCACGCAGTAGGCTCTCTTGCCCAGCTGCAGCCGGGCTCTTGGGATAGCGAGCGAGATAGCCGACATTCACACCTCAAGGGGAGTCCATGTGTGTGGATGGTTGGCCAGGGAGAGAATTGTGGATTTCCTTAAATCCTTCATCTTTGGGCTGTATCAGAGGCACCTTCTCACAGTGGCAGAAAACCTTCCCGGACATTTTGAGAACTCAAGTTCGTGACCCCGATCAGCCACTCCCTTGATGCTGGCCGCTGTTCTCACGTCTGTAGAGTACAGAATAATAACTACTGTCATGAGCTATATTTAAGAGTCAGTAAGCACTGGGCTAAGCACTTTGTGTGCCGTATCAGGCCTGGCTGAGAGGTGGGTATTACTGTCTCTGTTTTACAGATGAACTTGAGATTCAGAGAGGTCAAGTCATTTGCCTGAGGACACCCAGCCCAAGTCTATCCTTAACACCGGCTCTAATAAACTTCAGGTTGCTAGGCGCTGGGGGGTGTGAGGGCGAGGTACTGGGCCCTCCCACTCTACCCGTCCTGTGTGCCGAGTTCTCCATTAACTGGACCCTGTGTCCACAGTATGTGGTCCAGCCTGAATGAGTGGCTATGGCAGGAGAGGTTCTGGCTACCACCCAACAACTCGTGGGCTGTACTGGAGGACCGCGATGGCCTGGTCTACGCCCACCCCCAGGACATGCTGATGGCCCTGCCCCTGGCTCTGGCCCTGGTGGCCGTGCGCTTCACCTTCGAGAGGTGAGTGTCCGCTGTGCCCTGGCAGGTTGACCCCGTCATCGCTCGTGTGTGCACAGCACCCGTCCTGTGCTCTCCCATCTGTGTGATTTCATCCTCATGTGTCCCCGGACGGAGCCTGGCTTTGAGTCAGAGTGCTTTTTTGGGCTCCATCCTGCCCCCAGCTGCTGCCACCCCCACTCCGATGGTCTCTGATGCCTGGAATGCTGGCTGCAGCTCAGGTCTGGGTGTGCCAGCATCTTCCGAAAACAAGTGGGGGCCCTGGAGGGGATGTGCCTGCTTTGCTAACCTAGGATGGGTCTGCAGAGGCCAGTGAGTAAGCGAAGAAACTCCTGCCCACTCCCTCCTCCCTCTGTCCTGTGTGGGCGCCTCTCCCCCACCCCCACCTCCTGCCCTCTCCCTTACCACCTTTTTCTCCTGCTCCCCTTTCTAGCCAAAGGAAGGGGCATAGGCACTCCAGCCCCCCCTTTGGGGACCCCCTCCACTCACCCCAGCCTCCTGCAGCCTGGCCCCCGGCCCCCGAGTATATGCCTCCTGCCCAGGTTCCCAGCACCCTCCTGGTTGCCAGACCCCATGGATTTTTAGTCATTTCTCATGTGACCCAAATGCTGCCCCAAACTGGAGTTCTTCCTCCTCTGGCTGTCCATCTCCTGGGTCCCTTCCCTCTGACCTAGGTGGTCCCACCCTTTTCTACCTGACTAATGCTGTGGCCACAGCTCCCAGACCTGCCTTGCCCCCATGGCCTACGCCCACCGGGCCTGCCCCCCCTTCCCCTGGCTTCCCCCTCCACGCCTGAGGGCCCCTCCCCCTCCCCTTCCTCCACATCTCACATGTCATTTCAGGTCCCCCACCTTCTCTGCAACCCCCTGGCCTTTGCACTCACTCCCCTGCAGTTCCTTCAAGGCTGGGTTCCAGGGAAGCCTGGCCTGCCCCTCTCCCCACAAAGCCCTTAACCCCCTCTGGCCCTCACTTCGGGTCCTTCCCTCTGTCCCAGTCTTTGACCACAGGGACATGCAAGCGTTCTACACTTTGCTTTACCTCTCCCACTCACGAGGAGCTTCCTAGGGTCTGGGCTCCCAGGACACAGGCTGGACATGGGGAACCCAGGGCATGTCCACTGACACTGTATTTACCAGACACTCTTTGGGTTCTTCCTCTGTGCCACCCATTGCTCTAAGCAGTTTGTGTGTCTTAACTCAGCCCTCACCCAGTGAGGTGGTACTGTTATTATCCCCATTTTACAGAAGAGGAAATGGAGGCACAGAGAGGTCAAATGACCTGCCTGAGGTCACACAGCAGGTAGGTCAGCGAGGATCGAGGCTTTGCCTGAGGGATTCTGGGAGGCCCAATTCAGCCAGGCCTTGAAGGCTGGGTCTATTTTCCCACCTATTTAGCCAGTGGCTCCAGCTGAGGTGGCAGTGTTAACTCCTCCCAAAGGCATCCCTTGCCTTTCTAAAGGGCAGTGGGGTTGGAAGTAGCTTTTCTGGGGTCAGACAAAGGCAGAGGTTTTCCCTGTTAAGGGAAAATAAATCCTGGGTTTGCCATTCACTTGCTGTGTCACCTTGAGCGTGTTTCTGGCCTCTCTGAGCCTCAGTTTGCCCATCAGGACAATGGGGACAATAATAGCGTTAAGTGAGCCAGCACACGAGGTGGACTTGGACACATGCTTGGCAGATCCTAAGTGTTCAGTAAATGGCAGTCATGTCCCATCCCCACCCCCGCCTGCCCCCCAACACGATTGAGTCTGGAATAATTTCCTTGCTGGGCTGCTCTGAGCCTCAGTGTCCCCCAGTGAAAGGTGATATTAGGATGGTGGACATGCAATTCGGTCCTGACCCCTGGTCTTGGGGTACCCCTTGTGGGCAATGTGGTAATTGACTCACCAGGGTCCCGGCTCCTCCAAGTGTGCACAAGGGAGCGGGGGATGCTGGGAGGAGGGAGGCCTGAGAAGGAGCAGACCTGCTTCTGCCCATGCGGGGGCCCCCAGCCTGGTAGCGGGGGCAGATCAGGACCCAGGCCATCATGAGACAGGCATCGAGGGGACCTCTCATCCCTGGTTTGGGATGGAGCAAAGGTGCCTGGGTACCATCAAAGTTGTTGTTCATCCCCATCCTGAAGACCAATCCAGCTTCCTCTCTTAGGTTGGGCGCAATGCAACAGGCAGGCTACCGCCTCCAGGATCCTAAAATGCGGCCCAATGAGCCCCCGTTTCCCCACCTGGACTGACAAGCTGTGTCTCCCCTACACCCAGATTCATTGGCCTGCCCCTGAGCCGGTGGCTGGGTGTGCGGAACCAGACCAGGAGGCCGGTGAAGCCCAATGCCACGCTGGAGAAACACTTCCTTATGGAAGGGCAGAGACCCACAGAGGTGAGATCCCCGACCCCCTCCTCCCTCCCCATTGGCCTGCTTGGGTCCCCTGGGGGAGGTTCTAGAGGTGGTGCAAGAAAACCTCTGTGGGAGGCTGTCCCCACCCCCAGCCCCTTGAATCCCTGTTCCCATCAGCCTGTCTGTGAGCAGGGCTGGGTTTTTATAAGGCCTCTTTTTGGGGGGACCCCCACCCTGTGAAACCCCGTACTCCCCCATCTCCAAAGGTAGAGCACCCCACAGGCGAGGTCTGGGGCCATAGGGGAGTGGGGGGGGAGCAGAGCTGGGTCCCGCCTGTCCTGGGACAGGGGCAGGAGGCCACCTCTGTGACCCTGGCCCCCATCACTCCCTCCCCAGCCCCAGATGAGCCTCCTGGCGACCCAGTGTGGGCTCACACTGCGACAGACCCAACACTGGTTCCGGAGACGCCGGAACCAGGACCGGCCCTGCCTGACCAAGAAGTTCTGTGAGGCCAGGTAAGCCCAGGGTGGGGCCGGGGAAGGGGGAATCTGGGGGTGCGGCGGGGGGTCTGGTCCTTTGGCAGCTGCCTCAGGGGCTCCCTCCCCGCCTGCAGCTGGAGGTTCGCCTTCTATCTGTGCTCCTTCATCGGTGGAATCTCGGTTCTTTACCACGTGAGTGTACCTGACAGCTCACCTGTCCTATCCCTCAAGCACCTACTATGCGCTGGGCCTGGATTGGATTTGGGGGGGGGGGTGTGGGGTTCGGGCAGAGGGGGAAACATGTGCCAAGGCACAGAGAGGGAGGGTGGAGGGAATGAGGCCAGGTCGTGGTGAATGTTCACTCAATGGGTGCCTATTGAGAGGACCTACTGTGTGTCAGGGCTGGGGATTCTGAATCAGCCCCTGGTCTACAGTGAGAGCAGAGTTGTAACCAGGCAGGAAACAGCCGGCCTGATTGATAGCAGCACGTCAAGGGCCAGGGAGTCCTGAGGAGGCCCCAGGCCTGGGGTTGGGGGGTTGGGGGGGCTGGGTTCTAACCTTTGGACAACTTCAGACTCCCGTGTCCCTGCAGGAATCGTGGCTGTGGACGCCGGTAATGTGCTGGGACAGTTACCCACAGCAGGTAAGTGGGAGGGGTGGTGTTTGGAGGCTAGTGGGAGGATCAGGGCAGTCAGAGTTCCTGTGGCCACAGGCAAGAGCGCCAAAGCTGGACATCACACCATCATTCCCCCCCCCCCCCGAATCCCACTCTATTTTTTGGCTCCCTTGTGGAACGGAGAGGGGCCAGGAGTCAGGACACGCTGGGAGCAGGAGCTGCCACAAAACCACTGCCCTTGATTACCTCTAAGGATGGGGAGCTCATGCCTTCCTCACTCATTGGGATTCATGTGTCATGGGTTTGAGCAAATGGGGAGGGCCAGGGGAGGGCCCTACCCCATGCCCCGCGTCCCGTGGGAATCTCCACTCCCCACAGCTAATCTTGCACTCCCTGCCACAGCCCCTGAAGCCGGCCCTGTACCACTGGTATCTCCTGGAGCTGAGTTTCTACGTCTCTCTGCTGATCACGCTGCCCTTCGACACCAAGCGCAAGGTGAGGCCAGGCCAAGAGTCTGGCCTGGGGCGGTCGTGACCCAGTTCCAGGAGGAGAGGGGTGGCCTCACCCCACACCCCGAGACCCGTGGTGTCTCAGGCAGGAGGTGTAGGGTCCACATGCCAAGCAACCCCCTGGGAGGGCCTGCTCCCAGCCGTGCGGGGTGGGGCCCCTCCGGCCCCCCAGCCTCATCCCGGCTATGACCCTCCATCTCCCGCAGGACTTCAAGGAGCAGGTGGCACATCACTTTGTGACCATCACCCTGATCGTCTTCTCCTACAGCACGAATCTGCTGCGCATCGGCTCTCTGGTGCTGCTATTGCACGACTCCTCCGACTACCTGCTGGAGGTGCGCCTGGTGCAGCCCAACCCCTCCCAGCCCCCCGCCCTCCCACGTGCCCCTGGTGTTGAGGCCTACCCCCTGTCAGTCTTCCTGGGAGGTGAGGCCCCACCCCCGTCAGCCGCAGACCACGCACTTTCTACCTTTCTAGGCAGTTCCTAGAGATAAGACCCCACCCCAACTCCCCTGGCCCAGCCCCGTGGCACCTTTTCCCTGGGAGAAGGCCCTGCCCTTTCTAGGCCCTGCCCTTCCCACGTGCTTCCACCGCCACCCCACCCCCAGGTCCATTTCTCTCTGCTCTCCCCTCCAGGCCTGTAAGTTGTTCAACTACACGCACTGGCGGCGCGTGTGCGATGCTCTCTTCATCATCTTCTCGTTGGTCTTCTTCTACACTCGCCTCGTGCTCTTCCCCACCCAGTGAGTCAGCCCTCCCGCCGGGGGTTGGGGAGGTTGGGGGGCGGCGGTGCGGCGGAGATCCAAGCCCGCCTCACCCTCCATTCCTCGGTTCCCCGGTTCCCCGAGCCAGATAGCTGGGGTTGTTGGCTGGGAGGTTTCCAGGAGGAGGCAAGGAAGGGTGTTCCCGGCACAGGGCGCAGCATATGCAAAGGCCCGGAGGTAGGAGAAACAGAAAACTGGGCTTAGTCATCATCCCCTGCTGTGTGCCTGGAACATGGGTTGGGAGACAGCGTTGGGCCCCACTCGCTAAAGTCTTTGCCCGGCAATTTGATGAGCCTGTCGCAACAAGCAGAGGGAACAACGTGAAGGTCCCTGCTCACCTGGAGCTGACACTGGCAGATGGGGAAATATAATAAGGCAAACAAGTAGACTATAGAATATGTGAGGCAGTGATTGTGCTAAAGAGAAAAAAAGTTGGGAAGGTCACAGGAACTGTGTGGATAGCTGGAAATAGGGTGGTCGGAGAAGGCCTCACTGACAGCGTTCATATAGAGACTGGAGGGAGGTGAGGGAGAAAACTACTGATCACAGGGGAAGAGCACGTGCAAAGGCCCTGAGGCAGGACCGTGCCCAGCATGTTGGAGGAACAGAGAGGAGGCCCGTGTGGCAGGACCAGAGTGAGCAAGAGGGAGAGAGGGAGGAGGGGGAAGGCAGAGAGCTGACGGGACAGAGTATGCAAGGTCTTATAGGCCTTGGGGAGAAGTTGGGCTTTTATCCCAAGCCAGGTGGGAGCCCTGGAGGGTTCTGAGCAGAAGATGGGTGGGACCTGACTCGAGTACTCACAGGCTCCCTCTGGTGGCTGCCGGGGGAATAGCTGGTAAGAGGTTGGAGCAGGAGCTGGGGGACCAGGGCGGAGGCGACAGCACTGGTCCGGGTGGGCAATGTTGGGGCTCGACCAATGCAGGTGAGAGAAGTGGGTGGACTCAGGGGGATGACTCGAGGGTCATGAGATGGGAACGGGCTCAGAGTTGCTGCTTGTGGATCAGGAGCTTAGCTCTGGCTGTGCTGGGTTTGAGGGGCCTGCAACACGCCCCTCAGGCACCACCACCGAAAAGTGGAGGAAGCAGTCGACACCAGCCTGGGGCTCTGGGAGAGACGTCAATGTCCAGTGTTTGCAGTCACGAGACTGGACAGGGTCACCGAATACCAGGTGTGGACAGAGAGGCCCAGTCCTGGGGCCCCCTGATGTTTGCAGGTCGGGGGAGCCTGCAGAGGAGAGGGAGAAGCCATGAAGCGGGGACATGGGAGTGTGGGTCCCTGAAGGCACGTGAGGAAAGAACATCAGGAGGAGGGAGGGCCAGCTGGGTGCCTGCTGTCTGATCAAGGCAGGTCACTGATGACCCTACAGCTGATCTGGGTGAAGGTGGTAGTGGGAGGGAAGGGGAAGGGATCTGAGAAGGTGTGAAAGGACCACCCAGGAGAGCTGCTGGGACACTAAGCACCCCCTTGGGGTTCACAGTCGCGACCGGCCAGTCGTCCAGCTTGTTCATTGTTTGAATTTAACATAACCAGGTGAGGGGGTGTGGGTGCTTAAATGCTTACCTGAAGGGCACAGGTATCATTCTTTGGGAGTGGGTAATGGGGAGCCATAGAAGGTTCTGGAGCAGGGAAGGTCACAGAAGTTAGAGATTCCTAGGACTGGGGGCAACAGTAGCCGGTGAACCCCTGCCTCTCTCCCTCCTGCCCACCCTCCGTAGGATCCTCTATACCACATACTACGAGTCCATTGCCAACTCGGGCCCCTTCTTCGGCTACTACTTCTTCAACGTGCTTCTGATGACACTACAGCTGCTGCACGTGTTCTGGTCTTGCCTCATCCTTCGCATGATCTACAGCTTCTTAAAGAAAGGCCAGGTAGGCGGTCCAGTGGTTAAGGCTCTGCCTTGTCAATGCAGGGGGTGTGGGTTCGATCCCTGGTCGGGGAACTAAGATCCCACATGCCGTGCACGTGGCCAAAAACTTTTTATAAATAAAATAAATATTAAATAAATAAATACATATAAAATAATTTTTAAAAAAGAAAGGCCAGGTAGGGCCGGGCAGGGGTTGGCTAGCTTGTGCCTCCCTGGAGCCCCCAGCCCAGCCCCACGCCTCCTCCCTCCTCCCTCCTCCCTGTTCCCCAGATGGAGAAGGATGTTCGCAGCGACGTGGAAGAGTCAGACTCCAGTGATGGGGAGGCAGCCCCGGAGTACCCGCAGCCGAAGAACAGGGCAGCTCACCGGCCCGGAGCAGCCCCCGCTGATGGCCCTCGGAGCCGGGCGGCCAGGCGGATGGCCAACGGGCACACACCAGCCACGTAGCCGGCCGAGGACTGACCACAAGGGGCTGCCCCAGCGCCCGGCAGCTCGGATTCGTGGGGTGGCTGGACTGGGGACCCTTGGGCTGATTCTGTGGAGACAGGGAGGGCCCCACCCCAGGGGCTGATGACCTGTCTCCAGCCCGTCCCTTCTGCCCACCCTCCCTCCTTCCCTCAGGCACATGGACGGAGCTGCGGCCGGGGCAGAGGGGTGCAGGCAGCCTGGCCACTGTGAAGAGCCCCAGGCTGAAAGGGGGTCCAATAAAACTTGACCGGAGCCAACTCCTCTGCCTGAGAGCTTGTGTCCCTGTCATAGCTCCTCATCTATCCCCAGAGGCCCCAGGGCAGCCAGGACTTACATACCTCACCAGTGGGTCACTCACTGCCACCGCAAGACACGTGCCCACCCCCAGGGGACCCGGACAGCGAGCAGCGCATGGGGACCCCCTTGGGTGAGTCCCCGACTCCCAGCCAGAGCCTCAGCCAAGCTACCTCCTTCCACCCCCGGGCAGCCCTTGGTCAGCTACTCACAGACCTTGCGTACAGATGAGCAGGTGCTGGGCTCAGACAGGTGGAGTCCTTTGCCCGAAGTCACACAGGTCCAAGCAGAAGGGCGAAGGGGAGACTCACACCTGTTCCTGCAGCCCCTGCTCAAGCCTGGCAGATCCCCGTCCTCAAGGTCCCCAGGACCTCCCTGGAGACAGTGAAATAGGACTTCATGGGAGGGCAGCTTCCTGCAGGCTTCCCAAGGGTTCACCCGGGTGAGTTCACTGTCTCCTCAGGAGCTCTGCAGGAGGGTGCCCCCCCCAGCCCCCCCCCCCAGAGATCACTGCCACAAGGTCCCGTGCAGGGCCAGAATGTGCTGCCTTCAGGAGAACACCAGAGACAGGAGTCAGAGAAGAGAGAGAAAGGGTGGGGGGACGGATCTCACCTTCTGTGCTTCTCAACAAAGAGGACAGGATGGGAGTGGGGAGAGATGGCAGAGAGGAGAAAGGTCCCTGCTGTGTCTCCACTGAGAAACAAGGATGGAGGGAGAGGAAGGTGTTACATATGATCCAGCAATCCCCCTCCTGGGCATATATCTGGACAAAACTCTAATTCGAAAAGATACATGCACCCCTATGTTCATAGCAGCACTATTCACAACAGCCAAGACGTGGAAACAACCTAAATGTCCATCAACAGATGAATGGATAAAGATGTGGTACATATATACAATGGAATACTACTCAGCCATAAAAAAGAAGGAAAAATGCCATTTGCAGCCACGTGGATGGACCTAGAGGTTATCATACGAAGTGAAGTAACTAAGAAAAAGACAAATATCATACAATATCACTTACATGTGGAATCTAAAAACAAGGATAGAAATGAACTTATCTACAAAACAGTAAGAGACCACAGACATAGAAAAACAAACCTATCGTTACCAAAGGTGGGGGGAGGGCTAAATTAGGAGTTTGGGATTGGCAGATGCAAGCTATTATATATAGAATGGGTAAACAACAAGGTCCGACTGTATAGCACAGGGAACTATATTCAATATCCTGTGATACACCATAATGGAAAAGAATATGAAAAAGAATGTATATGTATGTATAACTGAATCACTTTGCTGTACAACAGAAATTAACACGACATTGTAAATCAACTCTACTTCAATAAAATAAAAATGTTTTAAAAAGAGGCAGGTGTTAGAATCACTGGAAAGAGGAACTGGAAAGATGAGAGAGGAGGGAACAATGAGAAGAGCTGAGACGTCATGGGAAGTAGGTAACAAACAGGAAAAGAGAAGGGATAGTGGGGGAGGTGGAAGAAAAGGCGGCATTGGAGAGACACCGGAGATGAGAAGGGAGAGAGCAGACTAGGAGCTTGGAGGATGTGATGTCAGAAGATGGTGAGACCTGGAGGGAAGAAAGGGAGAGGAGAGAAGAGAGAGAAACGGGAAAAGAGAAGAGGAAAAGAATACCGAGGTGTGAAGGGGTTCTCAGACAGAAATGTGAAAGAGGAAATGTGAAGAGAGGGAGAAGTAGATCCTAGGAGGAGGAGCGACGGATGAAAAGATGAGCAGGTGGTCCACAGGAGAGAGATGCAAATGACTTGGAAGCAGATAAAAAGATGCTCAGCCTCGCTCCATCTGAGCGAAGCGCGAATTAAACCTACAATGAAATGCCAATTCTCCCTGGCTATCCCCGGCAAAAATACAGAGTGACAGCATCCTCTGTCGGTGAGATTTGCAGGGAAAACGGCTCTGTCCTGGAACACGCCCCTCCCCCCACCACCCCCACTTTCCTCTTTATCCCTAAAAATACGTCTAGATCTTCCTAGTACACCTACAACTCAGTAGACGGACAACTGACCTAAAAATAAAATAGGAGCAAAAACCACAATGGACACTTACAGAAGAGAAGATACTTATGGCCAATAAATGTATGAAGACATACTCAAATCTCAGTGATAATCAGGAAAATGCAAAGCAAGACGGTGAGATACCATTTTAAAACCATTCAACTGGCAAAAATAAACTGGCCAGGGAATTCCCTGGAGGTCCACTGGTTAGGACTCCACGCTTCCACTGCAGGGGGCACGGGTTTGATCACTGGTCGAGGAACCCCGCATGCCACATGGCGTGGCCAAAAAATAATAATAATAGTTTTTAAAAAATAATAAATTGGCCAAAGCAAGTATTGGAGAAGATGGGAATCAATAACCTCACATATATTACTGGGGAGGGGGGGGTGTAAATTGGTACAATCATTTTGGAAAACCACTCACCATCATGTCAAAATGTTGACCGTTCTATGAAGTTCAAAAGCAACTCAAACAAGATGATGTATTGTTCAGGCATACACATCCATCTAGAAGAATTATTTCTTTAATAAATAGAAAACATAAACACAAAATTCAGAACTTATCAAAGTTACCTTTGATTTGGGGAGGGGGATGGCACTCAGGTAAATATAAATTACTGTCACTGTTCTAACTTTTGAGGTTGTGAGGTATAGTGGCAGATACTCATTTTATTGTTAATAAATAAAACTTAAAAGGGATATGCAAAAATACATGCAGCAGAATGGGAGACACTATTTGCAAACCATATATCTGAAAAGGGTCTAGCACTCAGAATATATAAACACAACTCAACAACAACAAAAAATTTTAAAGATGGGCGAAGGACTTCAATTGACATCCCTCCAAAGAAGACATACAAACAGCCAATAAGCACATGAAAAGGTGTCTTAAGGAAATCTAAATCAAAACCACAAGATACCACTTCACACCCATAACTATAAATATAGCAAAAAATAAAATAATCACTGTTGGTGAGGTTGTGGAAAAATTAGAACAATTCTTGTATGTTGTTGGTTGGAATGTAAAATGGTTAATTACTGTGGAACATCGTTTCGTAGTTCGTCTGAAAGTTAAACAGATTTATCATTTGACCTAGCAATTCTACTCCTAGGTATATACCCAAAGGCTTGAAAACAGGGACCCAAACAAATACTTGTATATGAATGTTCATAGCAGCACTATTCACAATAGCCCACAGATCAAAACAACCCAAATGTCCATCGATAGGTGAATGGATAAACAAAATGTGATATATCCCAAAACGGAGTATTATTCAACCATAAAAGGAAATTCTGATACACGCTACAACGTGGATGAACCTCAGGAACATTACGCTGAGTGAAAGCACACAGACAAAAGGTCACACATTTTATGACTGCTTTTATATGAAATGTCCAGAATACCTAAACCTATAAAATAGTACAAAAAGAATTTGAAAAGGAATAGATATATGTATTGAATATATGTATAACTGAATCACTTTGTTGTACCCCCTGAAACTAACACAACACTGTAAATCAAATATACTCCAATATAAGTAAAAAATTTTTTAAAGAAATAAAAATAGAGGGGCTTCCCTGCTGGCGCAGTGGTTAAGAATCCGCCTGCCAATGCAGGGGACACGGGTTTGAGCCCTGGTCCAGGAAGATCCCACATGCCACGGAGCAACTCAGCCCGTGCGCCACAACTACTGAGCCTGTGCTCTAGAGCCTGCAAGCCACAACTACTGAGCCCACGTGCCAAAACTACTGAAGCCCACCTGCCTAGAGCCCTGCTCTGCAACAAGAGAAGCCACCTCAATGAGAAGCCCGCACACCGCAGTGGAGAGTAGCCCCTGCTCACCACAACTAGAGAAAGCCCACATGCAGCAATGAAGACCCAACGCAGCCATAAATAAATAAATAAATAAATAAATAAATAAATAAATAAATAAATAAATTTATTTTTTAAAAAAACATATCTAACAAAACAAAACAAAACAAACACACAAACAAAAACTACAGCTAGCATCATACTTGCTGATGAGAAACTCAAAGTTTTCCCACTAAGATGAGGAACAAGGCAAGCATGTCCCCTCTGCCTTTCAACATCATACTGGAAGTTTCAGGTAATGCAACAAGACAAGAAAAGAAAATAGAAGGGATACAGATTAAGAAGAAAGAAATTAAGCTGTCTTTGCTCATAGATGATATGATCATCTATGTAGAAAATTGAAAAGAATCAACAACAACAAAAAAACCCTCCTGGAACTGATAAGCCATTATAGCAACATTGCAGGATACCAGGTTAATATTCAAAAGTCAATCACTTTCCTATGTACCAGCAATTCAAAAGTGGAATTTGAAATTAAAAACATAATGTGGGGGCTTCCCTAGTGGCGCAGTGGTTGAGAATCTGCCTGCCAATGCAGGGGACACGGGTCCGAGCCCTGGTACGGGAAGATCCCACATGCCGCGGAGCAACTAGGCCCGTGAGCCACAACTACTGAGCCTGCGCGTCTGGAGCCTGTGCTCCGCAACAAGAGAGGCTGCGATAGTGAGAGGCCCGCGCACCTGGATGAAGAGTGGCCCCCGCTTGCCGCAACTAGAGAGAGCCCTTGCACAGAAACGAGGACCCAACGCAGCCATAAATAAATAAATAAATAAATAAATAAATAAATAAATAAATAAATTTAAAAGAAGAACAGTTATAAAAATGAATCAATTACAGGATTAAAAAGTAGAGGAAAAATAAGAATTTTATCTTCCAGGATGGAAGATAGCTAAGGAGTATCTCTCTCAAAGCAGAGTAAAGAGAGAACTTCTCTCTCAAAGCAGCATAAAGAAGAAATTCTCTTCTTCTTCTTTAAACCACATGGAATATAGATCCCTACAGACCAACATCTGTCTAAAAGTAGTAAAAAGAATTAAGAAACTGAAATAGAAAGGATTATTTGAAAGAAAGGAAGGAAGGAAGGCCGGAACATTCCCAAAACAGAAGAAATTCATGAGCCCCCAGATTGAAAGAGCCCACTGTGAGCCAAACGAAGTGAATTCCTTAAAAATTCCACACTGAAACTTACTGAAATGAAGTTCCAAGCCATTAAGGATAAAGAATAAAACCCCAAATCCACCAGAGGAAAAAGACAGCTTTTCTACAGGAGATGAGCAGTTGGAGAGCACAATTTTTAATCAGTACGACAGATGCCTGACAATAGAAGCGAATCCTCAGAGCCCACAGGATAAATATCTCAGAACTGAAAATTCCATACCCAGCTAAACTACCACGTTAGAATAAGGGTGCAATAATGACATTCTCAGACAAACAAGATCTCTCATGTTCTCCCCTTAAAAAGTCTTCATACTCCTTAAGCCGTCTCCACTGTCCAGTACCCAGGCATCAGCTCCCAGAGCTCTGGGTTGGACATATAGGCTCTGTGCAACTTTATCTGTTTTTGTTTAATTGTTTTTACCTTTTATTTTGAAATAATTTCAGACACAGAAGAGTTGTGATGATAATATAAAAAAAGTCCCGGTGGGGAGGGGTGGGTGGGATGAACTGGGAGATTGGGATTGACATATACACACTAATATGTATAAAATAGATAACTAATGAGAACCTGCTGTATAGCACAGGGAACTCTACTTCACTTCACTGTACAGTAGAAACTAACACAACATTGTAAAACAACTATACCCCAATTAAAAAAAGAAAAAGTCCCACATACTCTTCATCCAAATTTCTCTAAGGTTAACATCTCACCACATCTCCATCATCCCCATCATCTCCACTATCTCCATCTCCATCATCTCCATCTCTATCATCTCCATCTCCATCATCATCATCTCCATCTCCTCCATCATCTCCTCCTCTTCCTCCTCCTCCTGCTCTCCTGCTCCTCCCATCCCATTCATGTATATATAGATACACACACACTTTTTTCTGAGAGAGTAACTTATAGACATGATGCTCCTTTACCCCTAAACAATGTGTGTTTCCTGAAAAAAAGGACATTTCCTTACATAACTACAGTAGAGTTACCAAAGAAGGAAAGTTAGCACTGTTACAATACTATTATCCAATCTGCAGACCATCAGATTTTTCCATTGTCCCACTCATATGCTGTACAGGATGCAACCCAGGGTCACATGGTGCATTTAGTTATAATTTGTCTCATCAATTGTCTCTTCAGTTTCATTTAATCTGGAACAATTACTCAGGCTCTATGTCTTGTGTGACTTTGCATCCTGATCAACAGAAGTCAACCCTCTTTGGACACACGCTCTTGTCACATCCTAGGTGAATAAGCAATGTCCCACACAGGGGACTCAATCTGGCCACCTGTGTCCCAGGAGAGGTTCTGGCTCATCAGTGGAGGCCAGGGCTGTGTGGAGCATGCTGGGTGGAGCTGAGGTCTCTGAGAGCCTCCAATGGAACCTCAAAGCCCTCAGACCACTAAGAGGAACCCAGGTACATCCAAGGGGAAACTGAAGCACGGAAGTAGTGTTGCAGCCACAGGAACAGAGGGGAAGGACCAGCCTGGACTCCCCTAGGACAAGCTGGTGAACAGGGATCCAGGGCTTCTCACAGATCCAGACAGTCCTGTGTCCCCTCACAAGGAATATTCCATCTAGTGCTGCCCCCTGCCTCCAGCCAGTTCTCCTTCCTGTGCCGGTGGGCTCCCCCTTTCTCTAAGACATGCAGACACCCTCAGCACCTTCAGCCTCGCCCACCTCGACCAAGGCAGTGAGCACCTCTGCTTCCTGAAACATGATGGTGAAATTCCAGCCACCCTCCCAGAGAGAAACAAGGTTAGGGTATCTGGTCTTTTCTCTGCTCACCCACCTCTGATACAGCACTCCTGGATCTTGCCTGACCTGAAGGTGTCCTGTCCATCTAGTGCCAGGTGCTCTTAGACCACTAGTCCCTCAGTCTGACATAGGAATTTTGGTAATTTCCATTCACTGAGGCCCACGCTGGTTACATCCTACAAGTGCTCATGTTTGTTCCCCAGCGTGTGTCTTCATATGTTTTTCTCCACATTCTAGTGACTTAGGCATGCTGTCCTGTGTGTCCTCATGTGTCCTGTGGGCTCATGCATATTATCACGTGTGTGTTTGTGTGCTTTCTCTATAGAGGATATGTTTTATTCTATATAGAAAGTTTGTGCGCATCTTTATTGGGGGCCTATATGGAGGGCCCACGAGCCTTCTCCAAGGTGCTGAAAGTTCACCATTCTAGACCCATATCCACTCAATCTCCCAACTGAGGCAAGGTTACTCCTCCAGGAAGCCTTCTCAGATTGCCCCCACCTCCTCTTCAACTATGGGATGCAACATCCATTGCCTATGTCTTCAAGCCCTCAGCCCTTCCCCACCAGCTGGCCCTGCAAAACCTGGCCTCACCTGTGCAGACCCTAGATTCACAATCCAGGACTGAGAGACCATCAGCCTGGCCAGGACCTACTGAGCAGACAACAGGCACCCAGCCAGGCAGTCCCACAGAGGGAGGCTGCGCTCAGCAAGAGAGGTGACCTGGCACCAGATCAGGAAGTTCACAATAGAATTTTTTTTTTTTTTTTTTGCCAGTTCATGCGGCATGCGAGATCTTAGTTCTCCAACCAGGGATCGAACCAGTAGCCCCTGCATTGATAGCGCAGGGTCTTAACACTGGACTGCCAGGGAAGTCCTAGGAAGTGCACAGTAGAGAAAACCCAATGACACAAGAAAATAAGGAAGTAACACAGATGAAAGAAATCAACAAAACAGAGGGTAAAGGAACAAAAATGGCAAGAATAAAACCAAACTCTGGCTCCTTAGGAACATTAATAAGATAAACCCCTGAAGAGAATGAGCAAGGACGAAGTGAGGAATGAGTTTTAAAAATATATATGGGAAGGTTAAGAATAACTGTACATCAAAAAGACAAGAGATAACAAGTGTTGGTGAGGATGTAGAGAAAAGGGAACCGTAGTTGGTGGGAATGTAAATTGGTGCAGCTACTATGGAAAACAGTATAGAGGTTCCCCCCAAAATTAAAAATATGACTACCATATAGTCCATCAATTCCACTTCTGGGTTTTTATCTGAAGGAAACAAAATCACTATCTTGAAAAGATATATGCACCTCTCATGTTCATAGCAGCATTATTTACGATAGCCAAGATATGGAAACAATCTAAATGTCCACTGACAGACGAATGGATAAAGAAGACGTGGTATAGGGGACTTCCCTGGTGGCGCAGTGGTTAAGACTCTGCACTCCCAATGCAGAGGGCCCGGGTTAGATCCCTGGTCAGAGAACTAGATCCCACATGTATGCCACAACTAAGAGTTCGCATGCCACAACTAAGGAGCCCATGTGCCACAACTAAGGAGCCCGCAAGCCACAACTAAGGATCCTGCCTGCTGCAACTAAGACCCAGAGCAACCAAATAAATAAATTAATTTAAAAAAAGAAGAAGATGTGGTATATATACAAGGGAATATTACTCAGCCATAAAAAGGAAATCCTGCCATTTACAACAACATGGATGGACCTTAAGGGCATTATGCTAAGTGAGGTAAGTCAGACAGAGAAAGACAAATACTGTATGATCTCACTTACATGTGGAATCTAAAAAAACCCAAACTCATAGATAGAACAGATTGGTGGGTGCCAGAGGCAGGGCAGGGCATGGGGCAGGCAAAATGCGTGAAGGCGATTTTAAAAAACTATATGAACTATAGGCTGATAAATTTGAAAATCAAGATGAAATGAATTCATTTGTGGGGAAATATAAAATGCAAAAATTGTACCAAGAAGAACCAGAAAACTTGACTAGACCCATAAATGTTAATGAGCTGGAAATAATGGGGGGAAAACTCCCTCTCCCTAACACACAAAACTTAGAGGATTTTACAATCAAGTTTTATCGCCATTACAAGTAGCAGATAATTCCCATCTTATTCAGATTGATACCAAGAATTAAAAAAAAAAAAAGGTCGGGGGGTAGGGCAGAATACCCAGTTTCTCTAAAGAGGATGATATAGGCTACAAACCAAAACCAGATAGGGCTACAACATGGATGAACCTCGAAAACACGCTAAGTGAAAGAAGCCAGACATAAAAGGTTACACATTGTATGATTCTGTTTATATGAAATATCCAGAATAGGTAAATCTACAGAGACAGAAGGCAGATTGGTGGTTACCAGGCAGAGGGGGAGGAGAAGGAATGGGAGCATATGTTTGAGTACCGGGTTTCCTTTTGGGACGATGGAAATGTTTTGGAACTGGACAGAGGTGGTGGTTCTGAGTACCCAACATTGTGAGTTCACTAAATGTCCCTGAATTGTTTGCTTTCAAAAGGTTAATTTTGTTGATGTGAATTTCACCTAAGTGAAAACAAAAACAGATAAGAATATGGAACAAGGTAGGAAAATTCTGACCAATTTTCAATGATGACCATAGAAGCAAAAATCCTAAATAAAATACTGCTACCCACAAGACATGGAGGCACCCTAAATGTCCATCAACAGATGAATGGATAAGGAACATGTGGTACATATATGCAATGGAATATTACTCAGCCATAAAAAAGAATGAAATAATGCCGTTTGCAGCAACATGGATGGACGTAGGGATTATCACACTAAGTGAGGTAAGTCAGACAAAGACCAATATCATATGATATCACATATGTGTGGAATCTAAAAAAATGATACAGGACTTCTCCGGTGGTCCAATGGTTAAGACCCCATGCTTCCACTGCAGGGGACACAGGTTTGATCCCTGGTCATGGGAAGCTCCACATGCCAACCAAAAATAAAAAGATACAAATAAATTTATTTATAAAACAGAAATAGACTCACAGACATAGAAAACAAACTTATGGTTAAGAAGGGGAAATATATATATACATATGAATCACTTTGCTGTACAGCAAGTGTGAAGCTAACACAACTGTAAATCAATTTACATGTGAACCTAACACATTGTAAATCAATGTTATACTTCAATAAAAATTAAAAAAAAAATACTCCTACTCAAATCTCGCAGTGTTGGAAGAAAATTACATCATGACCAAGGACAATTTGGCCAGAAGAGCATAGATGCATCAGCCTCAGAAAACCAGGGTAACTGATCTCTGTCAGCAGATGGACTTGCTTCTGACATAGGCGCTTGTTTTTGCCGCAGCGTCATATGTGTGTTCTAGGAACGCAGACCTGAGAGCGCTAGGGCTCATGCAGGCACAGGGCTGGGACAACCCGCTCAACCTCCTTGCAATCCTGGAAGCAGAGCATTAACAAAAGCAGAAAGGAGCTTAAGAAAAACACTTGCAGGGTTTAAAAGTTACATTTTTAACTGTTACATTTCTTTTTTTTTTTTTTAATGATTGCTTTTTGTTTGTTTGTTTATTTATTTATTTATTTATTTTTTGGGTGTGTTGGGTCTTCGTTTCTGTGCGAGGGCTTTCTCTAGTTGCAGCAAGTGGGGGCCACTCTTCATCGCGGTGCGCGGGCCTCTCACTGTCGTGGCCTCTCTTGTTGTGGAGCACAGGCTCCAGACGCGCAGGCTCAGTAGTTGTGGCTCACGGGCCTAGTTGCTCCGCGGCATGTGGGATCTTCCCAGACCAGGGCTCGAACCCGTGTCCCCGGCATTGGCAGGCAGATTCTCAACCACAGCGCCACCAGGGAAGCCCTAACTGTTACATTTCTAATAAGCATCAAGAAATATAGAAATTGGCCTTTTAAAAAAATTCAGAAATTCTGACACGTGCTACAACATGGATGAACCCTGAGGACATTATGCTGAATGAAAGAAGCCAGTCACAAAAGGACAAATACTGTATGACTCCATTTATGTGAGGTCCCCAGAGTAGTCAAATCCATAGAGACAGAACATAGAATGAGGAGTGCCAGGGGCTGGGGAAGGGACATGGGGAGTTAGAGTTTAATTGGGACAGAGTTTCAGTTTTGCAAGATGAAAGGAGTTCGGAAGATGGTTGATGGTGATGGTTGCACGAGATTAATCTACTTAATACCACTGAACTGTGCACTTAAAAATTGTCAAAATGGTAAATTTTGTGTTATATATATTTTACAATTAAAAACATACAAAGGAGAAGGTTGCTTAATGGAAAAGTGAGGAAGGGTCGAGGCAAAAGCGAATACATAAAGGCTGGGAAGAAGAGCAAAATAAGCCAAAATAAGCACGTGGTCAAAAGGAAACCCTTGGGACTTCCCCAGTGGCGCAGTGGTCAAGAATCCGCCTGCCAGTGCAGGGCACACGTGTTCGAGCCCTGGTCCAAGAAGATCCCACATGCTGCGGAGCAACTAAGCCTGTGCGCCACAACTACTGAGCCTGCGCTCTAGATCCTGGGAGCCACAACTAGTGAGCCCACATACCAGAACTACTGAAGCCCACGCGCCTAGAGCCCATGCTCCGCAACAAGAGAAGCCACCGCAATGAGAAGCCCGCGCACCGCAACGAAGAGTAGCCCCTGCTCGCTGCAACTAGAGAAAGCCCGCGCGCAGCAACAAAGACCCAACTAAAAATAAATAAATAAATACATAAGTTTATTTTTTTTTAAATAGTTAAAAAAAAAAAAAAAAGGAAACCCATGGCTGGATCAGCATCAAGCGCAGGGAGACAGCGCCACCTACTGGTGGCTTCCTGTGTTCGTCAAGGGGCTGAAAAAACATGCTTAGAATCCACTGCTATTTCCTCCTTATACTGACATCATTCCCCTGTTTACCAACAATTTTGTCAGAACAGAGAGTATCACTGAGACAAGAGAGACCAGCAGGAGAAAAAAAACTTCCAAAGCCACCACCCCCTTCTGCAGACCTGCATCCAGATTCACGCGCCTGCCCAGCTCTCCTTCCTGCTGCTGTGAGTAAACAATTTGCCCAGATCCCAGGCAAACCTAGGCCACCTCTACCAGCTCCCACCCTACCTGCCTACTTAAGGAGCCACTTCAACGGTCTTCCCTCTGAACTAGATTATACCCACAGACATACAAATATGCTGATTCATTTTCCACCTTTTTGTTTTGTTTTATTATTGAGATGAAATCGACATAACATAAATGTGGTTAAGAATCCACCTTCCAATGCAGGGGATGCAGCTTTGATCCCTGGTCGGGGAACTAAGATCCCACATGCCGTGGGGCAACTCAGCCCGCGTGCTCTCGAGCGCCACAACTAGAGAGCCTGTGTGCTGCAACTACTGAGCCCGCACACTCAGGACCCCGCACGCCACAACTAGAGAGGAGGCCACACACCGCAAAGAAAGATCCCAGATGCCGCAACAAAGATCCCACATGCTGCAACTAAGACCTGACGCAGCCAAGCAAATAAATAAATAAATACCTTTAAAAAATAAAATAAAACTTCAGTGCATTTAGTACATTCATAAAGCTGTGCAACCACTGCCAATATCTAGTTCCAAAACATATTCATAGTGCAAATAAGCACATGAAAAAAGGCTCCACATATATCACTGGGGAACTGCAAATTAAAACAACCAGGAGAAAACAGTACACACCTATGAGAATGGCCAAAACCGAGAAAACTGATGACACCAATTGCTGGCGAGGGTGTGGAGCAACAGGAACTCTGGTTCATTGCTGGTGGGAATGCAAAACAGTCCAGCCACTCTGGAAGGCAGTTTGGCGGCTTCTTACAAAACTAAACATACTCTCACCATATGATCCAGCAATAGCACTCCTTGGTCCTTACCCAAAGGGGTTGAAAACTTATGTCCACATGAAAACCTGCATATGGATGTTTATAGCAGCCTTATTCATAATTGCCAAAACTTGGAAGCAACCAAGATGTCCTTCAGCAGGTGAATGGACAAACTGTGGTACAATCAAACGATGGAATGTTACTCACTGCTAAAAAGAAAAGAGCTATCAAGCCATGAAAAGACATGGAGGAACCTTAAATGCACATGACTAAGTGAAAGAAGCCAATCTGGGACTTCCCTCGTGGTACAGTGGTTAAGATTCCGTGGTCCCAATGAAGGGGGCCCAGGTTCAATCCCTGCTCGGTGAACTAGATCCCGCATGCTGCACCTAAGAGTCCGCATGCTGCAACTAAGAAGTCTGTAGCCAAAACAAACAAACAAACATAAATAAATAAATAAAATAAAAAATAAATATTAAAAAAAAAAGAAAAGAAAGAAGCCAATCTGAAAAGACTCCATACTGCATGAGTCCATCGCTATGACATTCTGGAAAAAGCAAACATATGGAGAGGGTAACAAGATCAGTGGTTTCCAGGGATCAGAGGGGAGGGAGGGATGAAGAGGCAGAGCATAGAGGATTTTTAGGGCAGTGAAAATGCTCTGTATGATACTATAATGGTAGATACATGTCATTATACATTTGTCCAAACCCATAGAATGTACAACACCAAGAGTGGACTTGAAGGTAAACTATGGACTTCGGGTGATGATGACATCATTGTAGGTTCATTAATTTTAACGAAGGTACCACTCTGGTGGGGGATGTTATATTTATAATGAGGGAGGCTATGCATGTATGGGGGAAGGGAATATAGGGGAAGTCTTTGTACCTTCCTCTTCATTTTTCTGTGAACCTAAAACTGATCCAAAATATAAAGTTTTTTCTTTTTAGTTTTTTTCATCACCACTTACTCATTAAGCTGTTGCTTCCCATTTGCCTGCTCCCCCAGCCCCTGGCAACCATTGATCTACTTTCTGTCTCTATGGATTTATCTATTCTGGACATTTCACACACTAAAGGGACCCATACGCTCTGACTTTTTGTGTCTGGCTTCTTTCACTTGGCATATGTATTCAAGGCTCAACTACGTTGTAGTGTGTGTCAGAAATTCCTTCGTTCTTATGACTGGATAATATTCCATTGTCTGGTTGGACCACATTTTGTGTATCCATTCATCTATGGATGGACACGTGGGCTGGTCCTATGTTTTGGGTAGTGTGAATAACACTGCTATGAACATGCATGTACAAGTATTTGTCTGAATACCTGCTTTCAGTTCTTTCGGGTACACTCCTAGGAGTGGAATTCTGGGCCATATGGTAATTCCGTGTTTAACTTTTGAGGAAGTGCCAAACTCTTTTCCACAGCGGCTGCATCATTTTACATTCCCACCAGCAATGTACGAGGGTTCCAATTTCGCTGCACCCTCACCATCATTTATTTTCTGTTTTTTTTTTTTTTTTTTCTCTCTCTCTCTCTCTAATTATAGCCATTCTCATGGACATCTTCCACTTTAAAGGGAAAAAAGACTCTCTGAGCACCCTCCCCCTCTGGCCTCTGCCCTAAGTCTCTGCCTCCGCCCAACCTAACCCCTCCCCAAGCAAAACTGTAGAAAAAGTCATCCATACACCCTTTCTCCTTCCCATTTTATCTTCAACCGGTGGAACTGTTTTTGCTGTCGTCACCAATGACCTCCACGTTATTAAGCCCCACGGTCTCCCTCTACGTCCGGTTTTACCTAACGCATCGCAGCCTGTGACGGGATGGCGGACTTTTGCTTGATTCACTCTCTTCTGAACTCTCCTGGTTTCTCTTGCCGCCTCTATGGTCGCTCCTTCTTTCCTGATTCTTCCTCACCCCCCAGAAACCTCTAGATATCAGCGACACTCCCTCCTCCTTTCCAAACCACGGCCACCCACTGGGACAACTCCGAAATTCATCTCTCCAACCCAGACAGTAGGGCCAGGCGCCTTCCCGATCTCTCCACGTGGGGGCCTCGCAGGTCCAAACTTAGCTCCCAGGGGTCCCCCCCCCCACCCTCGCCCGGCCCCCACCGTCCTCCCCATCACGGTTGGCTCCATCCTTCCGCAGCTCAGCCCGGATACCTGGGAGGCGCGCTTGCTTCCTCTTTCTCACGCCCTCATCGGATGCGCCACCCAATCCTGCAGCTCGGTCGGCTTTTCCTTCGAAACAGATACAGAATCCGACCACTTCTCACCACGTGCACGGCCCTACCCCGCGCCAGCCCCATCATGCCCTCCCTGGACCAGTGTGGTTGCCTCCTCCCTGTGGTCACCTCCAGGCTCCCATCTCTGTGCCCTCCCACCGTATACTGTCCCCCCCCCCACACTATAATCAGAAACACAGTCCCCACTTTGGGGGGCTCTTTTTTATTTATTACTATATCCTGAGCGCCTAGAACAGTGCCTAATACCTAGCACTATTCCACAATTTTTTTTTTCCCACGTGCGCTGCTTTTGGGATCTTAGTTCCCCCACCAAGGATGGAACCTGGGCCCTCTGCAGCGGAAAGGCAGAGTCCTAACCACTGGACCGCCAGAGAATTCCCCAACAAATGTTTTGTTTTGTTTTTAAACATCTTTGGTGGAGTATAATTGCTTTACAATGGTGTGTTAGTTTCTGCTGTATAACAGTGAATCAGCTATACATATACATATATCCCCATATCCCCTCCCTCTTGCGTCTCCCTCCCACCCTCCTTATCCCACCCCTCTAGGTGGTCGCAAAGCACCGAGCTGATCTCCCTGTGCCATGCAGCTGCTTCCCACTAGGTATCTATTTTACAAACAAATGTCTTTTTAAACGTGAGATATAATACATGTTTTAGTCGGTTAGGGTTGCCCTACCAAAATAATACAGAATGGGGGGGGGGGCGGGTGGGAGGGGGCTTAAACAACAGAAACTTTTTTCCTCACAGTTCTGCAGCCTGGAAGTCCAAGATCAAGGTGTCCGCAGGGCTGGTTTCTTTTGAGGCCTCTCTCCTTGGCTTGCCCTGAGTCCTCATACGGTCTGGACTCTGGGCCTGCATCCTTGGTGTCAGAGTGCGCAAATTTCCTCTGCTTATAAGGACACCAGTCAGATTGGATCAGGGCCCACCCAAATGGCTTCGTTTTAATTTAATCACCTCTCTAAAGGCCCTGTCTCCTATTATAGTCACTTTTTGAGGTATTGATGGTTAGGGCTTTGACATATAAATCTGGAGGGGACAAAATTCAGCACCCATAAAAATGTACACACATATCATAAAATTCACCCACTTAAAATGTACAATTCAATGCTTTTTAGTATATTCACAGATAATGTGAAGCCATCACCAGAGTCAATCTGAGAGCATTTTCATGACCACAAAAAGAAACCCCATATCCTTTTAGCTATCACCCCCTTTCCCCCCCTATCCCCCAGCCCTATGCAACCACTAATCTCCTTTATGTCTCTATGAACTTACCTATTCTGGATATTTCATATAAATGGAATCATACACTATGTAACATTTTGCTCCTAGCTTCTTTGACTTAGCATAATGTTTTCAAGATTCGTCCACGTTGTAGCGTGTGTCAGAACTTTATTCCTTTTCTGGATGAATTACAGCTCGTATTATGGTCCTACCACATTTTGTTTATTCATCATCTGCTGATGGACATATGGGTTGGTTCCACCTTTTGACTGTTAGGATTGGACCACTACGAACATCTATGTACAACAAGTGTCTCCTGAATAAATGAAGAACCTTTCATAATCTAACCCAAAGAATTACATAAAAGTAGAAACTTCAGACTGTGACAAGACAGTAGAAGTATCAGAAAGATCCTTTTTTTCCCTAGTTTTTTTTTTGAGGGAGAATGAATCAGTAATAATACAAGTTAACATAAGTGTTGTTTCAGAACAAATTGGACCTACACAGTGTTGTTACTAAACCAATTTGGTAAAAATCAAAAACAAAAAGCATAGTCTAACTTAAGCCAGAAGCTTTCAAGATTGAACTCGGGCCCAGCAGTGAAAGTCTGGAATCCTAACCACTAGGCCACCAGGGAACTCCCAAGAGGGATCTTCTTAAACAACAAGGACCTACTGTAGAGCACAGGGAACTGTATTCAATATCTTGTACTAACCTATAATGGAAAAGAATCTGGGGACTTCCCCGCTGGTGCAGTGGTTAAGAATCCGTCTGTCAATGCAGGGGACACAGGTTCGATCCCTGGTCCGGGAAGATCCCACATGCCGCAGAGCAACTAAGCCCATGTGCCACAGCTACTGAGCCTGTGCTCTAGACCCCAAGAGCCACAACTACCGGGCCCACGTGCCACAACTATTGAAGTCCGTGCAGCTAGAGCCCATGCTCCTCAGGTCACTGCAATGAGAAGCCTGCGCACTGCAACGAAGAGTAGCCCCCGCTTGCTGCAACTAGGCAACGAAGACCCAACGCAGCCCAAAATAAATAAATTTATTTTTAAAAAGAATCTGAAGAAATATATATATATTACTAAATCACTTTGCTGTACACCTGAAACATTGTAAATCAACCATACTTCAATTTTAAAAAATTAAAAAAGAGGGATCGTCTTATTGCCAAAACACCCTTTAAAATCTAAATCAATTATAAATCAACTGTTCAATTAAAAAAAAAAACTAAATCAGAGAATGGTCACCTCTGCTCAAAACCTCCCAAAGGCTCCCCATCTCACTACATACCCGCTGTGCCTCCCACCCCACACCCCGCATTCTCTGCCGTCAAATCTTATGACCACCACCACCCTCACTCCCTGCAGACCTCCTGTTTCTGGAACCTATTGCTGTCTCAGGTTGCACAGGTTGTTCCCACTTCCGAGAATGTTCTTCACCTATAACCTGCACAACTCACCCATCCTCTTACTTCCTTCAGGTCTCTACTCAAGGGTCTCCGTATTCGAGAGGCCTCTCTTGAGCATCTAACATAAAAATAGTGACCCTTCTTTCCCCCAACCTGGCATGTCCATCCCTCCTACTCTGGCATTTAGTCCCCAGAACAGAACCGTCTGACATCACGAAGTACTGGTTTGTTGGCTGATCCTCTGTCCTCTCCCCCCAACCTCCACATCATGGGGGACGGGGCTTTGTTCTGTTCAAGGCCAAGTCTCCGGGAACCTATAACAATGCCTGGCACCCGGTAGGTCTCAATGAATGTTTGTCCTCCTGCAAAAATTAACCTTCAAATGCGATGCGATCCCAAAGTCCCAACTAGTTTTTTTACCAGGTGCCAACAAGCTCAGGAAAAGATTCATGTCCTACTAGCTACAGGTGATGTACTACATTATGAAAGTGCTAAATGCTGCTGGATTGTTCACTTTAAAATGATTACATTTCGGGAAATTCCCTGGCGGTCTAGTGGTTAGGACTCTGCCCTTCCACTGCAGGAGGCACGGGTTCAATCACTGGTTGGGGAACTAAGATCCCACAGGCCGCCCAGTGCGGCCAAGAAAATAAATAAATAAAATGATTACGTTTCCGGGACGAAGTGAGAGAGTGGCATGGCCATATAAACACTACCAGATAGCTAGTGGGAAGCAGCCGCATAGCACAGGGAGATCAGCTCCGTGCTTTGTGACCACCTAGAGGGGTGCGATAGGGAGGGTGGGAGGGAGACGCAAGAGGGAGGGGATATGGGGATATATGTATATGTATAGCTGACTCACTTTGTTATAAAGCAGGAAATAACACACCATTGTAAAGCAATTATACTCCAATAAAGATGTTTAAAAAAAAGATTACATTTCTGTTACATGAATTTCACTTCAATAATAATAATAAAGTACAGTGTAATACCATCGCACACCTGTGAGAATGGCTAAAATCAAAAAGACTGCCCACATCAGGTCATGCCAAGGCTGCGAGGAGAAGAAAATATATACATTGCTAGGGGGGGAAGGAAAGTAAGGGTACATCCACTTCGGAAAACATGTTGGCGATTTCTTTAGAATTTAAATATACACCTACCATATGATGCAACCACTCCACTCCTGGGTATTTTACCCAAAAGAACTAAAAGCAGATGAACGCGCCTACACATAAATGTTCTCAGCAGTTTTATTTGCAATCATAAAAAACTGGAAACCGCCTAGATATCCATCAACAGAGGAAGTAGGTAAATGGATGTAGAACAGCTGTACAGTGGAGTACAGCTCCGCCATAAAAGCGAGCTCACTTTTCATACATGCAATGGTATGTCTAGATCGTAAAATAATTGTGTCAGGTATAAACTGCCAGACCAAAAAAAAAAAAGGTACATACTCTATGATTCTAGAAATGCAGCTAATCTATAGTGTCAGAGCCAGTTGGTGGTTGCCTGGGTAATGTGGTGGTAGGGGTGGGAGCGGTAATAAAAAGGGGCACAAGGAGACTTCTGGGGGAAGAACCTGGCAAACATGATGCTCAGTGAAAGAAGCCAGACACCAAAGGCCACCTATGGTATGATTCCATTTATACAAAATGTCCAGAAGTCCAGAGAGACAGAATGTGGATCCGTGTTTTTTGTGGTTGCCGGGATGGGGGTGGGGGAGAGGAGTGACCGCTAATGGGGAAGGGGTTTCCTTTCGGGGGGATAAAAATGTCTTGCAACTAGATAGAGGTGAGGGTTACACAATACTGCAAGTGTACTAAATGCATTGTAGGCTTTAAAACAGTTCATGGTTAATTTCATGTTACGTGAGTTTTCCAATTAAAAAAAGAAAAGAGAAATGGTGAGAGCTGGATAAAGATACACAGCACACACACCCTGGATCCCCCCCCCCCCATCTTCACCACTGCCGCCCACACACATCCCCGCCACTCCATCCCCTCCCTTCTCAGGCCCATCAGAATTTCCCCAGGTAGTGGGACCCGTGCCCACTTGACCATGTCCCCCCTCCTTCTGGGCTCCCCAAACATCCCTCCCTTTTCAACCTGGACACTCCCTGGAGTTTCCTGGAAGCCAGTCACTGGGCTTGCTGCCTATAGGATGGGATGGGCAGCTGGCAGCACAGGGTGACCCTGCTTGAGGGAACAAAGGCAGCTGAAACCCCGGCCTGCTCATGCATGATGGGCGTTTGCACCTGTAGCTGCCCCAGTGTACAGATGACAAAGCTGGCCCTGAGAGAGCAAAGCCACCTGCCCACAGTCAGTCAGCTGGCTCCAGTGGACAGGAGTCGCTCACGCCAGCCTGCCCATTCCCAGCTCGTGCCCTCTGCCCCCGTGGTGGCCCCAATGAACCAGGCCTCCCTGGAGTTCGTGCCCTTGTGTGGCCCCCACCTGTGCCCCCGACACACATGTGGGCTGACCTGAGACCCTGCTGAACCAGCAGAAAGCAGCAGAAGCGATGCTGGCCCAGTTCCGGACCTGAGCATTAGAAGGTCTGGGGGTTTTGGCTCTGCGCTTTGGGGAAACCCCTGAGTCACCAGGAAAGGAAAGCGGCTGTCCTGCTTGGGTGCCCACATGGAAGGGCCATCCAGAGAGGCCACGTAGAGAGGGAAAGGCGTCCCATCCACCCATGCGCCAGACATGACATTGGCACCGTCCAGTGACATGGTAACATCCAGTCCAGCCCCCAGATGCCAGCAGCCACCATTCACGGGGAAACAAAGAGCCACCAGCCAGGCCAGTCAACCTGGAACCACAAAAGAGAATATGCCGGTGGTTGTTTGGAGCCTGTCACTGCAGGGTGGTTTGTGCCACTGATCACTGAGAATCCAGCTGACACCCAGGAAGATCCAGACCCTAGACCTCAGCTCAGGTGGCGTCTGACACCGGCCTCACCCCCACTAACATGCCCTGTTGGCCCACTGCAGCTGGCCACACCTGAACAAATATGAAACGGGAAAAAGATCTAAAACCAAGAAAATTCTACTCTCTGGCATAACTCCTTCCTGCCAACTAGAAGAAGCCCACCAGGGTTCCAGTTGTGCAGCAGGAAACCTCAGCCCAGCTCGGGGGCTGGGAGGGATCCAGCGGGCGCCAGGGGAAGGCCTTGTACCCCAGACGGCTGGGCACCCTCTGGTCCACCGTCGGTCAAAGTCCCCCAATCCTGGCTGCAGCCCACCTCCCAAGCCCCCACCGCTGCTGACAGAGAACTCGGGCCCCTAAGAGGCTTCCTGAGGCCCAGACTCCAAACCCCATTGGGAATTCCCCGGTGGTCCACCGGTTAGGACTCCACGCTTTCACTGCCGGAGACCCGGGTTCAATCCCTGGTCCAGGAACTAAGATCCCACGAGACATGCTACATGGACCAAAACAAACAAACAAACAAAAAACCTCCCATGGCGGGGCAGAGCCCCAATGCTGAACTTTCCCACCCTTCCCACCCCCAGGAAGATCTGTCTTCTCCCAGCATGTTGTCATCAGGGACCAGCTCCCTGCTTGCTGGATGTCAAAGCCGCGAGACCCTGTGTGGGGCCCTGGGTGCTCCCCCGGGCTACCAGGGCCCTGGCCACCGCATTCGGAGATGAAGAAAATGAAGGTCAAAGAAGAGCCCTGTCCTCATCACCCAGCAGTTACGGTGTGTATTAACTACACTTTCTGTATTCTTTTTTTGTGGCCGCGCCACACGGCTCGCAGGATCTTAGTTCCCCAACCAGGGATTGAACCCAGGCCCTCGGCAGTGAGAGCGCGGAGTCCCAACCACTGGACCGCCAGGGAATTCCCAGTTTCTGTATTCTTGACACCCTGGCAGCTGAGGCCTCACTGACCAGGAAGGAACTATCCCTCGAGGGGTTAGCGAGTTCCTGGAGATGACAAGTCACCAGTGAGTGTACCTCTCCTATGCATACCAGCCAATCCAGAGCCACTGTGCCCCTGCCCTGATCACCCCAGGGCCAGTGTAGTGTGCCCGACATTAAGCAGGATCTTAGTTCCCCGACCAGGGATTGAACCCGTGCCCCCTGCAATGGAAGCGCGGAGTCCTAACCACTGGATTGCCAGGGAAGTCCCTGACATTAAGCTTTTGATTGCCAACACCCACCATGAACAAACACACAGATAGCTGCATGACACAGCTACTAGCAACACAACCTACCTGGTTATTAGCTACCCCAACCTATGAAGGTCCCCTTTTCAGAAACCCTAGGTAACCTTGACAAGTGACGCCTTGAAAGACCCCGCTTTCCCTTTTGGCACCCTAATTCCAGCTCTTATGCTTTATATTCAATAAAGAGTGAATCCGAGACTCCGACCCCCGGACCCTA
Source organism: Balaenoptera ricei (assembly GCF_028023285.1). NCBI lineage: Eukaryota > Metazoa > Chordata > Mammalia > Artiodactyla > Balaenopteridae > Balaenoptera > Balaenoptera ricei. The sequence goes on along the minus strand of NC_082641.1, from coordinate 176,410,312 downwards.
ATAAAGGCAGAGACCCAGGTCTGCGTTCCCTCCCTCTCTCTCTCCCCATGATCTCGCTGCGTGGCCCTCAGAGGGGGTGCCTGTTGTGTACCCTCCAGAACCTGTGAGTAACAAATCTTGTTCTGCAAAGTTCCCTGATGATTTTTCCTGAAGTACGTCCTGTGATCATGGTAAGAACCACGAGGGCCGGTCTAGCCACAGTGCTGGCTCTAGTTGGGGTAACGTCTGTGGGGGCCTTGCTGTAAGTAGTAGGGACCCAGGTGTACTCAGGTGCTGCTCTCTGAAAGCCTCGCTATTGATAGGCTGAGATGTACACGATACTCAGTGCCGACACCCCAGAGCCCATGGAAATTACTCAGTCTAGCCAGTTCCAAGCCTGTTTACCCTGCCTCACCCATTCCTTCCAGTGGAAACCACAATAGAAGCTCCTGTCCATGTTGTTCCCTCTCCCTCTGCCTCCTGATGGACCCTGGTGCTTCCCCGTGTGGCTCCACATGGCCTGTTATGCCCTTCCTCTTGGGATCAGTGAGTAACAAAGTGTGTTTTCAGTGGCAGGCGTCTCCTGATCTGTTGGCCTTGCCATACCTGCATAATAATAAGACCTACATTTGGAAACAGGGTGGAGACCAACCTGGGGACACCCAGCTTCCATCTCAAAGAGAAGAAGCCATAATGGATGGAGGTCCCCCAGCCCAGGACTCTGGGAGGCACTGCCCAAGGTCTGCTCCATTTTGGGAATGCAAACTGTCCTGCTGCCCCCAGCCCCACTGTCCCCTGCTCTGGATTCCAGGAAGCCAGAGGCAGGGTCCCCAACTCCCACCCTCTCTGGGCTTGGGTGCTCCACCACAGAAGAGGGGCAGAGCCCCCAGGCTGCCCAGGCGGAGGGAGCCAGAGGCCCAGAGGCAGGCAGAGGACGTGAAGTAACTTTAATCACCAACCTCAGGAGGGGGCAACAGTAGTATCTGAGCAGCGGGGCCACCCTGGGAATGACCTAGGGCCAGCCCCTCGGTTCTGGCTGTGGCACGTTCCCCATCCAGGCTCCTCGAGTCCAGGGGAGGGTCTGGGCACTCCCAGCCTCCAGGGTCACATCTGCAGGAGCTCAGGTACTTGGCGCCGCGTGGCCAGAAGAACCCAGGTCTGGGGGCTGGTGTGCCAGCAGCCCCGCGCGGGTCCCCATACCTGCCATACTCGGGACCATGTGATGTGGCAGCAAGAAATCACCCTCAGAGAACTGAGGCCGTCCTCTCTGACTGCAGAGACCCCTTCACAGACACCAGCAGCCCCAGCGGGGACAGGCATCCCTGGGCACAGAGCCGTGACAACACGAAGAGGATGGCGGCGGCCAGACCTACACTTAGCACCACTGTGGGGGACAGAAAGACAGGAGTGGGTGAGGGGAGGGGGTGGCAAGAGGCTCACACCCACCAAGCTCCTAACACACTGGAAAGGGGGTTCTGCAGCCTGCCGGCTCCGGGAGCAGCTGCTCCAAGCCCCGGGGGTGGGAGGACCTGTTTATCTTACCAGCGGCTACAATGATCCCATAGGCACTTCGGTTTCCAGACTGAACTGAGTCCCGGTCCCCAACAGAGGTGACTGTGGCATTCCTGAGATAAGTGACACTCTCCAGGGTCACAGGGGTCCCCATGGACGTGGCACTCCCTTCTTGGAGGGTCTTGGTTCCTGCAATAAGTCCGGGCATTCAGTAGCTGGGGAGGCAGCAACTGGGGCATGGGGGGATGAACAGATGTTTCTGGTGCCCAGGGGGGACCTTAGGGCTCACCCTCCATCCCAAATTCAGTGAGGTTGGTGAGCCCTGCTGCCCGAGTGCCCTCGTGCAGCCGCCATGGGAATACGGGCGCAAGCAGACACACGTGTCCACGCTCCCAGCCTCGTCATACACTGTAAAGTGTCAGGCGTCCTTGTCTACCGACCCACCCTCCCCGCCCCCACAGGCACACACCACAGCCAAGCTCATCGCTGGAGTCGGAACAGTCCGGGTGGCCATCGCAGAGCCACGTGCGTGGGATACAGGAACCGCCCAGCGGGCAGCGCAGCTCCCCCTCCGGGCAGGGCTGGTGCCCGCAGTTGAGAACATTCTTGTTGATGCCATCAGGGCAGTCATCGATGCTGTCACAAGAGCAGGGGCTGCCAGTGGGTGGCGTGCACTGCCCGTCCTGGGCACACGGCTCAATACCTGGGGTACACGGTGAGTCAGGTCCCAAACACCCAGCCAAGAGGGCCCAGGTACTCCCCACAGCCCAACCCCCTGCAAGCCCCGCCTTCCGAGAACAATCGACCCTATATGTTTCGCCCATCCCAAAGGCTCCTCCCCCTGCTTCTGTTAGCTCCACCTTCCAAGGACTCGCCTCCCTGCAAGCCCTCCCTCCCAAGACCCCACCAACTCCGCCCCCCTGCAAACCCACCTCTCCCAGACCTCCCTCCCTTCAGGCCCCGCCCACCCCAGAGTGCCCTGCCTGAAAGCCACATCCCTTCCACAAGCACCTCCTCCCTGTGGCCCCGCCCCTTGCAAGCCCCGCCCCCAGGGCAAGGCCACTCACTGCACTCCTCCTCATCACTGCCATCGACGCAGTCCTGGTCAACGTCGCAGCGCCAGGTGAGGGGCACGCAGCGGCCATCACTCCTGCACTGGAAGTTGGTGGGCGGGCACGAGGCTGTGCTGGGGCCTGAGAGATGCACACAAGTGAGGCCTGGGAGGTCTGGACCCTCCTTTGGAAGCACAGTGTCACCGGCTGCGACCACCAGGAGACAGGCCAGGTCCCAGGAACTACATTGGTGGTCACCCTTTGCTAAGGATGCACTATATGTGGGCCTTGGAGCTGAGCAGTTCACAGCCTCACCAAGAGCCCTACTGGGCAGATTCTACTCCCATGCCCGTTCTACAGAAGACACTTAGGAGAGGTAAGGCCTGAGGCTACAAGCTAGTGGCAGAGTCGGGGTTCGAACCCAGGTCTCACTGATCCCGGCGTCTTTACCCGGCTCCAAACGGCCAGATGGTCTCCCCAGGAGTCTCTCCAAGTTCCGTGGTTAAACAGACTGGGGGAGGAGCCATCTCTGAACCTGGCCTGGCTCAGGCCCACCTGTCAGGGTCAGCAGGGCCCATTATGTCCCAGCTGCTCAGCAAAGGGGAAACTGAGGCCTTGGGTAGAGGACCTGCTTAGTCACCGTGGCTTGTCGACTCACCCACTAAACTCCTCCCAGATCTGACCACTTTCCCCATCCTGAATGTGCCACCACCTCTCCAGATTCCCCACCCCCATCTCCACTCAGACACCAAAGACCTCTCAGAGCCACACAATTTGGTCACCCACCCTTGCCCCCCTTTGCTCAAAACCAGCCCTTGGTCAGAAATAGAGACACAGATGTAGAGAACAAACGTATGGACACCAAGGGGGGAAAGTGGCGGGGGGGATGTGGGATGAATTGGGATTGACATATATACACTAATATGTATAAAATAGATAACTAATAAGAACCTGTTGTATAAAAAGATAAAATTCAAAAATTCAAAAAAACCCAAAAACCCAGCCCTTGGTCCCGTGACCCTCTCACAACCAAATTCTACAACCTCCGTGTGGCCCGCAAGTCCTGACCAGCCCTGAACCCTTCCTGGACCTCCCACTTTCCTCCTCTTCATCAAGCTCCCTCTGACCCGGCCACCTTGCTGCTTCTGCAAGAGGCCTGGGCTCATTTTCCCCCTCAGGGCTTTTGCCCATGCTGTTCCCTGGCCCAGTTTGCCCTCTCCTCCCTCCTCTCTGCACCTCGTGATTTCCTCCTCAGACTTCACGTCTCAGCTTATTTCCTGGGAGGGGTCTCAGGTCCCTCTCAGAGACCCCTGAAGCTCGGCCTCCCACTTAGAACAATGGCCCCTGAACTGGTACCCGCGTAGACTGGACACTTAGTGGTGGTCAGGGCAGTGACCTTTTGACTGTAAACCCGGGGCAGCGCCTAGTGATAAGTGGACACAGGTCACACAATGGTCCGGGCTGAGTCCAGCTGAGATGTGAGCCTTCCTGGACCCAGAGCAGGATGAACACAGAAGGGCCTGGAAGCTGGGCCATCAGGCGGGAGTCCGAGGGACAGAGGAAGGGAGTGGACTTTATGGTTTCCTCCTGGGTGCAGCAGGGAGGGTGGCAGATACCTGGCTTGGCCCCAGCCTAGTCCCCCTCCATACAATCCTGGTCCTCTTGCCCCTTCCACCTTTACTCACGAGGGCCTGTGCCTCCAAGCCCCCACTCCCCACAGCCAGGCCCTCCGCAGGCCGGCCTCCAGGCCCAACTGTACCTGTGGGCCACACAGTCCCTGAGCTCCGTGGAGCCAACTGCAGCTGACTTCCTTCCCTGCCCATGGGGGTCTGGCAGCCTAAAGCTTCCTCCCCAGGACTCGCCCCTCTCCCTAGCAACCTCTGACCTCCTTCCCCGGCCTGCTGGAGCATGTGTCCTTCTGTAAAGTGGGTGGGCAGCAGAGCAGAGTGGACCTGGCTTCACAGGGCTTTGGTTTGGAGCAACCAAACCTCCCAGCCTCAGTTTCCCCACCTGTAAAAGGGGCACGCTAGGAGTCCCTACCACAGTGTGCTGAAGAGAAGAGACTGCTTGTGTGTAGAGTGTGGACCTTGGTTAATGTGAGTCCTGATCCTTGAAGGAACCAGGAACATTTAGCCTGAAAAGGCAGGGGCTTTGGGGTGAGATGGAGAACCAGATAAGACGGTGTGTGAACCTGAGTCACAGCTGAAAGTCAGGGGCACCTGTGAGCACAGAGAGGTCACTCTAACCTGCCCAGCTGCCTCTGGGAACCTCTGAGAGGGCCACCAACATCATTTAGGCCAAGGCAAACGTGTCCAAGGGCCTGGGGTCACAGGGAAGACCTTTTTTTCTCTAAGGCCGGAGAAGGAAGGTGCAGAGATTGGGAGGGCGGGAAACGGTCACCGAGCAAACTCAGCCACATGGCCCCGGGCTCGGGCGCCAGGGTATGGAAGCCGCAGCTGCTGCAGGAGGCGCCAGGTGACCAGCTCCGTAAGGTTGGAAGTCGGACAAGCAGAGCCTATAAAGAACTCTCCTGCCCACGCTGGAGTGAAGGGCAGCTTAGAGGTGACAGCGGGGCACGACAAAGCAGAGCGAGTGTAAGCAGGGCCGAAGCAGGGTAGTTAAAGGCAGGCAGAGCAACCCAGGCGGAGGGTCTCCCACTGGGGAAGGCTCATTCAAGGGCCTGGGTCCCCTAGAGCCACGTGCAGGGGGGAGTGTCCGGGACGGGCGTGCGGAGCAGCCAACGGTGAGGCGCTGCTGACGGGCAGGGGCGGAGCTAAACTGCAGGCTTGGAGGGCGCCAGGGCTGCACGGAGCACACTCACCTGGGGCCTGGGTCAAGGACCAGGTCGGGATCGAGGTCGGGGCGGCTTCCAGGCCCAGCCCGAAGCTGAGCAGTACCCGCAGTGCTAGGCCCAGGGCCGCAGCCCGCTGCGCTCGGCCCCGCGCCATCCAACCGCTCATCGCACCACCCCCGCCTGGCGCCGGCTCCGGCCAAGAGCAGTCCGAGCCTCCCTCTGATCCACGCACGCGCGTGCGCAAAGATCCGGGGGGGGCGGGGCCCATGCCCGGGGCGGGTCCCGCGGCGGCCCCGCGCTATGGGTACCGTAAATGTCCGAATGCGAGGGGACCCACTATTTGAGGCTTTCCCACTTTTCCCTGTGACAAGGTATATCGAAAGGTATTGGTCCTATTTGAAATTAGAAACTTCTGGAGGTGCAAACGAACTAGTACCGACAAGTCTTGTCTACTTACAATATTTAACATTCCACATGCACCAAATACTCCTGCCTAATTATCCTATTTAATATGACAGCCACTTCCCTCAGGCACGCCCTCCTCCTGCTTCTCTTGAGCGCCCGACTTATATATTTAATTTGGTTTATTGTCTGATTCCCCACTAGAATGTCAGGCCCAGGAGGACAGGAATGCTGTGTTGCTCATTGTATCCCCAGTGCCTGGAACAGAGCCTGACACATAGCAGGCTCTTAAATATTTGGTGAATAAATGAAGGAAATGTCGGTTCTCGGCTTTCATCCTGGGTCCTCTGTCCCTTGCACCTGGATGTTCTCACAGACGCTCACTACCTCATAATCCGCATTGGCTCCTCAGAGGGAGGCGGGTCTTATACTTTACTCCAGGAACAAGACAGGCGAAAGCAGCCTGGGCTTGCTCTTCTCACGCTCACCCCGTAGGCACATAAAATACAAACCTTCTGCAGGTTTTCTATCCAACTGGCTGCTGTTTTCTTCTTCAAAATAAATATTTTATCTACAGCTCTGCCCCTAGGAGAAGCAGCGCTACTGCCAGCAGGCCCCCCAGACGACAAGTCACTGTCCTCAGCGTTGTAACAGCTGTGCAAATTTCCCGTGAAGCAACACTAAAGCGGCCAGATTTTCACAGAAGGGCCTCTATTTGCAGGTTGATGGCATGCTTATTCAAAAGTGTTAGAGATTATAGCTGCATCTGGAGTGTATGTATATATATACATATATTTTTTTTTTTTTTCCATAAGAATCTCCAATTCCCAGGAGACACGGGGTAAGAGGCAAAGGTGCACTGGTGCAGAGGCAGTTGGAAAGGGCAGCAAATAGGACTGCCTGCGGGAGGGGAAGGGAGGGGAGGGGAGCGTCCCACACCACCTGTGAGGTTGGCATCTGTGGTCCAGGGAGAAAAAGTGAAGAAGTTGTGGATTTACCCAGCTGACAATATGTAGCGGTTGAGTGCAGACTCATCAGCGGCTGGGTTCAGGGCCATCTCTCAGTGAGCCTGAGAGTTCTTTGTCTCTCCACGCCTGTTCTTCTGTTGAGGGTAAAAGGGTTTGACAAGAGCTAAAACCTCACAGGCTTGCTCCAGGAAGGAACCAAGATCACAGATATAACGCATTTAGAACGGTACCTGGAATAGAGGAAGTGCTCAAGAGGTGTCAGACCTCTTTCCTACTGCACTCCCTCGCCAAACTTCAAGTCTGGGTCATAAATCTTTTTCTTTCTTTCTTTCTTTTTTTTTTTTTGGCTTATACAGTAAACAACAATTTATTTTCTCACGGTTCTGGAAACTGGGAAGTCCAAGACCATGGCGCCAGCAGATTCGGTGTCTAGTGAGGGCCCGCATCCTCATTGACAACCATCTTTTCACTGCTACCTCACTTGGCAGAAGGGGGCTGGGTCATAAAACTTTATTCAGGAACTTTCAATGGCACATCTTGCCTGGGGTCTTTAAAAGCCCTCCAGGACTTCCCTGGTGGCACAGTGGTTAAGAATCCACCTGCCAGTGAAGGGGACACGGGTTCAAGCCCTGGTCCAAGAAGATCCCACATGCCGCGGAGCAACTAAGCCCGTGCGCCACGACTACTGAGCCTTGCTCTAGAGCCTGCGAGCCACAGCTACTGAAGCCTGTGCCCCTAGAGCCCATGCTCCGCAGCAAGAGAAGCCACCGCAATGAGAGGCCCGCGCACCACAATGAAGAGTAGCCCCCCGCTCGCCGCAACTAGAGAAAGCCCGCGTGCAGCAAGGAAGACCCAACACAGCCAAAAATAAATAAATAAATAAAATTAAAAAAAAAAAAAAAGCCCTCCAGCGTTACCCTCCTTGTGGCCTCTGCACACCCTGCCCAGCCCTCCTGATCCTTCTGAATCGAATTCATCCTTTGTTCCAACCAGAATCCCACCTCCTCCAGGAAGCCTTCCCAGCCTTTTCTTCTCATAAGCATTTAGCATTTGTACCACCCACTCTTGGGGCACTTATACCTCCTCCTGGGACTGTGACCCTTTTCCTGCCTTGCTCCAAGCTTCCAAAGGGCGGGCCAGCCTCAACACTCTCCTGGCATACAGCTGATCTTCACCTACTGATGGGTTTGGGGGTTCTTCCACAGGGCAGCCACAACACTCCCCCACCTGAGGTCACTGCGTGGCTCCCCTTCGCTCCTACAACCAAATCAAGGCCATTTCCTTTTCAGCTTTCACTCCCTGCTTATTCCTCCACAGAAAGAAGCCCCTTCCTTTCCTGGGCTGACTCTGCCTCGTGCCCCCCAGGCCCACACAGAAACGTTCCTGGCTCAGGGAGGCCTTTCCCCACTGGCCTAGGTGAGCCTTCTCTGTGAGCCCCCTCACGGTCCTCTGCCGTACCTGCTGAGCGGCAGGGTGGTCAAGGTCAGGCGGGGGCCGCACTGGGAGGCTGCTGGTGAATGTCCGCACAAGCAATGGCTAGGAGAGCTCTCGGGAGAAAGGGAAGCGAGCCGTTTTTGTTCCGCCGCACTGTCCTTTACAGTCAGTGCCCCCAAACACCCAGAGGTCCTGGAACCCGCTCTGACACTCTCAGAGTTAGAGCCAGGCCCTTGAGAAAGGGACGGTGACATCTCTGTGCCCAGTGACAGCACGTCACCCTGGAGCTCGAGAACCACTATCCTCCCCTGCTCCTGGAGCGTTCATGGGATTAAGAGATTCGGCACCAACTTCACCTTGAAATTCAAGTAAGCCCGTGTGTCCTTTCAAAAGTAAAAACAGAAGCGATTCTGGAGAACTCAATATATATTTTTTATAAATTAGGTCACGTTCTCCCCAGAGGGAATCCAAAGTCCAAGGAAGAGGAAGCACTCCAGTGGCCCTGAGGGCTTAGCCAGGCGCCCTGGGGCACAGTGTCACAGGTAAGGCTGATCCTTGGACAGCTCCCACCTCTTTATGGGAGGAGCTGGCGTCACAGCCTTCTTCTCAGTGGCTGCTACAGCCGAGCTGGAAGATGAAAACAGACTTGAGTTAGGCCCAGGTTTCCAAAGAACAGTGTGGAGGAAGCTGAGGGAGACCCCCCTGCCCTGGCAGGAACACATCTGCTGACACCATGGATCTGGAGGCCAGAGTGCAGGGTGTTTCAGAATGTCCAGAGCCCTCCAATGGGGTCCCCCAAAGGGTGAGCTGACAAGCCCCCTTTCTGCCCCGAGCCCCGTGTGAACCCCTGGTCGGCGTGCCTTGGCTCCTGGTCTCAGAACCAGCATGAATAGCTGGGCTCCTCCTCCAGCACCCCTTCCCACTCGCACCCCACTCCCGCTGCCCCAGAACAGGACACTGGCAGAAGGGCCAAGGACCACCATTGGGGGTCTGGGCAAACTGCTTTGAAATCATGCTCCTACTACCCGCCAGCTGTGTGACCCAGGCAGGTCACTTGGCCTCTCTGTGCCTCAATTTCTTCTTCTGCAGCAGGGGCCATCACTGCCTAACTCATGGAGTTATCAGGAGGCAGATATGGCACTGACTCCATTCCTGAGCTTACAGATTTTAATTATGAGGATTAATCCTCATAACGACTCTGCTATAGATAGAATGTGTCCCCACAAAATCCATATGTTGAAATCCTATGCCCCAGCGTGATGATGTTATGGGGTCGAGCCTTTGGGAGGTGACTAGATCATGAAGGTGAAGCCCTCAAGAATGGGGTTAGTGCCCTTATAAGAGACCCTAGAGACCTCTTGCCCCTTCCAACATGTGAGGACATGGCAAAAAGATACCATCTGTGGGGACTTCCCTGGCGGTCCAGTGTTAGGTCTCAGCGCTTCCACTGCAAGGGTCATGGGTTCGATCCCTGGTTGGGGAACTAAGACCCCACATGCTGCGTGGTGTGGCAAAAATAAGGATACCATCTATAAATCAAGCAAGTGCCAGACACTGAATCTGCAGGGACCTTGAACTTGGACTTCCCAGCTTCCAGAACTACGAGAAACAATTTTCTGTTGTTTATAAGCCACCCAGTCTGTGGGATTCTGTCCCAGCAGAACTCTCTAAAGTAAATAACATTATTGTTCCTGTTTAATTAAAAGACAATGCCTGAGGCCAGAGACCAAAGTGGGTTTTGAGGGGCCTGAGGTTTATACAATTCTCTCTTTAAGAAGAATATAAAATTACAAAAACAACAATGCCTGGGCTTCTTCCAAGGCCCTTGAAGGGCCCTTGGAGATTCCTCTGCTTTGCAGGAAACCCACCCAGGGTGGGTAGGGATTCATGAGCTCTCAGATGAAAAGCCCCCGGCAGTACATTTCCTGCCACAGTTGATGCTCAACAGACTTGGGACCTTGAAAAACACAAGCAGGAGAGAGGGCTGGTCGCAGGAGGGGTGTTGAGGCATCCTCACCTCTCTGCTGGCTTCCCTGATGCCAGCACCTTCTGTGAGGACATGACGATCGAGGGCGGCGTGGCTTCCCGGCGGCCATCACGTGTACAGTAGTAATTGTTGGAGAGTTTGTGGCTGGGGCCCACGGGGAGCTTGGGAGGAGGCTGAGTTCTGAGGAGAAAGAACATGGGCACTGAAACAAAAATGACAAGTCGTTCTCACTGCGTGGCTGGGCTGGAACATGGGCCCATCACCTCAGTCACGAGGCTTGGGGTCAGCAGCCCCTGGGATGTGCTGCAGGCCAGGGGTATCCCTTGATACAATGCCATGACCATATGCCTGGGGAGGGTCCAATGCCCAGAACCAGGTGGGAGCCCCTGCACTGGATGTGAAGGTGCTGGAAGGCCAGGCCTGGGTCTGCCCCACCACAGGTCCCCGACCTGCCCCAAATGTGGCGGCTATGGAGGACCCTTTCATGAGGGAGGCCTGTTCCCACCCCTCCATGGCCCAGAGCTTGGCAGCTGGCCTCATTTCCACCACAGGTCCTCGGGAAATGAAGAGGCTGGGGCCTGGGACTCTGCCCATCACCTACCAAGTAATCATGGTCAGCAAACGCTGGGGAAACAACCCCAGACTTGGCTCATTCTGAGGGGCTTTGTCCCCAAAGGCCAGGCTGCAGAACCTCTGGGTTTCCAGTTCTCTCCGGAACTCTCTGAAGAAGTCTACTGGGATCAAGCCTTATTACTCAAAGAGCATTTTGTCCTCTGAGGTCTCTGCTGCCACCTCGTGGTCACTGCCGCCAGAGGGGGAGTGAACAGAGCTCTGTCCTCGCTTGGACTAAACCCTGGGGTCAATATACAAAGTTTGAGGCCTGAAAACAAATCGCTAACCTCGCTAACAAAAGACGCTAACAAAACAAACAAACAAACAAAATCGCTAACAAAAGATGAGCTTCCCTGGAAACCATTGCAGAGGGGGAGGGCAGAAAAGATAGAAAAATCATAAACAGATCGGGTTCTCATTCATCTGTGTTTTTTTGTTTGTTTTTTTAAAATTTATTTATTTGGCTGCGTTGGGTCTTCGTTGCTGTGCACGGGCTTTCTCTAGTTGTGGCGAGTGGGGGCTACTCTTCCTTGCGGTGCGCGGGCTTCTCACTGCGGTGGCTTCTCTTGTTGCGGAGCACGGCCTCTAGGCATGCAGGCTTCAGTAGTTGTGGCTCTCGGGCTCTAGAGCTCAGGCTCAGTAGTTGTGGTGCACGGGCTTAGTTGCTCCACGGCATGTGGGATCTTCCTGGACCAGGGCTTGAACCCGTGTCCCCTGCATTGGCAGGCGGTTTCTTAACTACTGCGCCACCAGGGAAGTCCCTCATCTGGGTTTTTAACCAACTTTTTTCTGATAATCATTTTGCCAGGACTTAAGTTTTTCTTAAAACAAATGATAGTCATTGTACCAAAGGAAAAAAAAGAAATACAGATAAAAACAAAGTTTAAGAACTTAATATTAAAAGCATTATCCTAATTCCTTGGCAGTCCAGTGGTTAGGACTCGGCGCTTTCACTGCTATGGCCCGGGTTCGATCCCTGGTCAGGGAACTAAGATCCCACAAGCCGTGCGGCACGGCCAAAAAAATGTTTTTTAATAAATAAAAAATAAATTAGGGACTTCCCTGGTAGCGCAATGGTTAAGAATCCACCTGTCCATGCAGGGGACACGGGTTCGAGCCCTGGTCTGGGAGGATCCCACATGCCACAGAGCAACTAAGCCCGTGTGCCATAACCACTGAGCCTGAGTGCCACAACTACTGAAGCCCGAGCGCCTAGAGCCCATGCTCCGCAACAAGAGAAGCCACCACAATGAGAAGCCCACGCACCACAACGTAGAGTAGCCCCCGCTTGCTGCAACTAGAGAAAGCCCGTGCGCAGCAATGAAGACCCAACGCAGCCAAAAATAAATAAATAAATAGGGCTTCCCTGGTGGTGCAGTGGTTGAGAATCTGCCTGCCAATGCAGGGGGCATAGGTTCGAGCCCTGGTCTGGGAAGATCCCACATGCCGCGGAGCAACTAGGCCCGTGAGCCACAACTACTGAGCCTGCGCATCTGGAGCCTGTGCTCCGCAACAAGAGAGGCCGCGATAGTGAGAGGACCGCGCACCGCGATGAAGAGTGGTCCCCACTTGCCGCAACTGGAGAAAGCCCTCGCACGGAAACGAAGACCCAACACACCCAAAAATAAATAAATAAATAAATTTATATAAATAAATAAATTTTTTTAAGTACATAAAATAAAATAAATAAAAGCAATATCCTGTGTTGAAGTTAGAATCTGCTTAACCCCTGGAGTGCAGAGATGACCCTCTGTTGGGCAGGGACCAACAGAAAACGAGCAGAGAAAGGATAAAAAGAACCAGCGCCCAACGGAAAGGCCTAAATGAATCACTAGGGGGCGCCATTATCCTTTAAAAAAAAAAAAGCTGAAAATTTTACAAAACTGTTTCCTCAACTGTATCAAGTACCCTGGACGGAAAAGCAATTTAAAACTTTTGATATTTGGAATCAGTCACAACATGTAGGCATTCACATAGATTTGGTTATTTTAATGTTATTGTTCTTCTTTTCATGCTAACCCTCCATGGCTGCCTTACCTTTGCCTGCCACTCATACATATGGCTATTCCCCATTCCTCAAAGTGTTTCAGCCACACTAGCCTCCTTCCTACTTCTGGCTCTGCCGGGCTGCACGGCCTTGGCACTTACTGCTCCCTCTGCCCGGAATGTTTTCTTTAATAACTATCCTTTGGCATTTCAGGTGACTCAAATGTCAATCCCTGAGGCCTTTGCTGATTACCTGATCTGAGGTAGCCGCCCTCCAGCTTATTCACTTTGCTTTGTCTTCAGAGCATTCTAGAACAATGTTTTTTACTTGCTGTGTTCATTTCCCTACTATGTTATGTTTCTCCCTCCTCCCCAGGATATGAGCTCCATGAAAGGAGTGAGAAGAATTTTTCCTGTTCGCACTGGTATCCCAGAGGGCTGAGGACACAGCAGGGGTTTGTAAATGTCAAGTAATTTTTGGACTCAAATGAGTTTGAAATCAAGACATTTCTGGGTTCAAATCCCAGCTGTGACTTGCTGGCTTCTGAGTGATTTTATTTAAGCAAATGATTTAGTCTCTCCGAGCCTCAAATATTTTCATGTGTAGCTTGGGGATGATAAGACTAACCAGCAGGGCCACACTTAGGACTGCAAATCACACTGAGGATTCCCACTCATAATTCAAGCCCCATCTGGTTGTTCCACGAGCACCACTCTCCGACATAGTCCAGCAAGATTAAAGGCAAACCTCCGCCTCCACAGCAAGCTAGGCGGCTGGAGGCAGGATTTCAGCCCAGTGTTTCAGGGGTCTAAAAGAACAGGGGTTTTGTTTTTGATGGAAGAAGGACAGGATTGCAGTCCGGGCAGCGAGCGGGGCTTGCTCACCGCTTGGAGATCTCCTGGTAACGCAGCTGCAGCTTCGCCTGCAAGTCTTGCTGTGGGAGAAAGAGAGGAAGGAGGTCAGCCCGCAGGGCACCCCAGAAGAGAAGGCCAGCGAACCTTGGGCAGTCCGGGGCTGGACAAATGAAGGGAAGGCGGGAGATGGGCATTTGGCGACAAGGATATGGGCCCTGGAGGTGAACAGGAAAGCTGGGGGCCGGGGCCACAAGATCCAAAGCTAAGAAGGACTAGGTAAATCCCAGGCCTGAGTGGGACCCCAGCCAAGAGAGGGCCAAGGGCTGGGGGTGGAGGTGGGCGTGCCCTGGGCTGGAAGGGTCAAGAGTTGGAGGTTCCGGGCTGAGCGCGGGATCCCGTCTTATTAGAGGAATCTCGGCACCACTGGCCTCAGCCCCAGAGGTGCAGGAGGGGGGTGAGTAACGGGAGCGTGTCCGGGGCGCAAGGAGCCCACAGCCCCACCCTCCCCAGTGCAGCCCTTCCCGCCCCGCGCACCCCGGATGCCCAGTTCCGCAGCCGCTGGATGAAGCGGGTAGCAGACGCCATCTTTCCCCTGCGCTGAAGGGCACCGGTGACGTCTCTCCCGCGAGGACTGCTTGGAACATGGAGTATGGTCTCGCGAGAGCGGGAGTGGGCGGGGTTAGGACGCCTTATAAATGTTCTCTCCGAAGCACGTGACTCCTCTACGCCCGACAGGCGCCGCGCCACCATCATGGATACGAGCCGTGTGCAGCCCATCAAGCTTGCCAGGGTGAGGCGGAAGCCCGGGTTTGAGGGCCCGGATGAGGGAGGAAGGAGTAGGGGAACCGGGTGGTCCAGATCTGATCCCAGCTTCTTTACCCCAGGTCACCAAGGTGCTGGGCAGGACCGGTTCGCAGGGACAGTGCACGCAGGTGAGCTGGAGAGACGAGGAGGCGGGGGCTTGGGGGGGTCTGGGGTCTGAGTCTCCGATGATGACTTCTGTGCCCTGGTATCTGAGAACCGATACGTACCCTTTTTCCTAAAGCTCACGGAGGGTCCGAGCCTTTGCCGAGGGCTTGCCCACCGGGTCTGGGCTCGGTCGACTTCTTTCCTCGGGTTCTGACATACCTCGTTCTCCTGGCTTAGCCAATCCCAACGACCACTGTGTAGCTCCACGCCTCACGATTGTGCTTCCGTCCCCGACGGGCCCAGAGCGGCAGTTGTCCCCCACCAGTGGCTTTTTCTGGCGCTCGAGAGCTTTGTTCTCCACGCCTCGTCCCCTCTCCGGCTTCTCTCCCGGCCCAGACCTACTTCCCAGGCTCAGTCCCCTTTTTAAGTGTGTCTAAGCAGACACGTTCTCTGAATCTAAATCAGCTGTCTATCTCACGGTGCGAGTTTGTGGCCGACCCTGACTTCTTCCCGGCCCCCCCCCCCACTCCGCGTCAACCCCATAGGTGCGCGTAGAATTCATGGACGACACGAGCCGCTCCATCATCCGAAACGTGAAAGGCCCCGTGCGCGAGGGCGACGTGCTCACCCTATTGGAGTCAGAGCGAGAGGCTCGGAGGCTGCGCTGAACTTGGGACTGGTGAGTGCACAACTGGAGTGGGAAACAGAGTAGGTCCCTGTTAGACCTTTGGCTGGTGGTAGGGAGGTTTCGCCAAGCATACTGATGAGGGGCTCTTGGTGGCGGGGTGTGAAGAAAGGGTTTGCTGAGATTGGCAAGACGGGGGAGGGAGTTTGCCACTTGCTGAGGGGGACCTGTCAGCATCTCATACTTGGGTTTGTTTACAGGGTCCTGGATGTCTGGGTCGACCACCTGGCCCACGAGGATGATCTGCTGTTAATAAAGCGTTATATTCTGTGTAAACTTGGGGTTTTGTCTGGGTTGCCACTAAGCTTATAAAACTCTCCCATGGGACCCTCAGATGGTCTGCACTGACCCACTGCACCCTGGAAGGGGGGCGGGGAGGTTGTCTTCCCCAACAACGCGTTTTCTTTTTGAGGGAGAACCACGTGTCTGTGTGTATCTCCAAAACAAGACAAGCTGAGTTAGGAATGTTTTATTAAGGGAGAAGGTTGGAGGAGTGAGTGGACCAGAGTGCCTCAGGCCCCACCTCACCCTGCAGAGTTCAAGCTGAGCCCCTCCCTGTGGACCCTGACCCTTGCTGTGCCCTGAGGTCGAGGTGGGCAAGGGAAAGCTCTCCCCCAATCCAGGTCCAGTGTGTCAGGCTAGTCACTGAGGTGGGGGGTCCTCTCCACTGTCACTGCAGCCTCCTTCACTAGGCTTGGCCGTGGTTCGGTCAGAGGGCAGCTGGTGAGAGAGGTTGAGGGGGGGCTCCCGTCAGTCTCCTGTAGGCAGGACACTGGCTTTCAGCCCCCTTAGACTCAGGGCTGCTTAGCCTAGTGGAGGTCTTGCCTCTGTCCACTGACCTTGCCTAAGCAGGAACCCCACCTTTTACAGCAGAGCCAGAGCACCTGGGCTTGAATCCCGCCTCTGTCCCATGTGACCTGGAAGAGGCACTTGGCCTCCCTGGCTCCTTTCCCCCGTCTCTACAGGAGAGTGCGGGACGGCTAGGCTCACAGCATGAGTTGGTGTTTTGCTTCGTTTTGGGTTCTTTAGGCATGTGGGATCTTAGTTCCCTGACCAGGGATTGAACCCATGCCCCCTGCAATGGACGTGCGGAGTCCTAACCACTGGTCTGCCAGGGAAGTCCCAGGATGATTTTTAATTATGAAAGTGCTGAGAACAGCCTGGCACTTGCCTTTTGAACATAAGCCTCTCCCCCTTGGGGACAAACTTGAGTGCTCTGCCCCCAAACCAGCCCTTCCTGCCTGCTGCGGGCAAACTCATCGTCTCCAACCCTGAAGCTCTGACTTGTGGAAAGCCTGCACCCCCTCCCCTGCCCCCTCACTCTAAAGGGCCCCTTATTCCTTTGCTGTGAGCCTCCCTGGGGGCAGTAACAGGCAGTCCACTGACACGACATGGTCTGACCTAGGTCTGACAGCTCTACTCTGACCTTACGGCATGTCCCCTCTGGAGGCCTCAGGTTCATGACCTGTAAAGTGAAGGGGTGTCTAGCCCTTGGGTGTTCTGCAGGTTGAACATCAAATCCCAGCCACACAGAATTCAGACACAGGTTCCCCACCCCTGGTACTCCCCCGGGGTGCATGAAGAGAAGCCACCTTCCTGGGGCTCACTTGGGATCCTTGAGCTGTGCAGCTGGGAAGCTGTCTCTTGGGGCTGGGGCTGCACTCACCGGGGGACCGGGCTGGCCTGAGCTCAGGTGGGCGTGCAGCAGGGCGGCCACCTCGTCCTGCTCAGCCTCCAGGGCAATGGCCAGGGCACTGGTGCCCTCCTGAGGGATGATAGGGACAGTCAGGTCCCTGAACCAAGGTGTGACTACCCCACCAGCCCCATGGTGGCTCACGTTGTCCAGGAGGGCGGGGTCGCAGCCTGGCTGGGCCAGGAGCAACCGGACAGTGTCCAGGCGCCCATACTCGCTGGCGCACATCAGCGCTGTGGCCCCATCTGCATCCTGCACGTTCACATCTGCCCCACATGCCAGCAGGGCCGCTACCGTGTCCTGGCGGCCGTGGCTGATGGCCAGCATGAGGGCTGTCTGTCCCGTCTGGGGAATGGGAAAGAAGGGGACAGGGCTGGTGTGGGCTCCGGGGGAAAGGGGGGGGTCACAGACATCTGGCTCCAGAAGTGGAAAAGACCCCTGGACTTGGAGCCAGGGAGGAGGTATCTACACACCTGGCTGGCCTTGGCATTAACACTGCCCATGCGGAAGAGCCTCTGGACCACGGCCATGTCCTCCTCTCGCCCCACAGAGGTGAGTGCGGCCAGCATGAGGGCGGAGTAGCCAGCTCGATTCTGGTGGTCAATCTTGCAGACCCCTGGGAGAGAGAAGAGGGGTCAGTCCACCAAGAAGCCAACACCCCCTAGTCCGCTCACCTCCCTCCAAGCCTCAGGTTCATTTGTTCAGTCAGGTTGGTCACTGAGGGTCATGCGTGATTTTACTGTTGCTTCTGCCTACAAAGCTCTCCCCCCAAGATCCACATAGCTCCTCCCTTACCTTCAGGGTTCTGCTCGCATCTCATCTCAGTGAAGAGTTTCCTCACCTCCCTATTTCAAACTGTGTTGGGGGCTTCGTTCTGTCCGCTGCTGTATCCCCCAGTACCTAGAGTAATACCTGCCACCTAGTAGCTGCTCGATGAATGAGATAAATGGACGTCTCTATTTTCACGGCTACTACCCACCAAGCCACCACTGTTGATCCCCCAGAGAAATGCCAGCCGGGCCCCCCTGGTGTCCAAGTCCACTCCAGTTTCCATGCAGCAGCCAGAAAGAGATCAAAAGAAATTTGACCCCGTCACCTATTTAGAGCCCTCCTGTGTCTCCCCACTGCACCTGGAATACAGGCCGTTGTTCACCACCGCCTCTGAGGCTCTGTTATCAACTTCTGTTCCTTCCTCTAGAGTTGTCCTTTCTCCCCCAAGCCTATGTTACAGATTGAATTGTGTCCGACCCCCGCCCCCCGCCCCGCCAACAGATATGTTGAACTCCTAACACCCAGTACCTGTGAATGTGGCCTTAATTGGAAATAAGATCTTTGCAAACCATAATCAAGTTAAGATGAGGTCATTATGGTAGGCCCTAATTCCATATGACTGGTATCCTCGGAAGAAGCAAAGACAAAGAGCTATGTGATGCAGAAGGCAGAGAAGACAAGCTGCCATAAGCCGCGGAACACTATGGGTTGCGGGCAACCACCAGAAGCTTGGAGAAAGGCACAGAATAGATTCTCCCTCTGAGCCCTTAAGAAGGAAACAGCCCTGCCAACATCTTGATTTTGGACTTTTCTGCGAGAAAATGAATTTCTCTTTTCAACCACCCACGTTGTGGTACTTTGTGGCACTTTTTTACAGCAGCCCTAGGAAACTAACAGCCTGGTTACTGCTGCCCATCCTTCCGAACTGAACACAGACATCAGCTCCATTTCTTCTGGGGTCAGTTCTGTTACCATCCTGGCCCTCTTCCTCACAGCACAGCACCTACTTCTGGACCTCATTCCCCAGAATGTTTAACGCTCGTGTACCCCACCATTCTGAAAGCTCCACAAGTCTAGGGACAGTCTGCAGAGATGAATGGGTGAGAGAGGTTTGGGGAAAGGAGTGGATCAGGGTCATGGAGAGGGTGCCCTAGTGAGAGGGGATCTGAGACAACCGGCTGGGGAGTAAAAGGGTTAAGTCAGGATTAAGGGTGTTCCCTAGTTGTGTGGCATACTCTCTAGGTGTCCATTCCATCCACAAGCTTCTGTGACCCTGGTGGAGGGTGTTGGGCACAGAAGGGGGATCAGAGAAATAACCAAAGTGGGGTCTCTGCAGCTAGCCAGGGGACCCACCTATTTTCCCTCTCCCTTTCCCTTCCCTGAGGCCTTGCTAAGCTAAAGGATCACCCTGTTTCTTGATTCCCTCCCCTCGTTTTATTTTGTCATGGCCCTTACCCCTATTGGAAATTATGTTTACTTGATAATTATCAAGTAAAATTGATAATTATCTCCGCTCCCCCCACACACACACCCAGAGCCCCTGTTCATGAAAGCTTATTCATTCAACAAACACTTGAGGGTCTACTGTGTGCCCCACTGGGGTCTGCCAGGCAAGTAGGCTGAGATGAGGGAGGGGTATGGGGACGGGTTTGAAGGGCACATAAAGGAGTAGTTAATGATAGGCCAGGAGGCAAGGAGACAGAACAGTGAAATGGGGTGGGAGCAATGGATACTGGTCCCACGAGGTTCAAGGATTGTGGGAGTTGGGCAACAGGAGACAGTGAGCTGAGATGTTGGAAGGTGAGAGTTCAGGAGAGAATGCTAGGAAGTGAGATTATGGAGGGGGCATAGTTACTGATGACATCAAGGTGTTGTGGTGACCTTACAAGTGTAAGGCTGATGTCAGGGTGAAGGGAGAGGAGTAGTTCAAGGAACTGAGAAGGGACTTTCCTGGCAGTCCAGGGGTTAAAACTCCATGCTTCCACTGCAGGGGGTGAAGGTTCGATCCCTGGTCAGGGAACTAAGATCCCACATGCCTTGTGGCATAGCCAGAAAAAAAAAAAAAAAGGAACTGAGAAGCCAGGAACTGGGAGGGATCATTCATCAGGAAACTAATATTGGTGAGGATTAGGCTGGAGAGGAGGAGAACCAGCCAGGAGCTAAGATTCAAGAAATGAAGAGTGACGAGGTGAGAGGGAGAAGTCAGAAGGGGCGGAGGGAGTAGTGGTCTGATCAATTAGAGGCTCCAAGATGGGACTAAAGGAGGAAGGGGAAACGGTCTGGAAGTGGAGATAAAGAACAAGGAGGACACAGCCATGTCCAGGCCCTTCATTCCAGGGAGATGAGAGGAAACAGCCCCTGCGTGGAGGGTGCACTGAGGGCTCTGGGTCCTGGGGGAGGGGAGGACCAGAGGGGCTGACCCATGTGAGAACCAGAAGGCCCACGGCAATGTCTGGAAAGTTGGAGCTGAAGGGGGGGGGGGGGTGTGTTCAAATGCAGGGAATAAGAGGATCCAAGGAGCCTCGGGCCTTGCAACCAAGATGACTGCCTTGCCACCCTCCACAGCCCCAGTCCTCAGCCCCCTTTAAGACAGGAGATGCCAGGCTTCCCTGGTGGTGCAGCGGTTGAGAATTCGCCTGCCAATGCAGGGGACACGGGTTCGAGCCCTGGTCTGGGAAGATCCCACATGCCGCGGAGCAACTGGGCCCGTGAGCCACAACTACTGAGCCTGTGCGACTGGAGCCTGTGCTCCGCAACAAGAGAGGCCGTGATAGTGAGAGGCCCACGCACCGTGATGAAGAGTGGCCCCCGCTCGCCGCAACTAGAGAAAGCCCTCGCACAGAAACGAAGACCCAACACAGCCGAAAATAAATAAATAAATTTATTAAAAAAAAAAAAAAACGAACTTAAGCTTAAAAAAAGAAAAAGACAGGAGCTGCCCAGGAAATACCTTTTTTTTTTTTTTTTTTTTTGGCCGTGCAGCATGTGGGATCTTAGTTCCCTGACCAGGGATCGAACCCGCACCCCCTGCATTGGAAGTGTGGAGTCTTAACCACTGGACCGCTGGGGAAGTCCCAGGAAATACCTTTTGAATTCATGCATTGTCCCCTCCTCCCAAGCCCCAGCTCCATGTCCAGCCCAGAGCAGCTGTGCCCTTCCCCCCCGGTCACCAAGACCTGCAGAAATGGGATGGATCTGTGTATTTAGGGGGGTGGCATGCGGGATGGGACAGCAGGACCTGCCTCAGCCTGCAGTGAGAATGAGAGGCAGGGCAGGCCCCAGAGGATACTGGACCTGAAGGAGGACACCCAGGAGAGCTCTTGGTGGACAATCAGTTTGTCTACTGTCCACTGTCCCCTCTGCTGTGAGTCCCATGGGGGTGGCCCACCCCCATCCTGGCACTGCACTGGTACCTGGAAGGCTCTCAATATGTGTCTGTGGGCTCAGCAACACCTGAATGTGTGTATCTCTGCTCCAGAGGGGGAAACGTTGAGACAGATGATAGAAATGTGTGTGAGATGGGGCCAATGCAGGACCTGGTGGTGGAGGACTGCAGGCCCAGTGTCCCAGCCCGGGAGGTAATCACAGCCCTGACCAGTCAGTACCTCCCCTGGAGGCTGAAGAGGCAGTGGATGGATATTGGGGCTCAGGAACGAGGTGAACGCCAAGGCTGGAGATTCAGGGACAGAAGGCATGGGGACCATTGACTGACCTACGTGCCTGGCACTGTTCTAAGTGGGTGTTATCACAGTTGCCCAGAGAGGGAGGCATTGCATCCCCCGTTTCACAAAGGAGGAAGCTAAAGCTGGTGAGATGAAGTAATTCCTCTACATTTAGGTCTACCCAATCCCAAAGCCCAGAATACCCTCCCCCTGCAAAGTGAGAGGCAGGTCAGGGCAGAGCTCACAGCTCAGAGCGGTCAATCTATCCAGAACGGGTCATGTAACCTCCAGAGAAGGGCCAGTGGTGCCCTCTGCCTGGCCAGCCCTTCTCTACATCCTTCTCCAGGTCCTCCCAGCCAGGACCTGCCCAGATTCTCCCTTCCCTGGCTCCCTATTCCCTGCTGCCCTCCCCACCCCTCCTCAATGCTGACCTGTATCCAGCAGCAAGCTCGCGATGGCCAGGTTCCCATGGGACACGCTGTAGTGCAGGGCTGTGTTCCCGTTGCCATCCGTCAGGTTCACCACGTGCTCCAGCAGCTCACGTCCCAGGCGCACCACCGCGCCCAGCACCCCGGCCACGGGCTCCGCTTGAGAGCGCCGCTGGCTCGACACTCGAAACCACTCCTGGGCCACCAGGCGCGCCGCGCCCTGCCAGGACGGGGGGAAACACATCGGCGAGGGTCCAGGACTGGGTGGCAGGGAAGGTGTGGGGGCGGGACTGGGAACCCAGGCAGGGGAGGATGGTCGCCCCTAGGGCCACGCCCCTTTCGAGGAGGGAGTACAGTTAGTGTGGGTGTCCGGCTCGAGGGGGCAGGTATGCTCCCCTTCTGAGGAAGAGGCTGTGGAAGAAGCTGAAGTGGCGGAAGGCGGTGAGCGCTTGCC
Organism: Balaenoptera ricei; assembly: GCF_028023285.1. Lineage (NCBI taxonomy): Eukaryota > Metazoa > Chordata > Mammalia > Artiodactyla > Balaenopteridae > Balaenoptera > Balaenoptera ricei. The sequence goes on along the minus strand of NC_082641.1, from coordinate 176,388,129 downwards.
TTTGGGGAGTCCGGGAGTGGGGCTGGGGCTTGGGGCGGACCCCTTTTGGGAAATCAGAGAAAGATCAGCCCTGTCCTGGGGCGAAGAGCCCTTTGGAGAGCTTCGGATCCGTGGAGGGCCCTGGCGCGAGGTGACGGAACTTGGGACCCTCTTAACTCTAAAGAACCCGATGCTCTTCCCTAGGTAGGCGTCAGAGGAGGTCCCTGGCGGGCCTATGACTCCTGCGAAGGCCTCTCCCCGCACTCACACTGTCGCGGGCGACTCCGCGGGGCCGGCTCAGCTGCCGTTGCAGCGCTGCGCACGCCTCCCTCAAACGCGGGCTCAGCTCGCACCTACTGCCAGGGAGACGGAGACAGGGAGAGGCTAAGGAGGGGTTGGGATGGGGAGTGGGGTGACGGGAAAGAGAGGAGCCGTTCCTATTCCGTGTCCGCGGCGCTGCTCACCTCCCCTGCGCACCCGGCTGAGGCTCTGGCTCTGCCTCCGGCTCGGGGTCCCGGGCCTCCCCGCCGCTGGGAGGGCCAGGGGTCCCGGAGTCGGATCCCCCGCCGCTGTCGTCTCCTGAGCCCGACGAACTGCTCCTCGGGAGCTCGGCAGCGCCGTCCTCGCTGTCGCTGTCGCCCTCGCTGGATGAGCTCTCGTACCTGGGGGCAGGGTGGGAGGCATCTGCTGAGCCTCCCCTGGGGGCTCATTCTGGAGTCCTGCGAGGTGGGAGTGGCTGTTCCCATCTTACAGATGAGGACACTGAGGCTTGCCAAGACCACGCCGCGAGCGAGGGGCAGGGCTGGGATTCAAACCCCATTCCAGTCCCAGAAGATGCTGCCATGGGGAGGGGGAAAGTGCTCACTCTCCGTTGAGGACCCCAACAAACTGCAGGCTCTTGGGTCCGGGGCTGGGTTGGGCGCCAGGTGTACCGTCTCTCCTCTTCATAATGGATTTGAGGGTACCTGGCGGAGATCAGATGAAGACACTGAGTTCGAATTCGGTGGCCAGCAAACCAGGGCTCAGCGAGGGACGGGGAGGGGGACTCACCCGCGGGTGCCACTGCCCTGTCCCCATCCGTGGGTCCGGGCAGGTTCTCCTGCGTCAGGGCAGGGGCCTCCACAGCGGGCTCGGTCTGCGTGGCCCTCTCGGCACAACCCCACGGGGTCTGGGTGGCAGCCTCGCACGGCTGGGGCCGGGCCGCCACCGCTGCCTGTGCCTCCTCGGCAGCCTCGCGGGCCTCCTCCAGCTCGCACAGGCGACCCCGCAGGAGCTCGTTCACCCCGCGCTGATGCTCCAGGCTGGCGCGAAGCAGCTCCAGCTCGCGCTCGGCGGCCGCGGGCAGCCCCAGCAGAGCCTCCGTCACCCACGCTTCCGCCTCCTGGGTCTCGGGCACCGCCTGGGCTCCCGCCTCTTGAGTCTCCGGCACAGTCTGGGTGCCTGTATCCCGCGTCTGGGGCGCCCCGTCGAGGACCTGCAGCGCACCCTCGCTGAGGCTAGAAGCCGACCCGTCGGGGCCGTCAGCCCCGGGGCTGGCCCTGGCGCGAACGCCGCGCTCAGAGGTGGCCAGGCGCTCGGTGAGCCGCCGCAGCTGAGCAAGCTTGTCCGGGCGCGCCTCGGCCTCCCCGTCGGGCTCGGGCTGCCGGCGCCCAGCAAGCAACCGCGCCTTCTCGGCGCGCAGCGCGCGCACCTGCTCCTGCAGCTCGGGCAGCGCGCGCGCCTGCTCCTCGAGCTCGCGCAGGCGCCGCAGCGCCGCGGCCATCTGCTCGCGCACCAGCTGCAGTTGCGCAGGGCCGGGCGAGGCCAGGTCCGGGTTGGGGGCGGGACTGCTGTGGCCGGACCCGCGCGGGCTGCGCGGGATCGCGCGGCCGGGGCTGGGCACGCACTCGTGCGCCTGCGCTAGCTCCAACCGCCGGCTGGTCTCCAGGAGCGTGTGCTCGACGCGCGGATTGCGCACGGGTGCGCGCGGCGATAGCGGCGGCAGCATCAGCCCCGACGGCGCGCCCGGGGAGAGAGCGCCCGGTGCTCCGCCATCGTCACTGGCCAGGGACTCGCAGGATGTCCAGGCGCCTGGGCTACGCGCGCCTGTGAGGCCGGCCCGTGGCGCGCGGGGGCGGCGCGCGGGCGGGGGGCCCGGGGCGCGGCGGGCGGCGGGGCCGCGCTCCAGCTCCTCCACGTACTTGAGGAAGTCCAGGTCCAGGTGGAAGCCATAGGGCGTCTCCACCGAGTAGGGCGAACTCGGGCTGCGAGCTCCCCCAGTCGCGCTGGGGCACAGGCGAGGGCCGCCCAGTTCTGTGGGCATGATAGGGGCGTGGAGGGGCGTCAAGCCGGAGAGACCCGGAGAGCGCGTCCCCACTGCCCCACGACACGCCTGCACGACTCCACCTGCACCAAACCCTGCACACCTGGATTGCACACCCAAGGCTTAAACGCCTCTCTGCTCCCAAAAAGTCGAGCGTTCACGTGTTAATTGAGCACCTACTATGTACCAAGCACTTTTCTAGGTGCTGCGGACATAGCAGTGAACAAGACAAGCATCCCTACCCTCTTATAGGAGACAGATAAACACAGTCGTTCCAAATGGTGCTTAGGGCAATAATAATAATTCCAAGATGAAATAGAGAATAACTGACAGACTTGGGCTCTGGCTGTCAGGGCAGATTTCCTGAGGAGGGGACTTACAAGTTGAGCCCTGAATGAGGGGGAGGAAGCAGCTGAGACAGGAGGTTCCTAAAAGAAAACAGCCCATGCAGAGGCCCTGGGGTGGAATGACCAGGGTGGGCCTGAGTAAGAGCCGGTGGAGGCGAGGATGTACAGAGCAGAGGGAAGGAAGGGAGGGAGGAGAGGAGTAGAAGATGTGGGCTTGGACCAGACTGTGGGGAACCTTCTGGGCCACCATGAGGAGATGGAGTTTTATTCCACCTGTGACAGGGCACCAGAGGCAGATTTTAAGCCATGACATTGTCCACCTTTATAAAGGGCCCTCTGGCCACTCTGCAAAGGAGGGAGCTGCAGGGCTGTGTCTGCATCTGGGTGCCAAGTGTGGATCTGTACACATGCAAATCCCATTTTGCACACTTACCAGGCAGGTTCTGATTCAGGGCAAACTTGGCCATGTTTCCTGGAGTAGCCCCCAGAAGGGGTGAGAGTGGGGCTGGGCCCTGTCCCTCTGGCTGTGCCTCTGGGGTCAGTCCGGACTCTGAGTGAGTAAACAGACCCAAGAGGTCCTCTCCACCACCACCCCAACACCCCACACACACAGAGGCCCTCTCCTCCCTCCTCCCTCCTCCCTCAAGTGGCCTTGAAAGTTTGGAATGGGGACTTCCCTGGTGGCGCAGTGGTTAAGAATCCACCTGCCAATGCAGGGGACACAGGTTCGAGCCCTGGTCCAGGAAGATCCCTCATGCCACGAAGCAATTAAGCCCGTGCACCACAGCTACTGAGCCTGTGCTCTAGAGCCCGTGAGCCACAACTACTGAGCCCTCGTGCCACAACTACTGAAGCCTGTGCGCCTAGAGCCCATGCTCTGAAACAAGAGAAGCCACCGCAATGAGAAGCCCGCGAACCGCAACGAAGAGTAGCCCCCGCTCACCGCAACTAGAGAGAGCCCGCGTGCAGCAATGAAGATCCAACGCAGCCAAAGATAAATAAATAAGTAAATTTATAAAAAAGAAAAAAGAAAGTTTGGAATGAATGACTGTGGGGACTCTCACATGCCAGGCCTCCGCCTGCTGGGCAGGAGGAGGCAGGAAGGGCATCAAAAGGAGAAGAGAGGGGAATTCCCTGGTAGTCCAGTGGTTAGGAATCCGTGCTTCCACGGCAAGGGCAAGGGTTCGATCCCTGGTTGGGGAACTAGGATCCTGCATGCCACATGGCGTGGCAAAAAAAAAAAAAAAAAAAAGAGGATGATGGTCAAGAGAACAAGAGCAGCTGGGGTGGGGGCAGGGTGAGGTGCATTCCAGACCTGCTGAGTTTTCTTCTGTCCCTGGGGAAAATTAGAAACTGATGCTCAAAGGGGTGGAGTGTGAACATTCAGAAGAGGAAGGCGAGGGTTGGAAGCCCTTCGAGGGCTCATGTACATCTGAATTTATACCAGGGTCACTTGTGAGATCCTTTAGGAATGATGGAGAGTTGTGGGCCAGATGCACCAAGGATGCAAATCAATCGATACCAGTCTTCCTGGGATGTCTCTACTGGAGTGCCACAGGGCTCTGCCCTTGGCTTGTAAGAGATTGTAGTGGAACCACAAGCACCCGGGTTGTCAGAGCTGTGGCTAGGGAATTCCCTGGTCGTCCAGTGGTTAGGATTCGGTGCTTTCACCGCTGAGGGCCCGGGTTCAATCCCTGGTCAGGGAACTAAGATCCCACAAGCCGTGCCATGTGTTGAGGCCAAAAAGAAGAAAACAAAACTACAAAAATAAACAAACAAACAAACAAAAAACCCAGAGCTGTGGCTATGCTTAGAGCTAAAGGGATAGAGACACTTCAGGAGATGTGATGGAGGCTCTAAGAAACTGGGGAGATTGGGCCACATCTAATAATGTGATATTTAACAAGGACAAATATTGAGTCCAGAAATTTGATTCAGAGAGCATAGGGCAGGAAAGATGGGGCTTTGAAGAGCTCACATGAAAAACCCTCAGGGAAGGGAAAGCACCTTGTATCAAGTGCCTACTCTATGCCTGGCCTGATTAAATGTAACCCCCCCCCCCCACAAGTATAATCCTGCAAGGTAGGATGTTTCCCCCTTTTTCCAGATGGGGGAAATGAGGGCATAAAGCAGTTAAGTCAATTGCCTATGGGAAATGCCCTCAGACTGGGCTTTCATCTTCTGCGGGGGACCTCTTGTCCGCCCAGCCCTCCACCAGCAGGTGCCTGCCAGACCCGATCTGTACTCTTCCTGACCTACTGCCCATCTGTGCTAACCACCTGGCAACCTTCCCAGTCACCCCTTCTGGTCTCTTGCACTCCTGATGACCACCTGCGTGCCTAATACCCACCAGCAACTGAGCACCCATTGGTCTACCTGACTCATTCTACTCCACAGCTGGGGGAACCCTCCCACTCACCATCTCTGTCCAGCCTGGGTCCCTGACACCTCCCCCAACCCACCCCAAGGAGGGAGAGTGACGGGGAACTTCCAGTCCTGAAGCAGCTGTTTCCCGTCCCCTCACACTGGCTGTAAGGGGCCGGCCAGCAGGGCAATACGGAGGACAGCCAGTGCCCCTCAGGACTTGTTTTCAGGAAACTGTCAGGGAAGAGCTGGGTCATGGAAAAAACCTGGGCTGGGGCTTAGGGGTCTGGGCTTGCCTCACACACAGCTGGCCGTGTGACTCCGTGGAGTCAGCGCCCCCCCCCCCCTCCAGGGACCTGGTTACACCCAAATCTGAGACCCTGGGAATTCAAAAAAACAGCTGTGAGCCATTCCTAAGACCCAAACCAGCTGGAGCAGCCAGACCCAGAGACTGACCTGAAAAATGTGTGGATGCCCCAAGAATGGTAAATAAAAATATGCCAATGACTTTTGCCATTTACTACGGGCTAGCCTCTATTCTAAGCAATTTATGGGTGTTAACTTAAACAAAAATCCTAGGTAAACCCTTTGAGGTAGGTTATTCTTTCCCGCATTGTGCAGATGGAGAAACTGAGACACAGTGATTAAGTGACCCAGCCAAAGTCGTACATGGGCAGAAGCAGGATTTGAACCCAGCAGCTTTGCCAGTGTTTCTGCATTGACCCCTCCACTTGACGGCCTTCTATAAACAGCCCTCCCCTCCGCAGGAGGGGCAAAGAGCCAGAGGGGGTCGGCCCTCCCAGCCTGCACTCCCGCCTGTCCCCTGCGTGTGTCCCCGATGGGAAGAGCAGGCCCAAACCGTGGCGGCTCCAGGGGCTGCAGCCTCATCGGAGTGGAGGCATGCAACTGCCTTCCCCTCTCCTCCGCTCCCTGCCCAAGCTGGCAAGGTTAGATCCGGATCCTCTGCCTGAGACCCCCTTATTAGGCCGTCAGAGCCCACGCCACACGCCCCCACTCCCGCCCCAGGGACTATTTTGGGACTCCGAGCTGTGCTCACAAAACCTGAGGGGTGGGGTACGAGGCGGACAGTGCAGATCCCGGTCTTGGGGAGGGGGCGTCTTCCCGGACTGAGGCTCTGGGTGGTGGCACCCCCTAACTTTGGGGCGGGACTCTCAGACCCCTGAAGTGGGAGGCTGATGATGGGGGGAGGGGGAGGTACTGAGGTCAGCACCCCCCACCCCCCTGTCCCCTCAGGACGGCCTCACGGAGACAGAGCAGTTTCCTACAGGAAACGCCGCCGGGCGGTTCCATCCGTTGTCCATTGTCTGCCGGCCCGGGGGCCATCCGTCCCTCCCCCCAACACCGTTTCCGAATCGCCCCCCGCCACACACACACACACACACACACGCACACACACTCAGGTCCAGAGCGAGGGGATGGACCCGGGTCCCCAAGCTGTCCAGGAGGGACTCTGTGAAAGCATCCCGAAGTCGGTTGCGGTGCCAGGGGGCGAACAAAACCCCCCACTTAGCTCCTGAAGGGCGGGAAGTGGGAGACCTCAAGAATCCAGAGCCCCCCGACTCTGCTCGCCGCCCACCCGGGACTCCCAGTGTGGGAGGGGTCCCAGCCAGAGGACACAGCGCCCGCCCCGTCGCAGCGCGCTGAGCCCGCAAAGGGGCTAGAAGCGCAGCGCCCCTTCCCGCTGCGTACCCTGATCCCCCCAGGACCCCATCGGTTCCCCGAAAGCTGGCGCTTTACCTGAAGCCGCAGCCGCAGCCGCGCCCGCACCCGAGCCCGCCCCCTCGAAGCTCGGGGACCGGTTATCAAGGCCTTGACTCTAACTGACGGCCACGTCAGCCAACCAGCGTTCCATGCTCTCCGAAACTGTCCAATGGTGAGGCGGGATGGACCGCATTGTCCCGGCGCTGAGAGTGTGGGGAGTGGCTTGGGGTGGGGCCTGGAGTGACTGCCCGTGAGGGCGTTCGGGTCCGTAGTGGGGAGCGCAGAGGCCGAGTGGTGCCCAGCTCAGGGCTAAAGAGCTTGGATATGATCCACAGGGGACAGGGAGCCTCGGGAACACTCTAAGCCGGACAGTTTACCCGGTGGGATTTGTGTATTTGGAAGATACCTTGGGTGGAAGCTGGAAGGACTGACGCTCCTGTCCCAGTGTCTGGGTGAGGGACCTGGACCCTGGATCTTTCCCACCGCAGCGCCTTTGCGCATGCTACTCAAATCTTCCTGAACTGTTCTTCCCTGCACCTGTTCACTTGGCCACCTTCTCCTGCCTTTGGGGGCTCAACCTGTGTGTTCCAGTCCCCTAAAGGCCTAACGTGGACCTTCTCCAGTCACTATCTTTCCAGTCACTCTGTTTTATGAATCTAATAGCTATATACTTTCAATATCTGAAAAAAATCTATTATTTATTTGTTTCCTTGTTTGCCATCTGTCTCCCCATAAGGACAGGGAACTGATTGATTTTGGCCCCTGTTTCATCCAGTGCCCCGAGCACACAGTAGGTACTTAATAAATGTTTGTTGAAGAAACAGACTCACAGATATAGAGAACAGACTTGTGGTTGCCAAGTGGGAGGAGGGGTGGGGGAGGGAAGGATTGGGAGTTTGGGATTAGCAGATGCAAACTATTATATATAGAATGGGTAAACAACAAGGTCGTACTATATAGCACAGGGAACTATTTCAATATCCTGTGATAAACCATAATGGAAAAGAATAGGAAAAAGAATATATATATATATATATATATATATATATATGTATAACTGAATCACTTTGCCGTGCAGCAGAAATTAACACAACATTGTAAATCAACTATACCTCAATAACTTTTTTTTAATAAATTTATTTATTTATTTTTGGCTGTGTTGGGTCTTTGTTGCTGCACGCAAGCTTTCTCTAGTTGCGGCGAGCGGGGGCTACTCTTCATTGCGGTGCGCCGGCTTCTCATTGCGGTGGCTTCTCTTGTTGCGGAGCACGGGCTCTAGGCGTGCGGGCTTTAGTAGTTGCGGCACGCGGGCTCTAGAGCGCAGGCTCAGTAGTTGTGGCGCACGGGCTTTGTTGCTCCGTGACATGTGGGATCTTCCAGGACCAGGGCTCGAACCCATGTCCCCTGCATTGGCAGGCGGATTCTTAACCACTGTGCCACCAGGGAAGTCCTACCTCAATAAAATTTTTTAAAAATGTTTGTTTAAAGAATGATTTGAAATTACATTGAACTCTTTAACCCATTTGGAAAATATTATGATCGAAGGTGAGTCTACAGATTTTTCCCCTATTAATTTAGCATTTATTGAGCACCTACGGTGTTCCAGGCACTGTGCAGGTCCTTGAGGGGAACATAATCCCTGCCATCCTGGGCCTCAAAGCTGAGAGGAGGAGACAGATTTTCAAGCTATGGTTTATGGTAAGGGGGTAACAGGGATGGGAGCTGGAGTCTATGGGAAGAGAAAAGGGGACACATCATTGTCGTAGAGGATGTGGGGAGACAGCCTGTAGGGATGACACTTAAGGAAAGGTACTCCAGACAGAAGAAAATGCACATGCAAAGGAAGATATGGTGAACTTTGACTAAGTCATGATGTTGGTGGGAGGGGAGCTGGAGGGACAGGCAGAAGGGTGTGTCTGAAGCAGCTCAGACTTTATCTGATAAAATGGGGCCCATTGGAGGCAGGTTACTTTATTCCAGGATTCATCTCTCTATTTGTCCCAGTGCGGCTCTGTTTTAACTACAGTAGCTTTAGAATATATTTTAATATCTGATACTCCACTTTTTGCAAAATTCCTGGGCTATTTTCATTGTCTTTTTTTTTTCTTCCAGATAAACTGTAGAATCCTGTCAAGTTTCCCCCATAAAAACTACAATGGAATTAAAAAATTTTTTTTAAATAAAATAAAATGCATTACAAAACAGAAACAGGGACTTCCCTGATGGTCCAGCAGTCAAGACTCCACGCTCCCAATGCAGGGGGCCTGGGTTTGATCCCTAGTCAGGGAACTAGATCCCACACGCCACAACTAAAAGTTCCCACATGCCGCAATTAAAAAAAAAAAAAAATCCCACAGGCCTCAGTGAAGATCCTGCACGCATCAACGAAGATTCTGTGTGCCACAACTAAAGACCAGGCTCAGCCAAATAAATAAATAAATATTAAAACAACAACAAAAACAGAAACAGACTCACAGTCTTCAAAAACAAACTTATGGTTACCAAATGGGAAAGGTGGGGGGGAAGGGATAAACTAGGAGTTTGGGATTAACATATACACACTACTATGTATGAAATAGATAATCAACAAGGACCTACCCTGTATAGCACAGGGAATGCTACTCAATATTCTGTAATAAACTATATGGGAAAAGAATCTGAAAAAGAATGGATGTGTGTATATGTATAACTGAATCACTTTCCTGTATACCTGAAACTAACACAACATTGTAAATCGACTATACTCTAATACGAAATAAAAATTAAATTAAAAAAATTTAAAAATGCACACACACACAGAGCTAGATCCAAGAAACCACATAAAAATAAATGTATAACTTAAGGAGTTCCTGAGGGGCAGTTCTCAACCAGGGGCGATTTTGTCCCTTGGGAGACATTCAGCAATAACTGGAGACATTGTTGATTGTCAGGATGGAGTCGGGGGAAGGGCTGTCCTTGGTCTCTAGTGGGTGGGGACCAGGGATGCTGCTAAACGTCCCGCAATGTACGGGGTATTCTCCCACAACCAAGAATCATCTGGCCTGAATGTTGATAGCGCTGAGTGTGAGAAACTCAGCTGGAAGGCAAACATCATTTTAACCCCCACCCAGGTCAACAAAGAGCATGTCACCAGCGACCCCAGAAGCCCCTCCAACAGGCTGCATCCCAATCACAGTGCCTCCTCGCTCCGCAAAGTAACCACTGTTGTGACTTGTGTGATAATCACTGCTTGGCATTTCTGAATAGTTTATCATGGAAGTTTGAATCTCTAGACACTGTGGTTTAGTCTTGCACATGCAAAAAAATAATAATAATATATCTTTTAAGTCTCTTAATTCATGGGTTCCCCTCCATCCCTTCCCTGCCTTGCAATAAATTGATTGCACAACTCAGGCTGTTTCCCACGGTCTGGGTGGTGCTGATCCCATCCTCGTGGTGCACGCTGGCATGGTTCTCTGTCCTTCATCTTCCAGGCAAATTTGCAGTTGTTTCCAGAACTGGGATTAGACTAGGGTTTGATGCCTTTGGCCCGATTGTGGGTGCCGTTCGTCCCTTCACCATCAGGCTCGCACTCTTTGTCTCTCCTTGCATGAGGCCAGCAGCCATTGAGAACTAACTTGGTGGTGAATGCAAAATAGCGATGTCCTCCTCCTCGAATTTTAGCTAATTTTATTAGCTAAAATTCTTCCCTTGCAGATGTTTCCCCTTATGTTCCATTTGGTTACCTAGTGGCACGTTCATGTAGGAGTGCTTGATTCTTTCCCTTTAGAGACCACTTACCTAAATAGTGAATTAATTCCCCATAATCCTCTGAAAGTGATAAATTAGGCTGGTTCTTTTTTTCTTTTTTTCTATTTTCTTTTTTGATTGAAGCATAGTTGATTTACAATATTGTGTTAGCTTCTGGTGGACAGCAAAGTGATTCAGATATATATATATTCTTGGGACTTCCCTGGTGGCGCAGTAGTTAAGAATCCGCCTGCCAGTGCAGGGGACACGGGTTCGATCCCTGGTCCTAGAAGATCCCACATGCCACGGAGCAACTAAGCTTGAGCGCCACACCTACTGAGCCTGCGCTCTAGAGCCGGCGAGCCACACTACTGAAGCCCAGGCACCTAGAGCCGGTGCTCCGCAACAAGAGAAGCCAAGCCACCGAAATGAGAAACCCACACGCACTACAACGAAGAGTATATATATATATTCTTTCTCAGTTTTTTTTTTTTAATTATTAGCACCTTTAATTATTATTTATTTGTTTATTTGGCTGTGTTGGGTCTTCGTTTCTGCGCGAGGGCTTCCTCTAGTTGTGGCAAGCGGGGGCCACTCTTCATCGCGGTGCGCTGGCCTCTCACTATCGTGGCCTCTCTTGTTGCGGAGCACAGGCTCCAGACGCGCAGGCTCAGTAGTTGTGGCTCACGGGCCTAGTTGCTCCGCGGCATGTGGGATCTTCCCAGACCAGGGCTCGAACCCATGTCCCCTGCATTAGCAGGCAGACTCTCAACCACTGTGCCACCAGGGAAGCCCCTCAGTTTTTTTTTTTTTTACCACGCTGCAAGGCTTGTGGGACCTTAGTTCCCCTACCAGGGATTGAACCCACATCCTCGGCAGTGAAAGCGCAGAGTCCTAACAACTGGACCAGCAGGGAATTCCCCAGATTCTTTTTCATTACAGGTTTTTACAAGACACTGAATACAGTTCCCTGTGCTATACAGTAAGTCCTTGTTGTTTATCTATCTTATGTATAGCAGTGTGTGTCTGTTAACCTCAAACTCCTAATTTACTCCCCCCTTTCCCTTGGTAACCAAAAGTCTGTTTTCTATGTCTGTGAGTCTGTTTCTGTTTTGTAAATAAGTTCATTTGTATTATTTTTTAGATTCCACATATGTGATATCATATGATATTTGTATTTCTCTGTCTAATTTATTTCACTTAGTATGATAATCTCTAGGTCCATCCGTGTTGCTGCAAATGGCAATATATCATTCTTTTTATGGGCTGAGTAATATTCCATTGCATATATGTACCACATCTTTATCCATTCATCTGTTGATGGACACTTAGTTTGCTTCCATGTCTTGGTTACTGTAAATACTACTGCTATGAACATTGAGGTGCATGTATCTTTTGGGTTTTCCTTTTAATATTTATTTATTTTTTATTTTTTGGCTTCATTGGGTCTTAGTTGTGGCATGTGGGATCTTTCCTTGTGGTGCGCAGACTCAGTAGTTGTGGTGTGCAGGCTCTGTTGTTGTGGCATGCGGGCTTAGTTGCCCCACGGCAGATGGGATCTTAGTTCCCCACCAGGGATCGAATTGGTGTCCCCTGCATTGCAAGACGGATTCTTAACCACTGGACCACCAGGGAAGTCCCACATGTATCTTTTTTGAATTAGAGTATTCGTCTTTTCCAGATATATTCCCAAGAGTGCTGGATCACATGATAAACCTATTTTAGTTTTTTTAGGAACCTCCATACTGTTCTCCATAGCGGCTGCACCAATTTACATTCCCACCAGCAGTGTAGGAGGGTTCCCTTTTCTCCACGCCCTCTCCAGAGTTTATTATTTGTAGACTTTTTTTTTTTTGGCTGCATTTTGTCTTCATTGCTGTGCGCAGGCTTTCTCTAGTTGCGGTGAGCGGGGGGCTACTCTTCGTTGTGGTGGGCAGTGGCTTCTCTTGTTGCCGAGCACGGGCTGTAGGCGCAAGGGCTTCAGTAGTTGTGATTCTCAGGCTCTAGAGCCCAGGCTCAGTAACTGTGGCGCAGGGTTGCTCCGCGGCATGTGGGATCTTCCTGAACCAGGGATCAACGCCGTGCCCCCTGCATTGGCAGGCGGATTCTTAACCACTGAGCCACCAGGGAAACCCTATTTGTAGACTTTTTGATGATGGCCATTCTGACCAGTGTGAGGTGACACCTCATTGTAGTTTTGATTTGCATTTCTCTAATAATTATAGGCTGGCTCTTTCTTTAAGTAGTTATGAGCTTATGGATTTAAATACATTGTGCTCCAATCCATTATCCTCACTGGTGGGCCCACCTGGCCAGTGGGAGCTTCTACTGGTTGGAACTTTTTGAAGCAACTCTGATAGTTTTCTTGCTGTCTCCTATGACCAGATGTTCCAGGCACATCTTGGGCATTTCCTGTCCCAGACCTGGCATCAGCCAGAAACTCTGGGGGCTTTCTTTGGTGGGAAATTATATTCATTTGGGTGCTAGAAATGCTCATTTGCTATTGGGTTGGCCATGTGTCTTTCTTGGTCAAAAGAGCTAAAAGGAGGGGAAAATATATATAATATAATATCTATATATATATAATATAGAGAGAACATATAATATATTGTCCTATAATATAACACATAATTATATATCGTAATATAATCTGTATATAATATATTATAATATATATGTAATATATTATAATGTACATTTATGCATATACATATGATATATATGTCCATATTCTATTATATACAATACTTTATGAATTCATTCTCATATTTCCAGTTCAATTTCAGGACTGCAAGATTTTTACTCAACCTCTTTCTGGTTGGTAGAATAACATCCCCCCAAGGATGTCCATATACTAATCTCTGCCACCTATGAAAATGGTACCTTACATGGCAAAAGGGACTTGCAGATGTGATTATGTTAAGGATCTTGAGATGGGGAGATTGTCCTGGATTATCCAGTGGGCCCAATGTCATCGTAAAAGTCCTTATAAGTGTTGGCAGGAGGGTCAGAGTCAGAGAAGGAGATGTGAAGACAGAAGCAGAGGTGAGAGTGTTGTGATTGCTGGAAGGGGGGCCACCAGCTGAGGATTGCAGGTGGCCTCTAGAAGCTGGAAAAGTCAGGGATATGGACTCTCCCCAAGAGACTCCAGAAGGAATGCAACCCTGAGGACACCTGGATTTTTAGCCTGGTGAGACCCATGTTGGACTTTTGAACTCCAGGACTGTAAGATAATCAATTAATGTTTTGAGCCACTAAATTTGTGGTAATTTGTTACAGCAGCAATAGGATACTAATGCTATCTGTTTCTTCTTTCTTCCATAAAAATCCTGGTTCTTAAGAACACAGATGAAAACAGAATTAGAATGTCTCAGAATCATTCATTCGCTTTAATGAACACTGCTCACACAGCGGTCTCAAAGAAACAATGCGAATACTACCATCAATATGTTACTAAAACTGTTTTAAAGTATCTCTTGCATATACTCTCCCCTTTTGCCATCATATAGATATATTTGTACTGCATCTACACTGAGAGAACATTTATCCATTACATACATCACCCTTCCTTGTTTAGTGCCCTTCAGTCTTAGGTTTACAAGTAATGTTATGTTTCACACTCTTTGCAGTCATAAACACATGTCTTTCTAGACATTTGTTTATCTGAAATGGAATCCTCAAGACCTCATGGAAACCATCTTCCCTTAGCTCTCACATGTTGATAACAGTCTATATCCTTTATATGTGAAAGTCAATTTTGCTGGATATAAAATCCTTGGCTCCCATTTTCTTTTCTAGAATATCTTTAAACATGTCACTCCATTTTCTTCTTGCATAAAGCATTGCTCTCAAAAGCCTGATGAGAGGGACTTCCCTGGTGGTCCAGTGGTTAAGAATCCGCCTTCCAATACAGGGGACGCGGGTTCGATCCCTGGTTGGGGAACTAAGATCACGCAGCCGAGGGGCAAGCCCGCGCACCTCATCTACTGAGCTCCCACGCCTCAATGAGAGAGCCCGCCTGTCACAAAATACAGAGCCCACGTGCTCTGAAGCCTGCGCACCACAACTAGAGAGACAAAGCTCGCACGCCACAACTAGAGAGAAGCCCACATGCCTCAACACGTGCTGCAGCTAAAACCCAATGCAACCAAAAAACAAAACAAAACCTGTATATAAATTTAGATATAATTGACATTATAAGATTCAGTCATTTCATCCATAAACATGACACATCTGTTAATTAATCCAAGTCTTATTTTAACCTCCTAGTAAAGTTTTAGAGTTTTCTTGAAACAGACCACACCCTCCTCCTCAAGGTTATTCTCTTTGGGGGAGAAAGATGGCTGCTTTTTTTCTTTTTAATATTTATTTATTTATTTATTTAGGCTGTGCTGAGTCTTAGTTGCGGCACATGGAATCCTTAGCTGTGGCATGCAGAATCTTAGTTGCAGTATGCATGTGGGACCTAGTTCCCCAACCAGGGATCGAACCCAGGCCCCCTGCATTGGGAGTGTGGAGTCTTACCTACTGGACCACCAGGGAAGTACCAAAGATGGCTGCTTTTGTAGATAGAAGCTCTGTTTCTTATCTTTTCCTAATTGGCTGCTTTCACCATATTGGAATTCTATTGGTATTGTGTATTTGTGTTCATTTGTTGTGTCCTATCTTTCCTAGAAACACTGAATGAGATAAAAATGGGGATGTGAGAGAGAGAGATGGAGCTGGAGGTGGAAGGGGAGCCAGATAGAGGTGAGACTTAGGAGGTGAGAAAGACAGGGCTTCAGCCTGGGTGGAACTATAACCAGGTAGAAAGACGGAGGGACCAGTTTGGGGGCAAAGGCATTATCCCTCCTCTGCACAAACCCTCTCATGGCTCCCATCTCACAGAATGTAAGAACTAAAATCCTTAGAGTGGCCCACAATGACCTGCATGACCCGCTTCTGTCACCTCTTGACTTCCTCTCTCCTCCCACTCACTCTCCTGCACACTCCTTCTGCTCCACTAGGAACAGTTCTGCCTCAGGGCCTTTGCACCTGCTGCTCCATCTTCCTGGAATGCTCTTCCCATAGATGTCCACACAGCTTCTGCCTCACCTCTTTTGATCTCTGTTCAAATGTCACAGTGGGGCTCCCCTGGCCGCCTTCCCACGCTTTCTCCACTCAAGACACCTCTTTGGCCTGCACTGATCTTTTTCCCTAGCACTTAAAACCTTCTTATACATGTCTATCTGTTCCTCACTGGAATGTCAGCCCCATATGAGCAAGAACTTTTCTGTCTGTCTTCTACACTGCCTGGTCCCCAGAGCCTCAAACAATGCTTGGCACACAGAAGGTGCTCTATAAATACTTGATTGCTGAATGAAAGGAACGAAAGGTGAATTTGGACTCCATGTGGACCAAGGATATCCGAGCAGTGTTGGAAGAATGTCCCAGCCTCTCCAGCTAGCGTGGAAGTATGTAACAGGGAGAAGGCACTTTGATTGGGTGGGTGAAGGGGAAAGATGCAATTATCTTTGATCTCTCTCTCTCTCTTTTTTTTAATTTTTTTTTTAATTATTTATTTATTTATTTTTGGCTGTGTTGGGTCTTCGTTTCTGTGCGAGGGCTTTCTCTAGTTGTGGCAAGTGGGGGCCACTCTTCATCGCGGTGCGCGGGCCTCTCACTGCCGCGGCCTCTCTTGTGGAGCACAGGCTCCAGACGCGCAGGCTCAGTAATTGTGGCTCACGGGCCTAGTTGCTCCGCGGCATGTGGGATCTTCCCAGACCAGGGCTCGAACCCGTGTCCCCTGCATTGGCAGGTGGATTCTTAACCACTGCGCCACCAGGGAAGCCCCTTTTTTTTTTTTTTTTTTTTGCACAAAGTGTAAAGGTTGTTTTTTTGTTTAATGTGTAACATAGGCAAAATTATTTGTCAATAAATTTTTAAGGAATTTCTCATGTTCTGATTCTTTCCACTGCCAATCACCTTAGTGCCTCCAAGGTCATAATCTTCAAGATAAGACAGCCCTTTCAAAAAGAAGTTTTGCTCAGTTCACAGTTGTCATGTCAGTTGGTCCACAATTCTTTTAGTTGGGCTTCTTTGATCTCCAGTGGAATACGGACACACTTCAAAATTCCCCACCTGTAATCTTTGGGATCCAATTTCCTCAAGCAAGTTACTTTAGGACCACGGTTACGGTCAGGAGATGGTTCTGTCTGGTTCTGAATTTGACACTCTCTAAAAATGCATTATGTTCAAATTATACTCACTCCTAAGCTATCACACCCTAGAACAGTACAGATCGTTGGGATATGCCAATAACTTTTTAAAGTCCAGACACTGTGTTCTCAAGGTAAAAGCCTTAAAGAAAAAGCCATCTCAGGGACTTCCCTGGTGGTCCAGTGGTAAAGAATCCACCTTATAATGCAGGGACTCCAGTTCGATCCCTGGTCAGGGAACTAAGATCCCACATGCCACGGGGCAACTAAGCCTCCAGGCCACAACTACCAAGCTCGCGCACCTCAACGAGAGAGCCTGAGTGCAAATTACAGAGCCCTGGGGCCGGCTCACCACAACTAGAGAAGAAGCCCATGCGCCACAACCAGAGAGAAGCCCACGTGCCACAACAAAAAGAGCCCTTTGCCGCAACGAAAGTTCCTGCACGCCTCAATGAAGACCCTGGGAGCCGCAACTAAGACCTGATGCAGCCAAAAAAATAAACAAAATGGCTTTTTAAAAAGCCATCTTTGTTTCATGTCAACATTAAAAATAGAGCACTAAATCAATGTATCTGATAATTTCCCTCATATCTTAAGCTTTCAAATTATCAACTCTATAGTGCCGGAAGCAATCTTTATGTTAATCAATACACCCCCATCACTTGAATCTGTTTTAGGTATCATGTTCCTTCTTATCTGTATCAAAACTCATACTGAACAATGAGTTCTGGGTCTCAAAAGAGGATTAGATCTCTTAAATAACCTTTTTCTTTCCTCCAGATTCCTAAAACCATTGATGGTAGAACACGTGACCCTTCTCTGTTCCACCCTATCTCAGGCTGAGGCTTGAGCCAGAGGAGAGGAGAGCTAGTCTCCTGGCCACTCCAGGACGCACGTGAGCCTCTTGGGAGCCACCTTCGGCTCCTTCGCCAGTTCAAGGGCCTATTGGAAACTCCGGAGCAGCCCCCGCCCTGGTCTGGAATGCCCAGCTGTCCCAGAGAGTCTGTGTCTGCCCCTCAACACTCACATCCCCAGCCCTGAGGGCTCATCAGCCCCAGTTGAGGGTCTCAGAGGGCAGCATCTCCTTCTGACCAGTCCCCCGCTTCGCCCTCCACCTTCCTCCCCAGGCTCAAAATCTAACCGGTCCGTCCACATCCTATTAGTTTCACCACCTGAGTAGTTCTGGAATTTATCCCTGTCTCCCCATCTAGTTACTCAAAGACCCCACCATCCCAGGCCTCCCTGCTGCCCTCCTGCCCCCCACGCCCGTCCCCAGCTTTGAACAATTCATATTTATCCCCAGGCAGGAACGTGTTGGGGTTTCACATATGCCGATGTATCCCTTTCTGAGCCTGGTTGAAATTTACATGGATGTGCATTTCATTGTTACTCTTCCCAGTATGTTAGAAGCAACCTTTTCAGCCTGTTCAGTATTTATTTCAAACAGCTATTAAGGGACTTCCCTGGTGGCGCAGAGGTTACGACTCTGCTCTCCCAATGTAGGGGACCTGGGTTCGATCCCTGGTCAGGGAACTAGATGCCATGTGCATGCTGCAACAAAGAGTTTGCATGCCACAACTAAGGAGCCCGCCTGCCTCAACTAAGACCTGGCACAACCAAATAAATAAACAAATAAAATAGATATAAAAAAACAATTATTAAAATCAGGACAATTGATTCAGGCCAGAATCCTCAATGGATGAGATAGTCAGTGAAAGTTTCATGAGGAAACAGGATATTTGTGTAGTTTCAGTGTAACCGCCCATAAAATACACATTCATGACAGGAAAAAGTTGTCACTTCACAGAGGAGAAACAGACAGATAATGCCTTCATCAAGTGATCATAGTTAAAATGACCAGGAATGGGGCAAATGGACAAATCAAATCCTAATATACTGCATAGAGAAGGACGCACCATCACTTCTGTGGTATTTCTTCCAAAGATGCTTAACCTGAATCTAATCATGAGGAAAATTAGACAAATGCAATGTCCCAGACAGGGACGTTCTACAAAACGACTGGCCTATGACCTTCAAAAATGTCAATGTCAAAAAGTCTACAAATAACAAATGCTGGAGAGGGTGTGGAGAAAAGGGAACCCTCCTACACTGTTGGTGGGAATGTAAATTGATACAGCCACTATGGAGAACAGTATGGAGGATCCTCAAAAAAACTAAAAATAGAGCTACCATATGATCCAGCAATCCCACTAGTGGGCATATATCCAGACAAAACTCTACTTCAAAAAGATACATTCACCACAATGTTCATAGCAGCACTATTTACAATAGCCAAGACATGGAAACAACCTAAGTGTCCATCAACAGATGAATGGATAAAGAAGATGTGGTATATATAAATACAATGGAATACTACTCAGCCATAAAAAATAATTAAATAATGCCATTTGCAACAACATGGATGGACCTAGAGTTTACCATACTAAGCATAGTAAGTCACAAAGGGAAAGACAAGTACCATATTATATCACTTATATGTGGAATCTAAAATACCACACAAACGAACCTATCTACGAAACAGAAACAGACTCACAGACATAGAGAACAGACTTGTGGTTGCCAAGGGGGAGGGAGGTGGGGGAAGGAAGGATTGGGAGTTTGGGATTAGCAGATGCAAACTATTTTATACAGGATGGATAACAAGGTCCTACTGTATAGCACAGGGAACTATATTCAATATTCTGTGATAAACCACAATGGAAAAGAATATATATATATATATATATATATATATATATATATATATATATATATATATATATAAACTGAATCACTTTACCGTGCAGCAGAAATTAACATAACATTGTAAATCAACTATACTTCAATAAATTTTTTTAAAAAGTCAATGTCATGAAAGACAAGGAAAGGAGAAAGGACATTCCAGGCATGACATCTGTCTGCAATGCGTGATCCTGGATTGGACCAGAGACCAGAAAATAAAAATTACTAAGAAAGACATTATTCGACCTTTGATAACATTTGAATATCTGTAGTTCAGGTAGCAAGATTAGTAGATCAGTATTAAATTTCCTGATTGTGATCATTATACTGTAGTTATATAAGCAATGGTTCTCCACTGGGGAGGGGGGAGGGGCACTGTCTGTCATCCAGGGGACGTTACGTAATGTCTGAAGACATTTTTGGCCGTCACAGCCGGGGTGTGTGTGCTACTGACACCTAGTGGGCGGAGGCCAGGGAGGCTAAAACTCCTACAGTGTAGGACAGCCCTCCACAGCAGAGAATTATCCAGCCTCGGTGTCAATAAGGTAGAGAAACCCTCCGTAGGAGAAGGCCCTTTTTCTCAGGAAATATAAATGGAAGTATTTAGGAATAAGAAAGAGTCATGTCTGTAACCGGCTCAAAAAAGGTTCAGAAAAAAAATGTGTATCTATATCTATACCTCTCTCTCTCTCTACACACCTAGATGTGTGTGTGTGTCTTCCTTACCCCAATTCCCCAAATGCTAACCTGTTGCCACATTTGCATATTTTTTTCTCTGTTTGATTCCGCCCCCAGCCCCCCACCGCCAACCCGAACTTCTTAGTGTTCCTCAAACTCATCAGGAACATTCCTGCCTCAGGAACCTCAGGGCCTTTGCACTGGCTATTCCCTCCTCCTAGAATGCCCTTCCCCCTGATATCTGCCTGACTGACCTCTTCACCTCCTTCACTTCACTACTCACACACCCAGTGAGACGGTTCCTGACCACTCTAGTTAAAATTGCCAACATCCCCCCATTCTGTATCTCCCTTCTTCGATTCATTTTTCTTTTTAGTACTTATCACCATGTAACATGCTATATATTTTCTTTGTTTACTGTGGCTCTCTCACACAGCCATTGTGCCAGCTCCATTAGGGCAAGGCCTTTGTCCCTGGTGCTTAAAAAGGGGCCTGGCACACAGTAGGTGCTCAGTTCATTGATAAACGGATGAATTGCTGGTAAGCAAAAGAGATGGCCTGAAAGGAGGAGGAAGTGGGGGGCGGGGAGGAGGAGTAAGAGGAAAGTTGCTACTCATCAACTCCACATCTCCCTTTGCCTCCTCCTTTGAATCCTTCATCTTCTAGGACAAGACCTCGAGGCCACTTCTGGGGGGCCCTTCGGCCCTCAGGAGTCGCGCACAGGGGGCGCTCAGCAGCCAGGGGCACTTTCCTTCCCTCCCGGGAGCCTGGGACAGCGGAAAGGAACGCGCGTGAGCTGCTCTCTGACTCGCCACCAGGGGACCGCTTCGGGTAAGAATTATTCTTCAGAAAATTTTTAAAAGAGAGAAAGGAAGGAAGGAAGAAAAGAGAGAGAGAAAGAGAAAAGAGAGAAAGAGAGAAAGAAAGAAAGGAGGGAGGGAGGGAGGAAGGAAGGAAGGAAAGAAAGAGGCAATCTCTAGCTTTTTCTTATTGTTACAAAAATACTTGCTTAAAATTAGCACATTCATGGGATTTCCTTGGTGGTCCAGTGGGTGAGACTCCGCGCTCCCAATGCAGGGGGCCTGGGTTGGATCCCTTGGTCAGGGAACTTGATCCCACATGCATGCCGCAACGAAAGATCCCTCATGCCACAACTGAGACTTGGCACAGCCTAAATAAATAAATAAATGTTTAAAATTAGCATATTCATCATAGAAAATTAAGAAACTAAAGAGAGAAATAAAAATTGCTGCACTAGCCCATCAAAATTGGATCTACCAGGGACTTCCCTGGCAGTCCAGTGGTTAAGACCCTGCACTCCCAGTGCAGGGGGCCTGGGTTGGATCCCTGGTCAGGGAACTAGATCCCTGATGCCACAACTAAAACCCGGCACAGCCAAATATATAAATAGTGGGAAAAAAAATTGGGGGACTTCCCTAGTGGTCCAGTGGTAAAGAGTCCACCTTACAATTCAGGGGATGAGGGTTTGATCCCTGGTCAGGGAACTAAGATCCCACTAAGATCCCAACTGAGCCCCCGGGCCACAACTACTGAACTCCGGCACCTCAGCTAGAGAGCCTGCGTGCTGCAAACTACAGAGCCCACATGGCCTGGAGCCTGCGCCCCACAACTAGAGAGAGAAAACCCACATGCCACAACTAGAGAGAAGCCCATGCACGAAGAGCCCACAAGCCTCAATGAAAGATCCTGCATGCCGCAGCGAAGATCCTGCATGCCGAAACTAAGACCAGATGCAGCCAAAAATAAATAAAATAATAAAATAAATAAATAATTTTAAAAATTGGATCTACCAACATATTTTACTTGGATCTCTATTTGCTTCTTTAAAATTTTTATTTTAACATTTGATTTTGGAGAATTTTAAACCAAAAAAAGTAGCAAAATGTACTTCATGCCACTAAACTGTACACTTCAGAATACTTCAAATGGTAAATTTTATATGATGTATATTTTTCCACAATGAAAAAAAAAAGTAGATTGTATAACATGAACACCAGTTACCAACTCAGTCTTGTTTCATCTCCCCCCAGATTCCCACTTCCTCCCATCTGGATTACTTTGTTTTTGTTTTTGTTTTGTTTTAAGTGATATTTTGGTGAAATCACATACAACTTTTTAAAAATAAACTTATTCATTTATTTTTGGTTGCATTGGGGCTTCATTGCTGCACACAGATGGGGCTTAGTTGCTCCGCAGCATGTGGGATCTTCCCGGACCAGGGCTCAAACCCATGTCCCCTGCATTGGCAGACGGATTCTTAACCACTGCGCCACCAGGGAAGTCCCTGGATTATTTTGAAGCAAATCCCAGATGGTCCCTCACCTGTAAATATTTGAGCATGCATTCTAGGAGATAAGGACTTTTTTTTTTTGAATCATTTCTTTTTAAAATACCCATAATAGCATTATTATACTTTAAAAAGTTATTATCATCAAATGTCCAGTATGTGTTCAAATTTCTAATTGTCTCATAAATGTTATAATTTGTTTTGTTATCTTTTGTTTTATTATTTTAGAGATGTTTTGAATAAAGATACTTAAATATCCATACATTGCATTTGGTCAAAATGTTTTTTGTTTTTTGTTTTTTAAATATTTTATTTATTTATTTGTTTGGGCCCCGTCTTAGTTGCAGCAGGCAGGCTCCTTAGTTGCAGCATGTGAACTCTTAGGTGCAGCATGCATGTGGGATCTAGTTCCCTGACCAGGGATCGAACTCCGGCCCCCTGCATTGGGAGCGTGGAGTCTTAACCACTGTGCCACCAGGGAAGCCCCTGGTCAAAATGTTTTAAAATCTCTTTTGATCTAAAAATTTTCTCTCCATCTTTTTATTTTTTATTTCTTATTTATTTATTTATTTGCAATTTATTTGTTAAAAAGAAAAAGATTTATCCTCTCACAGTTTGGATTTAGCTGACTGCACACCTGTGGTGTCATTTAAGATGTTCCCCTGCCTTCCATATTTTGTAAAATTTGTTATCTAGATATAGACCAATGCTGTCTAATAAAAATATAATGTGAGCCACAAATATGAATGTCGCGCAATTTAAATTTTTCTAGTAGCCACTTTAAACACGAAAACAAAGAGGATGAAATTTATTTTAATCATATTTTATAATTACTTGTATTGAAGTATAGTTGATTTATTTATTTGTTTCTTTATCTATTTTTAAATTTTTTTAGCCGCACCACTTGCCCCCAAGGGATGGAACTCTTGCCCCCTGCAGTGGAAGCGCAGAGTCCTAACCACTGGACCGCCAGGGAATTCCCAAGTATAGTTGATTTATAATGTGTTAATTACTGCTGTACAGCAAAGTGATTCATTATACATATATATACATTCTTTTTCATATTCTTTTCCATTATGGTTTATCACAGGATATTGAATATAGTTCCCTGTGCTATACAGTAGGACCTTGTTGTTTATCCATCCTGTATATAATAGTTTGCATCTGCTAATCCCAAACTCCCAATCCTTCCCCCCCCCAGCCCCTCCCCCTGGGCAACCACAAGTCTGTTCTCTATGTCTGTGAGTCTGTTTCTGTTTCGTAGATAGGTTCATTTGTGTTGTATTTTAGATTCCACATATAAGTGATGTCATACGGTATTTGTCTTTCTCTTTATTTTGATCAGTTAATTTTAACCTAACATATCCAAAATTTGATGATTTCAGCATGAAATGAATATTAAAAACTTAGATATTTTACCACTTTTTTTTTAAACCAACTCTTCCAAATCTGGTGTGTTGTTTACATTTAGAGCACATCACATGTCAACTTGGAATGGCCACGTTTCAAGTGCTTGACAGCCACAGGTTACCTCATTGCTGCTATTTTGGATTTTGGACATTCTAGAGATTTTTTTAGGTTCAAGTTCGATTTTTCAGCACAGTGACTTCATTGGTGGTGATGGGCACTGCCAGTAAGAGATGCAGAGCTGCCTCCCTTTTGTGATCTGGGCATCAACAAATATCTTAATGAATAAATGAATGTTCCCACAGAAACCCTGCCTGAGATTATTAGTCTGTTTCTCACCAGCCTCTTTTCTCATAAACACGTTTAAAAAGAAACATTGGAACTGAATCACTTTGCTGTACACTTGAAACTAACACAACATTGTAGATTAACTGCACTTCAACTAAAAAACAGGAATGGAAGAAATATTGGAATGCTACTGGATACACAGTTTGGATTTCTTGTTTAACACACCCTATATTTTTCCTAGGTCACTAAGTACTTCCTTAAAATAGTTTGCAATTTGAAATCTTGTTGCACTTGATGGCTGTTCCTTAATGTTGGAACACTTAGGTTGTTTCCAGACTGTCAGCCAATCACTGTTACAATAAGTCATTGGTTAGGGAAGTGGTGTAACTGATTCATGAAGATGTTGTAATTTCAATGAAATAACTAAGCTTGAAAATAAAACCATAAATGTTCTGCAAGGGAAAAAAAGGGAGAATCTTACCTTGCAATAAGGATTTTCTGTGACTTAAAACCTAGAAGACCTTTTTTTTGGTCTTTATTTTTTAAATTGAAGTATAGTTGATTTACAATGTAGTGTTAGTTTCAGGTTACAGAAAAGTGATTCAGTGGTACATATATATGTATACATATACATTTGTATATATAAATGTATACATATACATTTATATATATATATATATATATATATATATATATTCTTTTTCAGATTCTTTTCCACTATAAATTATTACAAGATATTGTATATAGTTCCCTGTGCTATACAGCAGGTCCTTGTTGGTTATCTATTTTATATATAGTAGTGTGTATCTGTTAATCCCAAACTCCTAATCTATCCCTTCCTCTGCAATCTAGAAGACATTTTTAAAAATTGATAAGTTTGCTCTCTTTCATACACACATAAAATTTCTGTATGGCAAAAAATATTTAAAGCAAAGTCAGAGACAAATGAAAAGCTGAGAAAAAAAGTTTGCAATTCATATCACAAAGACTTAATCTGCCTAGTAAAGAGCTTCTAGAAATCAATAACAAAAAGAACAACACAAGAATTTTTTTAATAGGGCAAAGGAAATACAAATGGCTATTAAGCATCTGAAAAGGTCATCTCATACTAAGACAGATGAAAATTTAAACTATGTGAGGTACCGTTTTCCATGTATCAGAGTGGCAAAACTCCAAAGTTTAATAAGGTAATTTATTGGCAATGCTGAAAGAAAATAAGTGCTCTCATAAGTGGTCTCTCACTGTTGGTGCCAGTGTATACTGGTCCAACTCCATGGAGGGCAATTTGGTAAAATTCATCAAAATTACGAATATATATCCCTTTTGACCTAGTAATTCCACTTTGGGAAATTCATTCTCCAGGTATAATTGCACAGGTACAAAATGACAGTCTGCAAGGTTATTCATTATTGTATGGTTTGTAATAGCAAAGGATTAGGGATAACGCAGGTCCTTAATAGGGACCTGGTTAAATAAATTATAGTACAAGCATAAATGGAATACTATTCAGCTACCATATAAAAAATGAGGAACCTTCTATGGGCTGATAAGAGCTCTGAGATTTATGTCAAGTGAAAAAAGATACAAAACAGTGCATGTGACATGCTATCTTCTGTGTAAAGATAGTGGGGAAAATTGCTTATATCTGTATAAATAAATGCAAGAATACAGAGGAGAAACTATTGACAGTGATTCTGGGTATGAGTGAGGGGAACTGGACAGATAGGGGACAAGAGTGTTAGGGAGATTGAAATTAAAACTTTTAATTAAAAAAATTTTCCGGGGCTTCCCTGGTGGCGCAGTGGTTAAGAATCCGCCTGCTAATGTAGGGGACACGGGTTCGAGCCCTGGTCGGGGACAATCCCACGTGCCACGGAGCAACTAAGCCTGTGTGCCACAACTACTGAGCCTGCATGCCACAACTACTGAAGCCCGTGCACCTAGAACCCATGCTCTGCAACAAGAGAAGCCACCGCAATGAGAAGCCCGCGCACCGCAACGAAGAGTAGCCCCTGCTCGCCGCAACTAGAGAAAGCCCGCGCACAACAACAAAGACCCAACGCAGGCAAAAATAAATAAATAAATAAATGTATTTATTTAAAAAAATTTCCTCCAAGAGATATGAAAGCACTCTCCCATCAAAAACTTGTATGTGACATTGGATGCAACTAGAGATTATCATACAAAGTGAAGTAAGTCAGAAAGAGAAAGACAAATACCATATGATATCACTTACATGTGAAATCTAAAATATGGCACAAATAAACTTATCTATGAAACAGAAACAGACTCAGACACAGAGAACAGACTTGTGGTTGCCAAGAGGAAGGGGGGATGGGGGAGGGAGGGATTGGGAGTTTGGGATGAACAGATGCAAACTATTATATATAGGATGGATAAGCAACAAGGTCCTATTGGCATAGCACAGGGAACTATATTCAATAGTCTATGATAAACCACGATGGAAAAGAACATAAAAAAGAATGTATATATATGTATAACAGAATCACTTTGAGGTACAGCAGAAATTAACACAACATTGCGAATCAACTATACTTCAATTTAAAAAAATTTTTTTAAAAACTTGTATGTGAATGTCCATAACAGCTTTATTTTTAATAAACAAAGACTGGAACAACCCAAATGTCCTTCAACAGATGACTGGATACAGAAACTGTGGTTTATCCATATCAACATTAAAAATAAATATACAGGGCTTCCCTGGTGGCGCAGTGGTTGAGAGTCTGCCTGCCAGTGCAGGGGACATTGGTTCGAGTCCTGGTCTGGGAGGATCCCACATGCCGCGGAGTAACAGGGCCCGTGAGCCACAGCTACTGAGCCTGCGCGTCTGGAGCCTGTGCTCCGCAACAAGAGAGGCCGCGATAGTGAGAGGCCGGCGCACCGTGATGAAGAGTGGCCCCCGCTCGCCACAACTAGAGAAAGCCCACACACAGAAACGAAGACGCAACACAGCCAAAAATAAATTAATTAATTTTTTAAAATAAATAAAATAAATAAATAAATATACTATTGATACACACTCCAACAGGGATGAATCTCAAAATAGTTGTGTTAAGTAAAAAAAAGCAGGCAAAAAAGGAGTACATTCTATGTACTCTATGTGATTCTGTTTATATAAAATTCTAGGAAATGCAAACTTACCTGTAGTGACGGAAAGCAGGTCATGGTTACCTGGGGAAGGTGGGAGGAGCCAGTGGGAGAGGTTCTTAAGAGGCACAAGGAAGCTTTTGGGTGTGATAGAGATTTCCATTACCTTGATTATGGTGATACATTCACAGGTGTTTACATAGGTCAGAGTTGATTAGATCGTGCACCTGAAGTATGTGCAGATTATGGTATGTCAATTACACTTCAATATACTGCCAAGATGTTTTCCCCACCATTTTTGTCTTAGTCCTCTTGGGCTGCTATAACAAAATGCCACAGGCTGGGTGGTTTAAACAACAGAAATTTATTTCTCACAGTTCTGCGGAGGCTGGGAAGTCCAAGATCAAGGTGCTGGTATATTCGGTTCCTGGGGAGAACTCTCTTCCTGGCTTGCAGATGGCCACCTTCTCGCTGTATTCTCATATGGTGGAGAGAGAGAGAGAAAGCTCTCTTCTGTCTCTTTTTCTAAGGGCACCAATCCCATCATGGGAGTCCCGTCCTCATGACCTAATCATCTCCCAAAGGCTCCACCTCCAAAGACCATCACACCTGGGGGTTAGGGTTTCAACATAATGAATTTTAGGGGAACACAAACATTCGGTCCATAACAATTTTGAAAAGGAAAATGTTTAGACATACAAAAAAACTTCAAAAGTGATTATGAATAAACCTGGATAAACATTCTCAAACAAAGTTTTAGGTGGACACACAATTAGGGAAAGGGAGACTTCTCCAGCTATGGTTTTTATTATTTTATTTTATTTATTTTTAAAATTAATATTCTCTTCTTTAGAAAAATATTTATTTGTTTGTTTGGCTGAGCCAGATCTTCGTTGCCGCATGCGGGATCTTTAGTTGCAGAATATGAACTCTTAGTTGCGGCATGTGGGATCTAGTTCCCTGACCAGGGAGTGAGCCCAGGCCCCCTGCATTGGGAGTCTTAGCCACTGGACCACCAGGCAAGTCCCCCAGCTATGATTTTTAGACATTTGGGGTTTGGCACAATGCAAATGCCTTCCCCATTCAAAATTCTAACTTACAAAAACAGACAGGATTAAAAAAAAAAAAAGATTCATTAGTTTGGAACTAGAGAGAATTAGGTTGAAATCTTGGCCTTTCTAAGTTGTCTGTCTTTGGCCAAGTGTGTGAACATCTCAGAACCTCACAGTTTTCCCATCAGTCCAAAAGGGAAAGGAATGCTTTTGTTTTCAGCGCTGATTAAAGGGTGACAAAAGATAGACTATGCACGTGCCTAATGGGATAAAGGTGAATGCTAAATTAATGTGCACTGTTATAATTATTATTCTCACCTTAGTGAGTTCAGGGCTGTTTGCCCTGGTGTCCAAAGGCGGCAGGTTCACACACTTGCCAGCTCCCAGGCTGGGAGGACTGGGAGACGGGTGGAGATGGGGAGAGTGTCTTGGGCAGAGGCCACTCCATTCCTTTCTGGAGCCCCAGCCCAGAATCTGAGTCATTCTTTCTGCTCTGAGACTCTGAGGCTCCTGCCCTAAAACTGACCTTTCCTGATGACCTGATGTGACTAAAGGCTGACAGGAAAGGGCATGGGCAGTTGCCAGGGGTGGCAGGGGCCACTCCTGGGGGGGACCAGCAGCCTTGTTTTGGGATGTCCACATACAATGTCCCTCTGGGCTCGTCTGGAAAGAATCAGTCACATATCCCACGCTACAGTGCATTATTCATGCTCTTCCCAAATCTGGGTCACCTATTCCATATCCTTTTCATCTGGATAATCTTACTGTTCCTCAGCCCCAGGGCCCCTGCCCAAAAAGCCTTACCTGCTGGGATAGGTCCCTTCTCTGACCTCTTCTAGGCCCCTGTGCTTCCCCATTACAGCACGGATCATCCAATATTAAAGTTAATGGTTAAACATAGAGACATAGAGAACGGACTTGTGGTTGCCAAGGAGGAGGAGGGGTGAGACAGGGAAGGATTGGGAGTCTGGGATTAGCAGATGCAAACTATTATATATAGGAAGGATAAAAAACAAGGTCCTACTGTATAGCACAAGGAACTATGTTCAATATCCTGTGATAAACCATAATGGAAAAGAATATGAAAAAGAATGTATATATACATATAACTGAATCACGTTGCTGTACAGCAGAAATTAACACAACATTGTAAATTAACTATACTTCAACAAAATAAATTTAAAAAATAAAAGTGCTTAAAATAATCAAAATTAGGTCAAAAGATACAAACTTCCAGTTATAAAATAAGGAAGCCCTGGGGTTGTAACATACAGCATGGCAACTATAGTTAATAATACTATTGTATATTCAAAAGTGGCTAAGGGTAAATCTTAAAAGCTCTCATCATAAAAAAATAATTTTTGGGCTTCCCTGGTGGCGCAGTGGTTGAGAATCTGCCTGTCAATGCAGGGGACACGGGTTCGAGCCCTGGTCTGGGAAGATCCCACATGCCACGGAGCAACTGCGCCCGTGAGCCACAACTACTGAGCCTGCGCGTCTGGAGCCTGTGGTCTGCAACAAGAGAGGCCGCGATGGTGAGAGGCCCGCGCACCGCGATGAAGAGTGGTCCCCACTTGCCACAATTAGAGAAAGCCCTCGCAGAGAAACGAAGACCCAACACAGTCATAAATAAATAAATAAATAAATAAAAGAACGTGAATTTCTAAAAAAAAAGAGCCAGGTTTTTGGTTTAAAAAAAAAAAAATAATAATAATTTTTATTTTTTGGCCGCTCCGTGTAGCTTGCGGGATCTTAGTTCCATGACCAGGGATTAAGCCCAGGCCCTCAGCAGTGAAAGCACAGAGTCCTAACCACTGGACCACCAGGGAATTCCCAAGAAAAGAAATTTTTTTTTTTTAACAATTTTTTTTTTTGGTATTTATTTATTTATTTATTTATTTATGGCTGTGTTGGGTCTTTGTTGCTGTGTGCAGGCTTTCTCTGGTTGCGGTGAGCGGGGGCTACTCTTCATTGCAGTGCACGGGCTTCTCATTGCGGTGGCTTCTCTTGTTGTGGAGCACGGCCTCTAGGCACACAGGCTTCAGTAGTTGTGGCTCGTGGGCTCTAGAGCGCAGGCTCAGTAGTTGTGGTGCACGGGCTTAGTTGCTCCGTGGCATGTGGGATCTTCCTCGAACCCGTGTCCCCTGCATTGGCAGGCGGATTCTTAACCACTGCGCCACCAGGGAAGTCCAAGAAATTTTGTAACTCTGTATGATGATGAATGTTAACTAGACTTATTGTGGTGATCATTTGGCAATGTATATAAATATCGAATCATTATGTTGTACATCTGAAACTAATATAATGTTATATGTCAATGATGTCGCAATGAAAGAATTTTTTTTTTTCTTCGTTGGGTGTTCGTTGCTGCGTGTGGGCTTTCTCTAGTTGTGGCGAGTGGGGGCTACTCTTCGTTGTGGTGCGAGGGCTTCTCACTGCGGTGGCTTCTGTTGTTGCAGAGTACGGGCTCTAGACCCGCGGGCTTCAGTAGTTGCAGCACGTGGGCTCAGTTGTGGCGCTCGGGCTTAGTTGCTCTGTGGCATGTGGGATCTTCTCGGACCAGGGATCGAACCCGTGTCGCCTGCATTGGCAGGAGGATTCTTTACCACTGAACCGCCAGGGAAGTCCCAAGAATAAATTTTTTAAAATCACAATTAACGGTGCTAATATGCGCAAACAGACTTGCCCCCTGGTACTATGCCCGGAGGTCAC
This sequence comes from Balaenoptera ricei, assembly GCF_028023285.1. Taxonomy (NCBI): domain Eukaryota; kingdom Metazoa; phylum Chordata; class Mammalia; order Artiodactyla; family Balaenopteridae; genus Balaenoptera; species Balaenoptera ricei. The sequence goes on along the minus strand of NC_082641.1, from coordinate 176,357,194 downwards.
AATATCACTGCCGATAAATGCATAGTAATCGGGAGGAAGCATCAGACAAATGCAAAGTGAGGAACATTCCACCAATAACTAGTGTGTGCATTTCAAAAAAGTCAATGTCAAAAAAAATGGTACAGGGCTTTCCTAGTGGTTCCGTGTTAAGACTCCACCTTCCACTGCAAGGGCCATGGGTTCGATCCCTGGTCGGGGAAGTAACGCATGTCGCAAGGTGTGGCCAAAAAAAAGAAAAAAAAGGTACAAATGAACTTATTTACAAAACAGAAACAGAGTCATAGATGTGGAAAACAAACTTATGGTTACCAAGGGGGAATGGGGGAGGGATAAATTGGGAGATTGGGATTGACATATACACACTACTATGTATAAAATAGATAACTAGTAAGAACCTACTGTATAGCACAGGGAACTCTACTCAATACTCTGTAATGACCTATATGGGAAAAGAATCTAAAAAAGAGTGGATATACGTATATGTACAACTGATTCACTTTGCTGTACACCTGAAACTAACACAACATTGTAAATCAACTATATTCCAATAAAAATTAATTTTAAAACAGTCAATGTTGTGAAGGACAAAGAAGGATTGAGGAACTGGTCCAGATTATGGGAGACTAAGGAGACACAACAAGGAAATGCACCATGTGATCCTGGATGGGACACCAGAGGGGGGAAAAAAAGCTGTAAAGGACCTGATGAAACTGGAATCTGGACTTAAGATTAGATAACAGCATTATGTCAGGGTCAAACTTCCTCAAGTTGCTATCTGTGCTGCAGTTACGTAAGTGAAAGTCCTTGTTCTTAGTAAAAGCACTAATCATGTCTGCAGCATACCCTCAAATCATTCAGAAAAAAAAAGTGTGTGTGATTATCTTTTTTTCTATGTGTATTTTATATATACATATATATGTGTGCATTATATATGTGCATGTGTATAATAGGTGCGTGTGTGCATATTATATGTATATACATGTGTCTCTCTGTATATAAATATTTCTCTCTCTCTCCTCCTCTCTCTTTTGTACAAGAATCATCTCTGTTTTATTTATTTCACAGAGTAATGATTTTAATTGAATACATTTGGGCACAGTAAATATTTGACATGAAAAGTAGTTGTATCAGAATGGGCATCAGAAAAATAGCAACTCATCTTTACACATAATAAGTAGAAAATATTTTTTCTGTCTGTTCATGTAAGTGTTACAAATCCTGAGAATGTTATACACTGAACAAACTAGGTACTACCTTATAATTAAATCTTGCATACATATATATATAGAGAGAGAGAGAGACAGAGACAGAGAGAGACAGAGAGGAGAGAAATATATATGGAATATATATATATATATATATTTGTGTGTAACATATATATGCCTCTCTTCCTTTATGTGAGGGAGGATCACCGGGGAAAAGAACTGCTCAGCTGAGTCCACTGGATGTGGTTTTGAGCCACTAAGTTTGGGGAATGTTTGTTACACAGCAAAAGAAAACTGATACACAAATGCTGTTAAATAATAAAATATGTTCTATCCTCCCAGTTTTTTAAATATACCTTCAAAACAATATGAAAGGCCAGATTCAAATTTATTATTTCTTTTTTGTTTTAATAAGATTTGTTTTTTTTAGATTAGAGTTTTTAACTTGTGGTAAAACATACATAATAGAAAATTTTTAACCATTTTAATGTATACAATTCAGTGGCATTGAGTACACATACAATGTTGTACAACTTCTACCTAGTTCCAGAACTTTTTCACCAGCCCAAATGGAAACTCAATGGTCTAAAAGGAAGTCTATGGGCTCCAGTAAATATACCCATTGCTCCCACAACTCCTTGCCTGGTGGAGGCATTCACCCTCCAAAGTGCAGTGCCATAATAGAGGTCCCTCTTGCCCTGGTCTGAGGCTGGCACTGGCAACAGAAAAACACCAGCCCAAAGGCAATGATCAGAGGCTTAAAGGATCTGCAAAAAAACAGAGCATGGAAGGGCCTGTGTCGCACAGCAGTGATGGGGCGGGAGGGCCTGCCTTGGCCAAAGGGGGCAGCTCCCCTTCAGCTTTGGACCGTTGCAAACAAGCAGGACTGCAGATCACTCCTGTTGGACCTTCCAATTTTGCAAGAGAAGCAGAAATTCTAGATTTTCATTAGAAATCTCCTGATACTCAAAATTCTGGGCAGACCAAACCAAGCATATCTTCAGGTGGAATTTGGCCTGTGGGGTCCAGCATAGGATCATGCAGGATCTGTGCCTAAAACATGGGTGAGGGGAACTTCCCTGGTGGTCCAGTGGGTAAGACTCCATGCTCCCAATGCAGGGGGCCTGGGTTCGATCCCTGGTCGGGGAACTAGAGCCTGCATGCATGCCGCAACTAAGAAGTCCACATGCTGCAACTAAAAAGATCCCATGTGCAGCAACTAAGACCCGGCTCAGCCAAAAAAAAAAAAAAAAAGGTGAGGGATGGGGTGAGTGGGAGAGCAGAGCTGGCAGAGGGGGCTTGGCTTCTGTGCAAATTTGAGCAGGAGACAGGATTGCAACTTATGGGTGCAGCATTAGCTGCACTCCATGTCCGCCACTGGCAGCACTCAAAATAAAGCATGGTTGGAGCAGGTTTAAGCTCAATAATAATCCTAGTCTTCCTGGGAAACTTTATTCCCCCCACACCTCCTCTCTCAGACTATGTGATCTCTCTGCACCTCTGTTTCCCCTTCTTTAAAATAGAGACCTTACAGGATATACTAAGTGAATGAATATATGTAAAATACATAAAATAATGCCAAGTGCAGGGTGGGCACTACTTAAGTGTTGGCTACTGTATTAGTTGCATAATGAGTGGCTTAAAACAACAAGACACATTTATTATTTCATAGTTTCTGTGGGTCAGGAGTTTGGGAGCAGCTTAGCTGGGTGGTTCTGGCTTGGGGTCTCATGAGGTTGCTAACAGATGCCAAGTGAGGCTACATCATCTGAAAGCTTGACTGGGGCTGGAGGATCTGCTTCCAAGATAGCTCCCTTGCGTGGCAGACAAGCTGATGCCGGTTGTTGGGTGGAGGCCTCAGTTCCTCACCTTGCGGATCTCTCCAAAGGGCTGCTTGAGTGTCCTCACAGTATGGTGGCTGACTTCTCCCAGAGCAAGTGAGCTAATCAAGAACAAGGCAGAAGTCACATGTTTTTTATGACCTAACCTCAGAAGTCACACACATTGTCATTTCAACAATATCCTCTTGGTTATATGATGGAGAGGAACTACACAAGGGTGTAAATATCAGGAGGCAAGGATCACTGTGCTATTATGAATAAAGGTCACATGGCTGATAAGAGCAGAGCTGTGAGTCAGGCATCCTGGTTTCAAATCCTAGCTCTGTCTAGATAACTGTGAGAACTTGGACAAGTACTTAACCTGTCTTTCACTGCATCTTCATTTATAAGATAGAATAACAGTACTTACTTCATTTGGAGTTGTTATTGGGATTAAGGGAATATATAATCACTTCAGAACAATTCCTGGCATATAACAAGTGCACAATAGGTGTTTGCTGCTACTTTTTTTTTTTACTTGAGTTGTACACTTCATTATTTATTTATTTATTTATTTATTTGGTGTGTCAGATCTTAGTTGTGGCATGTGGCTCCTTAGTTATGGCATGCGAACTCCTAGTTGCGGCATGCATGTGGGATCTAGTTCCTAGACCAGGGATCAAACCCGAGCCCCCTGCATTGGGAGCACGGAGACTTAACCACTGCACCACCAGGGAAGTCCCTGCTGCTACTTTTTTATAGACAGCTCCTCCACTGACAGATCAGCTCCTCCCATACAACCCACCAGAAGCCCCAATGATTGAAGACTAGTAGAGAGGGACTGAGGGGCCCCCAGTAATCTAGGTCATAGAGATACAGATGGAAAGACTGTTCATGAGACTGTGTCCTGCTCCAGACTGAAATCTCCCAAAGGCAGGGATTTCCTTCAGCTGCCCACAGACAGGCCAAAAAAAAAGTCAGTTTTACTGCTTCGCTTTCTGATGAGAAACTCCAGCCCGCATGTCACCTTTCTAATGCCATTTACTTTGCCCAGAGTAGCCTACATTGGGTGGAGAGGGCATCTTGCCCACCATTATGGACCCAGCATAGTAACCAGCACACAGCAGGTACCAAAAAAACAATTGATCACGGTGATATGTTATTGCTGGGTCAAAGGTATATTCCACAGAGCAGTTTTTTAAGATATAATCCAGGGCCAGCTTCGGGTCCCTGGACAAATTCTTTTGTAGCTTGTTCACTGCAGGTGCCTCTAAGAGGCTTGGGTGTACTTTGTGCCCTCTGAAACACAGCACAGAGGTAGAAGCCCCTTAAAAGTGGATCAGAAAAAGGCCTTCAGGTTGGAAAAGTAATTGATCATTTTTCTCAGTGCAAGAAGCCAGGGAGAAGGAGCGCTCACTCTTGGATAACTATGTCCCCCACTCAGAAGGAGGCCAGGGGCTGGGGGCTGGACAGGCCGGCTGCCAGGGCAGACGGTGGCTGTCTGGATCTATTCCTTGCCAAGGTTCTCCTCTCTGCCCTTCCCACCTGCCTGTCACTGCTGCCGGGATCTGCTATCCTGGCACCTGGCCCAGCCAAGTGTATGGGGCGCACAGTTTCGGATTCCAGAGGCTGAGCTGGCTCGGAGCCCTGCTGAGTCAACTCTGTTTTTCTTGCCTGTTCTCTGAGCCATCGTGCCCTGGGTTTTTCCTGGCAGGCAGGTTTTCTATGCCAGCCTCAATTTTCAGGGAAGGTATAGGGAAGTTGGTGGGAATGGAGGAGGAGAATTTTGGTATAAGTTTGTTGAATAAATGCTTAGCCTTGTGAAATGAAAGTCGTCCACCTCACAGGCTCACTCAATTCTTCCTCTGTCCCAACTCTGTCCCTACCCCAGGCTCAAGAGTGTTGGGGTCTCTCCACCAGCCTGGGAACTCCATGTAGGAGAGCAGAGGACTGTTTGTTGAATGAATGAATGAATGAGGGAGAAGGGGGAGACCTTCCTTCCATGTATCCCCTCTTTTTGTTCCAAGGTTCCTGCTTTGATTCAGGCAAACACTCTGAAGACCCTGACGGTAGAGAGTGGGCAGTGGGGAGAGAGGCCCCCGCTGGAGACTGAACAAGACAAATCTGGGCCCTGCCACCAGGGCACTAAGTTGTGCGGAGTGGGATGAAAGACGTTAAAGGATCCCACAAACACATCTGCAACGACCAAGCCTTGAGCGGGAAGGAGCGCGGGAGCCCGAGATGTCTCCCCGGGAGACCAGCCTGGTCTTGGGCGGGGATGTTTGAGGGGTCCCGGGCTTCCCGCCTAGCCCTGCTGGACTGAGCGTACCAGAACCCTCTTCCCCAGCTTTTGACTTGGGGAGGGGGTCAGGAATGCAGCCCTCACGCCCCATCCCCGCTGACACCAGCGCCTTTTCCCCAATGAGCGCGGAGGGGGTTTGGGGGGGCTCGAAATTCCGGCGCTTGGAAAGGGACCGCGGGGAGAGGAAGTCACGTCTTCCACGGTCAGTAGAGAAGGCACGATGGACCACGCACGTCCGGGCCTGGTGGGAGGGGCCAGAGTTTTGCACCTCCCAGGGCGCCCCTCACCCCCAAAACTACCCGGCCTCCAGCACACTGAACCTCACCCCCGGCCCCACGCCCCGCCCCCGGAACCCCATGCGCCCCGCCTCCCAGGCTCCTCCTTCTACTCCTGCACTGTGCTTATAATAGAGGGCGTCGCGGGCACAAGGCGAGCTGTGATTCGAATCTTTCTTCTGGCTTCTGCGCTCAAGCGAGTCTCCACCAGGGCCCCGGCGTCTCCACCCCTCTCATCTCGACCTCCGAGTCCCCCTTGCGCCCCCTCACCCCTGCCTCTCCGATTCCCCGCGTCCCGGCGTCCACACCACCTGGAAGGATGCGCTGTGCGCCAACAGCCGGAGCAGCCCTGGTGCTGTGCGCCGCCACCGCCGGGCTGCTGAGCGCGCAGGGCCGCCCGGAGCCTCCCGAGACGCCGCGCTTCGCCTCCTGGGACGAGGTGAATGTGCTGGCGCACGGGCTCCTGCAGCTCGGCAACGGGCTACGCGAGCATGTGGAGCGCACCCGTGGGCAGCTGGGCGAGCTGGAGCGGCGTCTGGGCGCGTGCGGGGCCGCCTGCAAGGATCCTGAGGGGTCAGCCGCGCCTCCGTTCGCCCCGGAGAATCTGGTCCCTCCCGCCGGCGACGCAGGCCCGGAGACCCTCCGCAGCTTTCAGGTACGTACGCTCCTACTGCCCTGGAAGGGTGTGGACGGGAGGGGCACATCCTGGACTCCCTGGGCTCTCCTGCCCGGGTTTCAAAGGATGGAGAGTTGGGAGTAGGACCGGCGGTTGAATGGAGAAGTTGGCGGCAGAAGGCCAGATCCTCACCAGGCTTTTATACTCTCCCCAGACTCAGCTCAAGGCTCAGAACAGCAGGATCCAGCAACTCTTTCAGAAGGTGGCCCAGCAGCAGCGGCACCTGGAGAAGCAGCACCTGAGAATCCAGAACCTGCAGAACCAGGTGCCCGATGCTTGCCCCAGATGGGGAGGGAGGTTGAAGTTGGACCTATGGGTCTGGACGTGGAGCTAAGCAGGTCGAGCAGCCTGAGCCAGCCAGACCTGACCCCCTCCTCCTGTCCTGTCCCAGATGGGCCACTTGGCCCCCATGCACCTGGGCCACGGTGTGGCCAAGCGTGCCAGGAGGAAGAGGCTACCCAAGATGGCCCAGCTTGCTGGCCCAGCTCACAATATCAGCCGCCTGCACAGTGAGTGTCCAGCCCTTTGCTGTTCTCTGGAAACCAGCCCCCCACTATTCTTGACCCCCCCCCACCTTGTCAGGTCCACCTTACTGAGAAGGAGAGAGGCCCCGGCCCTGCCTCCCGGTCTCTGGTGAAGGGGTGACTGGGACACCCCCTCCTCAGCCCTCTCCCTACCCCACGGGGCCACCCCACCCTTCTTCCCAGCAAGCCAGTGGGATTTCCCCAAAGCCTCACGGGGCCACTAACTGGAGCAGCAGGCGGCTGGGAAAGAGGGTCCAAGAGGGACTTGAGCTGCAGGGGTGTGGGAAAGGGGGTGGTACAGCTCAGGGACACCTTCCTGGAGGTTGGAACCTTCTAGGAGGACAGGATGGGGGACAAAAGGGTGCCAGCTAGGGAGGCTGGAGCCCTCGTTGGGTGAAGAGAGAATGGCGGCCTGGGAGGGGAGGTTCTGATGTTTGGCTGCCACCCATCCCCCATGGTCTTTTAGAGTGTGGATCTAGGAGGGGAGGATAGGGCAGGGAACCCCCATCTCCTTGGCCAGACGCACCACTCTTGCATCTCTTACAAATCCAGGCCTCCTGACTCACACACCTCTTCCGTCCCACAACCTTCTATTGGCCCGGAAGTCCCTGACCAGCTGTTCCCATGCCCCCCCCAAGTTCTGGTTCCTTTATTGTGTATGCCCCATAGCACCCCAGATCTCCTAGCATGTCTGTAGGTGTCTGACACAGATTCCCAGCTCCCGGTGTCTCTGTCCCACTGATCCAGACCTGGCTGGCTTCCCTGTGGTCCTCGTACCCCATCACCCAGCCTGGCATCTGCAGCAGTCTGCAGCCAACTGGGTGAAAGTTCAGATCTCCCTCTTCACACCCTCGGGCTGGTTGCTGGCTTCCAGCCCTCTAGTCTTGAGGACTCTGGCACCTCCCCGTCCCACCACTCTCCCACCCCTCCCCAACCAGGAAAGGTCCATTACACCCTCCCAAACCGTAGCCCTGGGATGAGCGGCTTCTGGGTGGGGCCCTCAGGCATAGATCCAGGCTGGGGAATGTGATGGGGAAGGGGGGGTCGTGTGTAGGTTTGGGGACTCCAGGCGCGGCCCTGCCAAGTATGGGAAAGTTCAGAGCTGAGGAGACAAACAGCTGGTGTTAATGGAAGCCACATTGGTGGTTTGGCGGGCTGCCTGTTGTGATTGGAAGAGAGGAAAGTAGGGGAAAGGGGAGCTGCCTCAGGGGCCAGAAAATGCCTCCAGTCATCTGGGCCCGCCCCCATTCCCACAGTGTGGACACATTCACCCCGCGACCTGAGCCTTCCCCTCCCCCTGCGACCTTTCCCCTACTTTCCGGGCTGGGCTGGGGCTGGGGGCGGGGACTTCCCCGGTCGGCCGATGTGCCCTGGCCATCCCTCCCTTTTTTCCTCCGTCCCTCCCTCCTTCACTCCTTAACCCTTCCCCCTCCCTCTCTGATACCTGGGACCCCAGGCAGGGCCTCTGTGGTGTCCCCAAGCCCCATCCAGGCCTGATTCCCCACCCGCCACTGGACAGAGCAGAGCCCCCTCCTGTTTATCGCAGTTCTTGCCCCATCCCCACTCTGGTCCAGCTCCTTCAATCATTCCTTCATGGCATCTTTAGTAAACACCTGCTGTGGGCTGGGATCAGCCTGGGCACCGGTGCCATATGGTGGGCAAAGAGCCATTCCTTGTCCCTAGCCTCATGGACCTCATTCAGTATGGGGAGTTGGAGAGAGACCATCAGATGACCCCAGTGTTGGGGAGTAGGAAGTCCTCAGTGCCCCTAACCTGGTCTGGGGGGAGTCAGGGACATCATCCTTTTCAGAAGCTGGGACCTTTAATATGAGGCAAAGAAAGGCATGAGGGAAGTGGGTCTCAGAACACTAGCACGTGCAAAGTCCCTGTGGCAGGAGGGTGTGTGGCCAGAGGGTGGGCGTGCAGTGCAGGAGGAGGGAGGATGGGTATAGCAACCAGTCCTGGGGTACCTTGTAGACTGTGTTGAGGAAAGGCATGGGGAGCTATGGAAGACTTTAGGCAAGTGGGGGGTGTGTCATGAGCTCTAGATTGCCCTCTCCTGTCCCTGTCACCTGCTGCCCAGCCCCCAGACATGCCTGTTTCCTGGAAACCCCAGGACTGCTCTCTGCTTCAATCCCCCCACCCTTGTCTGCCCTGCAGAACTGCCCAGGGACTGCCAGGAGCTGTTTGAAGAGGGAGAGAGGCAAAGTGGATTGTTCCAGATCCAGCCCCAGGGGTCTTCCTCATTCCTGGTTAACTGCAAGATGACCTCAGGTAGGGATGCTCTGGCCCCCCAGGTACCCCAAATATCATGGGCCCGGTTGTCTTTCTGTCAAATGCAGCTCACCCCCCTCCCTCCCTTGCTCCCCGCTTCCTCCTTCCCTGCTGGATCCTTGGGACAAAAATCTAGGCAGAGCCCTCCGCCTGCTGACCAGCCCATCTTTCTCCTTCGACCATCTTCCTCCAGTCCTGCTGGGATGGATGAGAGGAACATTGGTCTCCCTTGGTTTAGAGGTGGTTTGGGGTTTGGGAGCCAGATGGGGGAGTCAGGGTCTCTTGTGAGAAGAATCCTCCTGGTGACCGTGCACCTTTCTGGGCAGATGGAGGCTGGACTGTAATTCAGAGGCGCCAGGATGGCTCAGTGGACTTTAACCAGCCCTGGGAAGCCTACAAGGATGGCTTCGGAGACCCCCAAGGTGGGTGTTTCCTGCAGGCCAGAGGCACAGGGGGAGGAGGGGCCACCGAGGTGGGTCGTTCTCACAGATGGGCCTTTCCCACTGTAGGCGAGTTCTGGCTGGGCCTGGAGAAGGTGCACCGCATCATGGGGGACCGTGGCAGCCGCCTAGCTGTGCAGCTGCAGGACTGGGAGGGCAATGCCGAGTCACTGCAGTTCCCCGTCCACCTGGGTGGCGAAGACACAGCCTACAGCCTGCAGCTCACGGCACCCGTGGCCAGCAAACTGGGTACCACCACCTTCTCGCCCAGCGGCCTCTCCCTGCCTTTCTCCACTTGGGACCAGGACCACGACCTCCGCGGAGACAAGAACTGTGCAAAGAGCCTCTCTGGTGAGCAAGCAAGCTCTGTCCCTCCTTGTCTTGCCCTTTGCCACACAGCTGGGACCTCCCCTCCCTACCTTTCTGCATCCGTCCCCTGCCTTCAACTCCATCTATTCCCTCCCCACTTTTCTCCTTATGTGCAGCATACCCTTGGGCAACTGACTTGACACTTCACTTACCCCATCTTTAAAATGGGTATAACCACACCGTCCACACCATAGGATTATTATGAACATACGACGAGATGACGTTTGTGGGATGGTGGCTGGTGTGTGGCAAAGCCTCCGAGACAGACCCCAACTTGTTCTAATGAAATCGGAGGCAGAGCCCGGGCCCTGTGAAGTGAAACATATGAAACTTGCCTTTTGGTGGGTCAAAGAAGGATGGAATAGTGGTTAATTTCATATGGTTCAATCTAATATAAACTAGTGAGATGCATGACAGTCATAGAGAGGCTTTAATAAATGCTTGCCATGTGCCAGGTGCGGAGAAGTCACTCGCCAGGGTCACAGACATAAAAGCTGCAGTTACTGGGAAGGGGGGTGCCCAGAGCCCCTGAGGTACCTTTGTCACAACCTGGGGTTCCTCAGAACACAGTTTGACAACCACTGCTAAAGTCATCTAAAGTGTGTGACGTCCAACACCCAGCCTCATCCCCATCCCAGCCCCATTGGAGGCCCAAGGACCCATGGGCCTGACCAAGTCCCCTTTTCTCTGACCCCGGCAGGTGGCTGGTGGTTCGGTACCTGCAGCCACTCCAACCTTAATGGCCAGTATTTCCATTCCATCCCGCGGCAGCGGCAGCAGCTTAAGAAGGGCATTTTCTGGAAGACCTGGCGGGGCCGCTACTACCCACTGCAGGCCACCACCATGCTGATCCAGCCCACAGCGGCCGAAGCAGCCTCCTAGCCGCCTCACTGGGGCCTGGTGCCAGGCTCCTGGAGGACGGTGACTGATTCTGGCCCAGCATGTGGCCACTCCCTGCCTGGGCAGGGGCTGCGAGCAGGGGCCATCTGAAACCTCATGGACAGAGAAGATGTCCACGACTGGAGATGCCCCCGCGATGAGTGGGGGGCTGCGGGAAATGCCCTCTGAGAAGAACAGAGCTGCAGGGCTGCAGGACACAGACCCCGAAAGCGTGGGACACGGGGGCATTGAAGCCCACTCCTCGCCCGCCCGAGGAGTAGGGG